>NC_044549.1:92792920-93098202 GCF_007565055.1 Rhinopithecus roxellana | reverse complement strand
TCTTCTCTGGTGGAGGATGGTGGTTACAAATGTCCCCTGGCCAGGATGAGCTCCTAGCAAATCCTGTGAGGTTGGAGGTACCTGTGTTTTGAAGATTTTAATAGTTTATGGGACTCTAAGTGCTTCATCCATTTATGACCTCTTATTCTCACAACAACTCCATCAGAAAGGAATTGGGGACTTCACCAACTAGAGGAAGAAGCTGAGGCCCGGAGACAAGAAGCAACTTGCCTGAGGTTGCACAGATAGTATGTGGCAGAACCAAAGTCACACTTAAGTCTTTCCTGCCCTAACACTTTTGCTCTGCCAACCAGGCAACACAGTCTTTGGTTCTTCTGGAGACAGCACAGTATACCAAGAAAGAGCCCCAGCAGGGTGGGCTTTGGGAAGCCTGAGGTCCAGCCTCAGCCCTGCCTCTCCATTTTTTTGGCCTAGCTCCTTCACCTCTGTGTGCCTTTCTTATCTGTGAAGAGTGGTGATCAGGCTTGCCCTGCTTTTTTTCATTTACTCTGTAAAACATGCAGGGTAGGTGCTGCTATTCCCATTTTACAGCTAGGGAACCTGAGGCCCATTCCTTTATTCATCATGAAGGAATTAGATGTAACTTGCTGAGATAGTTCTACAGGCCAGGTATGATGTCCCCAGAGAGGAAAGTGACCTACCCAAGGCCACATATCTAGAAAATGGCAGAGCTAAGTCTCAAACGGACAATGGGGGCTCTAACCTACACTTTCCAGCTGCTGGTATTGTGGAAAAACGGCCAGGGGATCACAATTTTCCAACTCTTGCAGGAAGCCACTTGGATCCTCCTTGAGTCAAGTCCGTGGCACTAAATAGACCCCAGGAATGACACTCTCCTGGGAACTTTTGGCCTGGAACATATTTACACAACTCCAGAGGGGATGAAAATATCCCAACCCACTCCCTACAGACTCAAATTAGCAATTTTCTTATTCTTTATAACCCCTCTGGAAATTCCAACTATGTAATATTAGTCTAAAATTAGGAGTGTAAGTCACTAGAGAAAAGTCCCACAACTTGGGGAGAAAATGTTTTTGCAGCCTCATCCTGAGCATGTGTTCTAAATCAGAACACAGCAGCTGTCTTTCAAATACTTTGTTTTCTCCTAATCCTTATAGATTGGAGGCAAAATCTTTTGAGAGAATGTATTTTTACTCTACTGCCAAATGCCAAATTCAATCCTGGCTTTGAGTTTCCAGGCTCTTCAGGTGAGGCCCAGAGCACCTGCACAGGAAGAGCCTGTCCCGTGGGCCCAGAACGCCTCCTTAAACGAGGGGCACTTTAATGACAGCAGCAATAACGTCACCCGCGGCCAACACTACGGACTCGTTTGGATGTACCGGGAACCTGAGTGAAGTGTTTTACAACCATTATTACATTTAGTCCTCATAACAGCCCTCTAAGGTGGATATTATCTCATTTTACATACGAGGGCAATTAAGGCCTAGAAAGATTAAGAGATTGGCCAAAGCCATATGGCCCTAGAACCATAAGCTGTGAAGTTAAACTTTTAACCCAAATCAGCGTTAACTCTGCAGTCCACCCCAGGGTGCTGTCTCCAATAATAGTTGCTATTTCTTGAACACATACTGTGTGCTACACACAGTGCTAAGTGTCTTATATAACAATCTCTCTTTTGTTTTTAATATGTGTTTTTGTTTTTTTATTTTTATTTTTGGAGACAGAGTCTCTCTCTTTTGCCCAGGCTAGAGAGCGGTGGTGCGATCTCGGCTCACTGCAACCTCTGTCTCCTGGGTTCAAGCGATTCTTCTGCCTCAGCCTCCTGAGTAGCTGTGACTACAGGCACCCACCACATGCCCAGCTAATTTTTGTATTTTCAGTAGAGACGGGGTTTCACCATATTAGCCAGGCTGGTCTTGAACTCCTGAACTCACGTGATCTGCCCGCCTCAGCCTCCCAAAGTGCTGGGATTACAGGCGTGAGCCACCGTGCCCAGCCTCTAATTTTCTTGAGGTCTATGACCAATGCAGGCCTTTTCTGGACATGAGATATGGGACAGGCAGGCTTTGACATATGTGGATAAAAATGACCATGATATCTCCATGAATTAGATTAAGAAGGTGAAACAAAGCTCCTCGAAGCAGAGGACCTTTGTAGGTTGGGGCAATATGAGCAACGGCAAGGAATGGATATCAACAGGGGGTAGGGTCAGTGTCCTTAAGCTGTCTAGGATTGAGGCAAGAGATTGCGAGCAGATGGAAGGGAAGGAGGTGAGTTGGAGCCCCTAGGGCGCAGGAACAAGCATGTGGTAAGTGTGAGCCCAGGGGCAGAGCCAGGCCTGCGGGGTGGAAATCACCCAGGGGCTTAGAGGGGAGAGAGCTTCTTGTCTCTTCAGTAGTTGTCTGTGGGTTGGGCAACCATCAGGAGCATTGTAGAGGGAATTTCTAATTTGGGGAGTGTTGACTTTTGGGGTGCTGACTTTCCAAATTACAAATTTGACCATGCCTCTCTTCTGCCTGGCAGCATCCCCCGGATCCCAGGTGCTACCAACACAGCCTGAGAGAGCTCTTCGTCCAGGAGGACAAGGCTCCCACAATCTGCTGCTGACTGGTCACATCCACATTTTAGCCCAGGAGCTGTGGCAGCCATGCTCCTCCCCTGCCGTTTTCTGAACACTTGGAGAATTTCACACTCTTGGGCCTATGCACACACTCTGCAAATCCTTTCACCTCTCTAGGCACTTGTTGCGTCTGCTGAGCTGTGATTACTCATCCACAGACTGTGCACCCCTTGAGAGCACGGCCTAGTTGGGGTCACTGTCATAACTAGACGTGACTGGAGTATGGACTATGTGTTTAATGAATGCAGTGAGGCTATGGGACATTGCATGATCTTTTGAACTCTTAAGATCCTGCTATTTCTTTTCAGTCGGTGTTAAATGCAGGGTCTACCAGGTACAATGGCACGGTGAGGGTGGAGATGTGCAAGTAACAGCAGCATTCATGATGCCGAGACAGCCAGGGGCTGGGGCCAACAACCAGGATGTAGGGGGGAGCAGAAGGTAGGGAGGGGGCCACCTAGTGACCATCAGGCATCTTGGTCCTCCTGTCACATAACCCAAACTCCTGGAGCGAACGGGTAGGAAAAGGGGGACCAGAAAGCAATGGGGATGGGCATGGTGGAAATGAGCTTTGATTATTTCTCAGGATGTAGAATTAGGAGCCCCGTGCCCCCCAACCTTCACTAGGTATTTCCAAGGGAATGGGTATCCAGAAGCCAACATCCAGCCCCTCTCCCACCCAGCTCCTTCCATCAGCACCACGAGGTCAGCAGGCCGTGTCAAGCAAGGAGGACCAGTCCATGAAAATACCTGCTTTTTAGCCTCGAGGGAGCCAAGAAAACGTCATCGGAGTCCAGACGCCACCAAGAAAGCCCGCCACAGACGCCTCTGTCCCCTTCCCTCTTTGCCCATCAGTGGAGGTAGCGGAGCTGCCCCTCTGGAAATTTGCTATGTGACATCAGCTAGTGTTGCCACCTCTTCCGACCCCGGACCTCCCAGGCTCCTTGCTCTGCACCCACATTGTAAAAAAGGAGCCAGAAACTCAGGCCAGCCTAGTTTCTTACGGTGGCTGGAGAAACAGGGTGGGCAGCTTCGCTTCTTCTGTGTGTCACCTCTTTGTTCCTGGGCTCCACACACAGCGGGAGGAAGGAAAAGGGAGTCCGTTCCAGGGAGGTGCTGGGGGAGGGCTCTTGTGGGAGCCTGGAAACCCTTTCTTGACTCTTGACCAAAGTTACTTTTCTTCCTATTTTTATTAACACAAATCCCTACGTGTGTTTGTGTCCAGAGAAAGTACTACGAATAACTGATGACACATTCGTTAACTTATGATTCATCCTGGGGGAGAAAGAGAGGGAGAAAGGAGCAGGAGCTTTGGAGGCTGAATATAAAGTGTTGTCAAATATTTAGCAAATGATCATCCAAGCCACAGGGAAAAAGTCAGAGATGGGAATTTGAAAGCTGCCAGGATTTAAAAGCCATTTAATGCTAACCATCAGTGCCAGAGAGCTGAGAGCATTTCTCCTCCTCCTTCCATTGGCAGCAACAGCTCCGATAATGTGGAAAGGCTTGGATGGGCTGCGGAGCGCTGGTGGGAACTGAGACCGGGCAGCGGGGCTGAAAGACTTTTTGTTCAAGAAAGCTTGTAAATAAGGGAGCGCCTCAGAGGTGGACTCTATCTTGTCTACTGCCTGTGCATTCTCTCTTTCAAGAGATCCCTGACCATCAGCTTTCTACACAGAAGACTCTAGCCAGTCATGTGGGTGTTTCAAAATATCCTGATGTTTGGCATCAAGGAAGAAAAAAAAGAGCCATATGACTGACTGAATTTGTCACTTTCCTTCCAAATGTTTTGATGTTACTTAGACAACGGCTTCAGTCTTTGTCTATCTGTCATTCTAAAGGTTTGAGCTCAGAAAGGCTCTCTCCTGAAGGGTTAGGAACCCTACATTTTTAGGGCTGGGGTCAGTCCTCACTTCTATAACTTGATTCTTTGGAGATACAGTAATTTTTAAGCAAAAGATGAACAGGTCTTTCTTGATATTTTGGCTTGAAAGCCTCAAGTCTGCAGTTAGGTCTCATGAGTGTAAATACCATAAGACAAGATAAATTAAGGAAGTGGCAGGGAAATTTAGGTCAGTGGAAATACGCGTCCCGCACAACAGAGGCCTCCAGACAGTTTGTTTACACCCATAAGCTTGTCCAACTTGCCTTATTTTGTTGTTGCTGTTTGGTTTGGTTTGGTTTAGGCTTTTAGTAGCCTGAAGCCATGGTTTTTAATTTCTGTCCCTAGTGATAAGTGGAAAAGAGGGATAGGGAAGAGGCTTTATTGGCCCAGTCAGAAACAGAAACTAAGAACTCATGACTGTATTCTCTCTTGGACACCCAGTAAGGCATTCTTCAAAGACATAGTATGATGAGTTCATGAGTAGCCAGTGCAAGTGAATTCAGTGGATTGAATCAACGAATCTATTCATTGTGCCAAGAATGAACAGATTGTCCTGCCTTCAGGAAACTTAGAATCTATTTGCTTGGGAGATAAGCATTCCATTAATGATGCGGATAGTTAGCCTCTGAGTTCAGAAAAGTAAGAGATCTCTGGACAGAGTGGTCCCAAGGAGGAGGACAGGAAGGAGGACAGGAATAACCACAGCAAAACTGCCCTGCAGAAGAAAACAGGAAGTAGCTCTTCTCCCTCAGTTTTTTTTTTTTTTTTTTTCTTTCATTGTGTTCCTGTTATTTTGCTTCTCTGGAATGTCTTCTCTCCTCCTCTCTACCTATTCCAGTCCAACACTTCCCTGAGGCCCTCTTCAGCAAATCCACAGATTCAGTCTCTAGGATTCCAATCTTCATGTATCTTACTTCCTACAAACTCTTACCATTCACCTGGCATGTGATTTAATCTGTGCATTTGAATCTGTAGGAAAAAAAGATGAATCTTTTCTCTTCCGTTTATAATAGGTAAATTCTTTGTGGCAGGTGTCAAATCTTTTTTATCTTTTTTAGAGACAGGGTCTCACTCTGTGGCCCAGGCTGGAATACAGTGGCATCATCACAGCTCACTGCAGCCTCAACTCCCGGCTCAAGCAATCCTCCTGCCCCAGCTTGCGAGTAGCTGGGACTACAGGTGTATGCCACCACACATGGCTAATATTTAAAACTGTTGTAGAGATGGGGTCTGGAACAGGAGACCAGCTCAATTGATCCATCACCTTGGCCTCCTAAAGTGTGGGGATTAAAGACTTGAGACACCATGCCTGGCCCAGATACCAAATTTTAAAACAGTTCTGTGTTCCCCAGAGTTTCTAGCAGTGCTCAGTTGCTGGCCACTGGCTCTGTGGGTGCACAGTGGCATTGATTAGCAGGTAGTATACGAATAGGCTGCTGGTGGTGAGTGAAAATCTCGGTTAGGATTGTGGAAGAAGACTGAATTCTGGGTAAGCCCAGGGATATACTGCATATCAGCATACCCAGGTTACAAAACACATGCTCTGAGCCGTCTGATTCTGAAGTTCCCCTTCCCTTCTTAGTTCTGATTGTTAAAGCAGATGTAGAGTTCCGAAAAGTTGTAAATTGAGTAAAAAATTAATTTACTGAGAATGAAAGTGTATCAGCAGTTCCACCCACATATTTTAAAATGTCTAAGAAAGAAAAGAAAAATAAAGAAGGAAAGGAGGGAAGGAAGGGAGGAAGGGTGAGAGGGAGGGAAGGAGGAAGGGAGGGAGGGAGGGAGCGAGGGGAGAAGGAAAAGGGGGAAAAAAGAAAGCCCGGGGCTAGGGTGGGAAACACACAAGACTCAGTAAATGAAATACTATCAGCAATTTCGTAATATGGTAATTTTTAATATTAAAAGTAAATTGTAAATGTGTCTTTATAAACAATATGCATAAAATAGATCATATTCTAAAACCGTTTCTTTTTAAAATGCTTTTTCACAGTAAATTTCTTAGGTGTCAGATTTTCCCTCAGAATAGTGCAACTAGAAGAAGGGAAATGTTGGCAGTGGCTCAGGACTCTCTGCTAGTACAAGTCCTTGTAGATCTCCTGCAGGAGCGGGTGAAGACTCATGTCTGTCTCCGTCTTCTTGATCACCTGCAGTAGCTGCACGTGTTCCGTGACAATCTGTCTGAGGTCTGTCATTTTCTGGAGCAGCTTGGCAAACAGCTGCGAGGACTCAGGGTGGTTCAGCTTCAGCTGGAGCTCCAGGGCTTGTAGCAGGTTGTCTTGAATGTCTTCAATGGGCTTCACATTCAGCAAACCTGGGCGGTCTGGGGAAGCACAAATGGAAAACACAACACGGGGTTCAGTCAAAAAATCCTCTGCGCCCTGCCTCGGAGGCCTAGGCAGCTCTACCAAGCAACTCATCCGTGTTTTTGGTTTGTTTTGCTTTGTATCTTAAATAGGTGGGGAGCAAGGGTAAGCAGATAATGGGTGAGAACTGAGAATGTAATCAGAACCAAAATAATCAGAGGTCTTTGCAGGGGCTTTTTCTGGCCAGGATGGAATCTGTGTGGTCAGCTGATGGAGCACGGCATCAAAACAATCCCATTCCCCAAATGAAGTTTCCTCTGCTAACATGTTTCTACTCAGAAATCTCCTTTTCTTTTTCTTTCTTTTTTTTTTTTTTTTTTTTGAGATGGAGTCTTGCTCTGTCATCCAGGCTGGAGTGCAGTGGCACGACCTCAGCTCACTACAACCCATGCCTCCCGGGATCAAGCTATTCTCCTGCCTCAGCCTCCTGAGTAGCTGGGATGATAGGCGCTCACCACCATGCCTTTCTAATTTTTTGTATTTTTAGTAAAGATAGGGTTTCACCATGTTGGCCACGCTTGTCTCAAACTCCTGACCTCGAGTGATCCACCTGCCTTGGCCTCCCAAAGTGCTGGGATTATAGGCATGAGCCACCACGCCCAGCCAGAAATCTCCTTTTCAACTTCTGCTCCTTCCTGATGAATCCATGTTTTATAGCTTCTACTCAGTTTCTTATCATAGCTTCAAATATGCTCTTTCCACAAATACGCTTTTAAAAAAAGGCTTGTCTTTTTGCTTAATTTGCTTATGCTATGTTTGCTGAATACGGCGTATTTCCAAATGACAAAACACAGTTTTAAAATACTGATACATTTTAACAGAGGTTTCTTTTGAGTGGTAAGATTGCAAGCAATTTTCACTAGTTCTTTAGATTTTTTCTTTAGTTCAGTTTGCAAATGGTGAACTTAAATACCTTTTAAATATTTTACTTTTTTCTTTATGTAGATCTTGTTAGATTTATTCTCAAATACTTTATAGCTTCTATTGTGAATGGACCCTTCATTTTCATTACATCTAATATATCCCCGCTGATGTGTAGAAAACTAATTGATTTTAGTATATTGAAACGATTCCAGTTTTCTGAACTTTTGTCAGTTCAAATAGCTTTTAATCATGGACTTCTACTTTTTTTGGATAGATAATTGTATCAGCAATGGTAGCTTTATTTATTTCTTCTTTTGCATCATTAACCTTTCTCATTTCCTCTTCTTGCCATAGTGTTGGCTAAAACCTCCAATATGGGATTAAATAATAGCAGCAATTCTTGTTTTATTCCTAACTTCGAAGAAAATGCTTCTAATGGTTTATCAGCAACTATGATGTTTGCTATAGATTATGGAGGACATGTTTTACTCCTGGCTTATCCAGGGGTTTTAAAATTTTAATTTGTTTTAGTCAGGAATGTTGTTGAATTTTTATCAAATGCTTTTACATTTCTGTATCTAAAGAGCTATGATATCTTGAAGAGTTATGGTTTTATCTTAACCTAGCACAGTGAATTACATTAACAGAGTTCCTTATACCCTTGTACTCACTTGCTAATATTTTATTATAGGGTTTTTGTACTTGTAGGTGATACTGGTTTAGAATTATTTTGGGGGCCATTCTTTGCCTGTTTTAGTAACAATGTTAACTAGCCTTATACACTGAGTTGAGAAGTTTGCCTTCTGTGTCGACATAGTAATGATCTGTTCCCTGATGGTTTCTTAGAATTTGTTTGCAGAACCATCTGCGCTTAGTGATAAATCTATCATTATCTTTAATTTTTCTTCCATAGTTTCTATCTATTCAGGCTTTCTACTACTTATATGGTAAAGTTTTAGTAATTTATATTGGAATAAAGTTGTAGATGATATTGTCTTAGAATATGAAATGTATTTATTCATGCCCCTTAACTTAATCTTAACTTAATGCTTTTTCTTTTCTTTTTTTTTGAGACAGAGTCTTATTCTGTTGCCCAGTGCAGTGGCATGATCATGGCTCACTGCAGCCTCCAATTCCTGGGTTCAGGTGATCCTCCTGCTTTAGCCTCCCAAGTAGCTGGGACTATAGGCATGAGCCACCACACCCAACTAATTTCTAAATTTTTTGTAGAGGTGGGGTCTTGCTACATAGCCCAGACTGGTCTTGAACTCCTGGCCTCAACCAATCCTCCTGCCTCAGCCTCCCAAAGTGCTGGGAATATAGGCATGAGCCACTGTGCCCAGCTCTTAGAGCTCTTTATTTGTGCATTCTCTCATTAAAAAAACTGATTTGTCAAAGGTTTATCTAGTTTTTGCTTTTTTAGAAAAACATAACTTTTGGTTTATTAATCAAGTCTGTTTTTAAAAATTTTGTGTTTTGTTTTTAATTTATTGAATTCCTTTTTCTTTAGGTTTACTTTCTTCTCTTTTTCTAGTTGTTTTGAGTTGAATGCTTAATTCATTTGGTTTGGTATTCCTTGTTTTCTAATAAATGCATTGAAGCCTCCACATTTTCTTCTTAGTGCCACTTTGGTTTCATCCCATGGGCTTTGATCGATGGTATTCTCATAGTTCTTTTCTAAACAGCTTGTCTTACAATTTTGATTTCATTTTTAACCTAAGAGTTATATAGAAGTATGTTTTTAAATTTCCAAGTAAAAAGTTGGGGTTTCAGTGTTTGTTTTCTAATCTCTAAGTTTTATTTTCTAATTTCCAGTTTGTTGCCTTGGGTTAGATTATGAGGTTTTCTCAGTAAGGCTCACCAAGAAGACAGGATATTCACTTGATCATCTATCTCGTATTGATTTCAAATTTGAGCTCTTGAAGGCTATTTATTTTCTTTTAAAAATTGTAACTCTTCTCTCCTTCATGGTATGAGTTTTACCCACCTTTAATATCCTTCATGACCTGGTCCTGGTCATCCTCTAGCCTCAGTTCTGTTTCATTTTGCTCCATGTTAAGCCATATTAATCTGTTTCCATACCAAGTTCTTCAAACACCCTATGTTCTATCAGGACTCTGCACTTACTCAGATTTTATTCCTCCTGCCTGAAATGTTCTCACCTTCCCTTCACTCTTCTTATTGACTTCAACCATTTCTTCAAAATACAGACTGTGGTGGGATTCTATCCTGAAATCCTTCCTCAACAGTATCCCTTCCTCTCTCCTGTTCTTCTCATCTCCTTTCTCTGGGCCCCATAGCACCTTATAAATGCCTCAATCACAGCTATACTAGTAGATTACATTCACTGAATGGTTATTATTTTCCAAAGATCGTGCCAAGGGCCTTATATACAATATGCCATTTAATCTTCACAATAACCCCACAAGGTCATACTTTACAGAGGGAGAAATTAAGACTTAGAGAAAAAAGTTGCATCTTACCAAGATAGGCCACTTGCTAGTAAATGCAGAGCTGACATTTGGATCTAAGTCTGTCTGGTTCCAAAGGTTCTGCTCTTATTCCTTATTATCTTGTATTGTAAGTTTTGACTTTCTTGTTTCTCCCCCATTAGACCATGAGGTAATAGAGGGCACAGACTGTGTTCTGATCATTTCTGAACCACCAGTGGAAACACAGGAAGCATTTGGTTGACTGAGTTAATGAGTGAGAAGGCTGTTCTGGCCAAGAGCCCTGGATTGAAAAGCACAATTCTCTCGGCTGGTGAACAGGCCTGAAGGCAGAATCCCTATACAATGAAGAAGCCTCCTGTAAACTATGTTTTCCTGTGTCTAATAAACTCTAGTAACCTTTATCCATTGAGATGAGGCTCAAGAGAACAATGTGAGATGGCAGAGTGGTCTCAGAGTGGGATTTTCAGAACTCTAAATATTCTTCTAAGTTAACTTTCATATTTTTTTTCCATTAAAGAAGGAAACTGGTCTTTAGTTTGATTTTTTTCCCTCTCAGGTCTCCAACATATCCCATTGACCAGAATAAGTATAATTTTCTTTTTTAGATTTCAGCATTCAATCCTGGAACAATCAGCAAAAAATCTCAGATTCTGAGAAGGAACAAATGATCTGGTCCTGGCCTGGAGAATTGGGCCCCTGGGAGCATGGTGCCTTCCTCACAGTTGCTATCTGGGAATGAAAAAGCCACTGATGCTTCACTGAAAGCTGGGCCCCAGACTGGCACCTTGGTTTAATGACTATGGATCCTCTGGCTTGATAAATGTGTGCATCTCAAAGGCCAGAGGCAGACGTGTGTCTAAAGACAGGTGCCGAGAGAGGCCCTCCTGGGCTGGGACCACTCGGCCTGGGGTAGGCCTCTGCTTACTAGACACTGGCTCCTGAAACCTTTCTGCCGCTCCTCCTTCCTCCACCTGCTCCTTCTCTCTCTCTTTTTTTTTTTTTTTTTTTTTTTTTTGGTAGAGACAGAATCTCTACATTGCCCAGGCTGCTCTTGCATGCTAGGCTCAAGAGATTTGTCCTCCTTGGCCCCCCAAAGTGCTGGGATGACAAGTGGGAGCCACTGCTCCTAGCCTCCTCCTTCCTCTTGAGCAGCACCACCGGGGTCAGCCCTTGGGCTGAGGAGATGATGTTAATCTACTAGGTCCCGTTTATCAAACAACCAAGCCCTAACATGCAACTGATCAGGGCTTGCTGGAAACACTTGGCTCCGATGCAGTGTCATGGAACTGGCCTCTCTAGGAGTGGAGAGGAATCTGGTTTGGATTTTCAAACCCCTCTTTGGCAAGTTATTCTTTATGATGTGATGGATGAAGCTTGGCTGAATTGCTGAAATTTTGTGGCCATGGAGTAAGTATATTTTCTGCAATGACAAGTTAGATCATTTACAGATCAGTCCCATTGTCCCCCTGACTGAGCCTCTGTTAAGGCAAGATGGTTTAGGGCAGGAGGGCAGCAGAGAAAAGTTGTATATTTTACATCTAAGGCTTTCACTCACCAGCTCTGTGACCTTGGGAAAACTGATTAAGATCACTAGGCTCAATTTTCTTGTCTAAACAAAACAGATCAGACTAAACAGATAATCTCAAAAATTATAATTCAAAAACTATAAGATTTATTCTCATTTGTAATTCCCTCTACATAATTCAGTTGGGGAAATATACTCAAACATCTAATTGAAAAAGCACATTAACATTAAACTTAAAACACCTGACTTACTTAAACAACAGAAAAGCTTCCTTTGGTCTTCAAGCTCTAGTCAACGGCAAAAGAGATCCATCTGCCAGAGTTGTTCCCTACCCTCCACCCTCCAACTGGTCACAACTCCCCACTAGTCTCTTTCCCTTTCTGCTCCATGCACATTCAGTCCTTTATTGAGCTAAGCCAGGTGCCACAGAAATCCATCCAAACACCCAGACTGTGCCAGGGCCTTTCTCTTCTCTCTCCATTCCCAACAGCCTAGTGCCTGAAAAGGCACTGTTCCCAGGAGGCCCACCTGAGATCCTCTCCCTGCACCTTGCTGAGGTTACAGTTGAGTCTGGTGGAGGGCCAGGGCCAAGGGTCCTCTCTGCTCGGGTAGGCTGCCTAGAAGGCCCTTTTGGGAAGTGTGTGTGACCCAGACTCCAGGACTGAGCACTCCAGGAGGCTGGAGTTAATTACTAGTTCCCTACTCCCCAGGCTGTGAAGAATTGGGAAAGAAACCTTTCCGGTCTCCATCCACACGGTCCTGGAATTGATTATAGAGCACTGTTGATTATGGGCAAAGCTTCTATCTTATTCAGATCTGGTTCTGTGAAGTGGAGGGTTTATCTGAAGCAGATTCAAACATTCTGGTCCTCTTGAGATCTGCCCACCTGGGCTGGGTGTTTCCCTAGCACAGAGTTTCTCAGGAGGCATCTCAATTAGGGAACCAGATGACCACAGCAGAGTCTCCTGAAGGAGAGGCAGAAAAACTAATGTGGGAGGTTTTATCTCTATTCTAGGAGTTGCTCTCCCGGCTTTCCGCATCTTTCCCTATTGGCTCTCTGATAGAGACTAAAGTGAAACTGACTGTCCCTAGGGCGTTAAAAAATAACAAAACCGAACACAAATCTGATTGCAGGGCAGCTGTAAATTGATCCACAGACAATGAAAGACCTTAGCTCAGGTGCAGGCTGAAAACTGGAGGGAAGGCAGGACTACTTAGGGAACTCAGTACTTTGCAATTTAACTTCCTTTTGCGCTTCCTCTCAAGTTTCCTTTATTGCAGTGCTCCCTAAATTCACAGGCATGTTCTAGGAGGCAGTGGATTGGGAAACTGAAGACTTGAGTCCTGTCTCTCTTCCACTAAGTTTCTGTGGACAAATCATCTAATCTTTCTGGGTTTGGGCTTAGTTTTCAAGACAATGACATTTCTTTCATAAGCGTATGGTGAGAATGAAATAGGTAGAGGAATTTTAGAACATAATTCTTGTGTTCGTTCCAATAAAGGCAGTTTCCATGGGGTTGGGGTCAGGAGTGTAAGTAGGAGTGGATGGCATATCAACAGTCAGGAAATTGAAGGTTTTTGAGTTGTTCTTGGTTAGAGAAGAAATTCAGAAGCTCAAGAAAAATAATGTCTGATGCAGACACGTTTGGGGTGTCAGGCAAGTTCTCATTCCTGTAGTCGAGTGCATGTAGGCAAGGTGGTTTAAGAACAATAACAAAACAAAAAACCCATGGAGCCCCAATTCACTACTTCCTTAAAGAAATGATGCTGGGAATTTGGGGGTACTTTTCTGATCCAACCATCAGAATGATAGTGCGCCTACACGGAATTCAGCAAAGTACCACGGCGTGGCCTATAGCAATTCCTTCCCACCATCCTACTGACAGGAAAACATCATTTAGCAAAGTTATACATGTGTCCTCTTCATATTTAAATTTGAATTGGAGCTTGGTCTGGTGCATGGATGATCAATTTTGGCTACATATTAAAATTATCTGGGGAGACTAAAAAAGCAAACAAATGCCTGGAAGCCATCCCTAGAGATTCTGACTCACTTGGCCTGGGGTATGACCTTCAGGATTTTTAATAGTTTCTGGGTGATTCTAATGTGTGGCCAAGGGTACACACTACCAGCTGAGTGAGAAGCAGTTGGAATTACAACTCTGCAAGCTAGGTAACCTCGGGCAAGTTCCCTCACCTTTCTATACCTCCGTTTCCTCACTTTAACAACTGGCGCTGTAGCGGTAATTTAACTCATAGTATTGTTTAGAGGACTGATGGACATAGGGAAGGTGCTTAGCACAGTGTCTGTTGCACAGTAAATTAGCTATCACTATTTTCATTACTGCTCTGTATCCTTGCCTCATTTTCTTCCTACCTTTCTTTTCCTCTCATTTCTCTGATTTTCTTGGGTCCTTTCTATATTTTTCCTATTCTTTCTTCCTCAATTATTGCTTTCTTCATCCTTTTTACTTTCTCTTCAGCCTTCCCTCCCCTCCACCCCCGCCCCCTGCTGCTTTCCGGATGTTTTCCCCTTTCTATTCCTGGGCTTGCACCTTGCTGGGTATTTATAAGAACGCTAGCAAGGCCAGCTTACATTAATCAGAGGTCTGAGCCATGGATGATTTGAAGAGCAATGTAGTTTACTGCTGCTTTCAGGGAAAGGGGATGACATAAAATAGAGATCTTGCAAATGCTTTGACAAACAGATAAAGATCATCTGTAACCAGCACATTCTGCAGTGAACACACATGTTGCTGAGAGCCTTCACTCTGAAGTGGGTTAACATTCTGACACTCACCGGTTTAAATAACAGTTTCACATTTAATTGCTTCCCCTATCTATGCCTGATAACAATAATATATATGACTGGGCCGGGATGGTGGAGCGGGATAACCATAATAAAATCAAACCAGCCAATATTTTCTTTGATCCGCCCATTAAATAGCGATTACATCTCAACTTGCCTCATCTCAGACACTCTACTCCCACCTCCAATATGCAACTCCCAAACCACAAACCAGAGCACAAGCCCATCTAGTGACAGGGTGGGCAACCCTTTCCTGTGTGCCCTGTTCAAAGCCCCTCCACTCGACAGCACCACCAGTGGAAAGTGAGCATGGGCTGTCATTTCCGGGTCTCTCAGAGTGAAAATGGAACCTGAGATTTCTGTCCCACCCCGGGAAGCCCTTGTGTCCCTACCTCTGTGCACCCTGGGGTTAGGGGCCCCTTGTCATTCTAGTCATTCCAGGTCACTCAATTTACATCCAGCCACGTGGTTTGCTCCCCGCCTTTTTGTCAGGACCAGGGGAGCCGTCTGCAGTCCCCGCTTAAGCCTAGTGATGTATGTACATTTCTGGTTCTTCTCTGTCCAAGAAGAAATCTGATTGGGGCTGGAAATGCGGGGTGGGAGGTAGAGGAAGAAGGGTGGTGCTGAAATAGGAAGAACGATCCCTTCCAAGTCTCCCACTAACCTGCCATCTCCATGCCCTGAATCCATCCGGTGGCTCAACCCTGCGATGCTCTGGGCAGGATAAGGGGAGGGAAAGGAAGAGAGAAGGGAAGACTAAGAACTCCTACCCTTCCTTACTCCCTCAACCTCTGGAAATGGCGACAGCACACCAAGGGCAGTAAGTGAAGTTAAAACCTGCCAGGTATGACTTTTCTCCACCCCGCTCCCCCACTGTCCTCCTTGCCAATGTCTCTGAGAAAAACCTGTGATCTCGGAACCCAGGCACACTCTCTAAATATGGTCTAAACATATGAAGTCCCCAAAAAGTTCATGGGAATTCCTGAAGGCTGGGAATCCAGCAGTCCTGCCATTCTCTGTCTCCTTTGGGGGCCACAGGACGTCCGAATCCTCCCCACTTCGAGGCCCTCCCCTTCCTCCAGGATCTCTTTCCTTCTGGGTTTTGTTCTCAATCCACACCTAATCCCCTTAAAGTGATAGCTGATAAAGCGATTAGCTGATATCTCCTAGAGGTATTTATATTATAATAAGAGATCTTAAAAATCACTGTTGGTGGCATTTCAAGCAATGTGACTGGCAGGATTGAGTGGCGCTGCTTCAAATTATATCATATAGGACAAAAGGGAAAATTAGCATTTACTGTGTGCTGAACATGTCCTGGGCATTGTGCCAGAGGCTTCACATCATGTTATTTGGTTTGCTCAGGGTACTGATAAGGAAATTAAGGCTCAGGGAGGTAAATAATTGCCGCAAGCATACATCTAGGAAGAGAGTGGGGATTTGGAACTCCTGTTCCTCTGATTCCAAGGCTTTGCACTGTGCCAGCCTGCCTCTTCTGGTCTCCCTACTTGTGACGCTGGTGAACCCTCCAAAGATTTCTCTAGGACTGAGTGATGCCTTCACTACCTGTATCTGTTAGGAGTGACTTGAACCAGTGCTGGGTTTTCATTCTTCCTCACTTGCAGATGATCTGTCTGAACGTCTTGGTGAACTGTGACAGTCTGGAAGGCTGCCTGGGGTCACTCAGAGTTTAAACACATATTGTGAGAGCCCAAAATGATTAAGTACCCCAGAAAGCAGCTCCGACTGACCGGCCGAGCCTCTTCCAGGACTGCAGGTGTGGGGACAGGAATGACTCAGCATTCGATCCAATAGTCAGTCTCTGAGGGCAAATCCAATTGCTTGCTTGCTCATTGGGATGATCCCAGCCTACCATGCCTGGGCTGGGGAAGGGGTTTTATTTCTCAACAGTCACAGATAAAGATGCTTCTATATTTTACAAACAACAAAAGCCTGTATATGTATATGTTTAAAGTGTATCAGATGATTGTAGGATGTTTCATCTCCTCCCCATCGTTCTATCCCCACCCTCAGCTCTCTGGTTTTTAGAAATTCGGTGCCAATTGAGAACTCATAAATAAACTTCACCTTTGTCAAACCAAGTCTATGGGGTTATGAAAATGGTGAACTAATGGGACATTTCTAGATAACTCAAAGCGAGTCATTATTCAAAGCCATTCTGCCAACTAGCTGGGGGGGCAGGGTGAGAGGAGTGGCCTAAGAGAAGAGCCTCATAAGCTATGCAGAAACAACATGGGTGCCCGTAAAATCTTTTCCAGTTAATAAATAAGTGCTATTACTCTCGGACACAATCGTAGCCCAGATAGGGGACAGGAACTATGCAATAACACTCTTTGGCTGTTGTCCTGCTCAAGAGAAAGCAGATATCCTTGTTTATTTGCAATATTACAAGAAAAGAGAGAAAAATAACTTTCACCATGTAGGCACCAGCCCGTCTTGTCCAAAAAAACTCTACGGATGAGGGAGCTAAATCTTTAGCTGGTACAGGAGAGGTGGGAGAAAGTGGGCTGATTGTTGTTCACAGTATTTTTAATATCTATGTTTTGTAATATTTTGCGTTTGGTCTCCTCTCCAGTTAACTAGTAATGCAGATGATAGCAGATGAAGAGGGGGTGGAAGGCACTGGGCTGTGCAGAAGCAGAGACTCCATAAGCCGGAGTTTCCTCCAGGAAAGCAATGGCCTATTCAAGCAAGTGCACCCAGCCTTTTGTTCCAGAGAGAAGACGACACTTTCCATTTTAGAGCTGGGAACAGTTTCAAGATTTTGAAGGGCAGCTATGGGACAGTGAAGAGAGATGAATACACCCAAACCCAGTGCTCCTCAAACTCAGTGCTGATGGAACACTGGTGTTCTGTGAGCTGCAGTGAGTGTTCTGCTGTGACAGCTGCGTCAGGGTTATTCTGTGTGTTTCTGAAGGGCAGGAAGAAATGAAGGGACTGGATGGTATTTCAACAATTTAACATTCCTCTCATACATTTTTCTGCAACCACTTATCTATATTAGAACCTAGTATAAGATGGTATCTCATTAAGCAGAGATGTGTTTACTCAGTTATTTAAAGTTTACTGTCCATTTTTGTGGGGAATGCTGCAAACAGTACCATTATTTCCAGCTATCTGCTGGCTGAACACATTTAAGAACCAGAACACCAGTCTTCAGCCCTATCACCAGGCCCTATTCCTTCCTTAAGTAATTTTCAAAACCTAGGGTGTTAATTTTGTTAGACAGATTAAAATGGTGTCTTAAGGAGGACTTTGGATATTAATAAGTAATATCTGAACTAGAATCTGGAGATTCTTTTTCTTTTTTTTTTTTTTTTTGAGATAGGGTCTCACTCTGTTGCGGGCTGGAGTGCAGTGACACAATCACAGCTCACTGCAGCCTCAAATTCCTGGGCTTAAGCAATCCTCCTGCCTTGGCCTCCAGAGTAGCTTGGACTACACATGCATGGACCACCACACCTGTCTAATTTTTGTATTTTTTGTAGAGACGAAGTCTCCTTATGTTGCCCAGGCTGGTCTCAAACCTCTGGGCTCAAGGGATCCTCCCAATTCGGTTTCCCAAAATGTTGGGATTACAGATATGAGTCATTGTGCCTGGCCTTGGAAATTCTTAATTACAATATCTGGAGGCAATATGGAAATAGGGAGTTTTTGATAACTGCCAAAGAACTCCAAGACCGAAGCAATTAATTGAGATGCTTCCATATCTCAATACACAAAAGGCAGTAGGGTCTAATGGTTAAGTGCACCAGTTTCAAAGTCTGAGAGGCCTGGGTCTGAAACTTGGCCTCACTGATTAATAGCTCTTTGACCTTTGGCAAACTGCTTAACCTCTATAAATTTCCATTTTCTCCATCTATAAAAAGGAGGCAAAAAAAGTCCATGTATGCAGCCATGCAGTCTTCCTACCAAGAAATGCAAACAAACAGATTATGGATGTATATAAAGTGGCCAGGACAGTTTCTCCCACATACTGAAGCTTTCAACAAATGGTAGGTAGTATTATTATCATTTCAGATGATTATTCACTCAACAAGCATTTATTGAATAACTTATTCTGGGCTAGCACTAGGTTTTGATTCTACTTGAATCCCAACAAATTTTACAAAAATGTATCTATCTGGTATGACCCATGGGGGAGTCCCAGGGGCCTAGGTTACTGACCTGATATAACTAGGCGTTATCCAATTAACATAAAATATCTGCTCCTCTTTGATCTATAAATGCATAGCAATGAAACAACTTCCCTGCTTCTACCCTATTCTCCTTGCCCACTCAACAGCAGAAAAGTCTATGATCATGCCAAGAACCGCCCTCCAAAGTGGCTTCACAGAGAAGGAACAGTGCCGGAACTGCTGGAAAAAGAAGGAGCTGCCCTCGAGGTGGTCTGCGTCACCAAGCCAGACTCAGGAGGGCACAGGAGGAGGCTGGATGACTTGCCATCTGCGGCCATTGTAGTGGTATCGGCAGCTTCTCTGTCATTAGGACAGAGATGGCAATTTGCCTTGAAAAATATATTGTAAAATCCAGTGAATTTCCTCCCCCATATCTTGGAGGTTTAGGAAGAACTGAAATGGATTCCAAACTGTTTTGAATTAACAAAAAGAGCTTTTGCCTGTTGCAGAGTTCCAGCTGGAACTCTCCTAGACTTTTTCTTCACAAAACAGCAAACACTCAAGGGGGCAAAACATCCACCAGAGTGTCCTGGGGCTTGTCAGCTTCACTGAGCTTTATGCTTGGCTTTGGCTGCTGGGTAGGTTTTGGGAGTTTGCTAGGGTGGCTGGCATGATGTTGCGGCGCCAGTTGCAAACATGGCTTTGCTGGAGGCAGTTTTATTACTCTTGACGCCGCCCAGCCTGTCAGTAAGACTAGGGAGTGCAAGGAAAGTTATTGCTTACCATGATGACCAAGGAAGCACTATTCCTGGCTTCTAGATATGGGCCTACTTTAGGGATACAGTGAAGAGAGAGCAGGTTGCAGCCACCAACACAAGAGTGAGTTTATTGACCACAATCCACTGGCCAGAGCCAGTGGGGGCAATTAGGACACCCAGGTTTCAATGTTAGTTCCATTGTGGCACTAGTTGTTGAATCTTAGACAAATCGCTTAAGTCTATGACCCTCACTTTTCTTTCTGCGAAATGAGAATTAAGAGCCTAGGAGCACTGTCAGGATTGAATGAGAGAATGTACATGAAATGCTCTTAAAAAGGTACAAAGCCCTGAACTTTGGTTCTAGAATAGGTTGCTGTTCCTTTTATTTAGTTTAATTCTTGCCCCCAAGCTCAGGGGGGAGAGAGGGGAGAAAGACTCGAGAAGAACTAGGTCATCTTTCTCAGCAACTTGGTTTGAGAGCTGAGTGAACAGCGGAGATGCTAAGCCCGGGCAAATCTAAGTACCAATCAAATGGTATCAGCAGTTTTTAAGGCTGAAGTTCAATGGCAGCAATCTTAGGTAGCAACTCCAGTTTCCCCAGCAAATACTGAGTTGGGTCAAATCAGTTACTTTCATCTAAAAATCTCCTCTTTGGGTCCTCTAGGGACACCCCCATTAATCCCCAATTCCTTACCCCCGCCCACTCTTAGATGATGCACATCTTGCTCATCTTTCTTTTAGTCTGGGGCCCTAAGTGCCTTTGCTGAAGTGAAGTTCTTCCGTGAGTCCACAGCCAGCTCAGGATGAGGCCAACTGGATCCCCACCAAAAGCACTTCTTTCTGAAACCACCAAAGTAATTGATAGACTTTAGAGTAAACTGCAGAGAAAAGAATCACTCTTGTTAAGACTGGGTAGGATCTGAAATTTGTTTAGTGGATGAAAGCCTTTTGCTTAGCTGAATGGAAAATCCGGAATAGGAGGAAAAACTAATTGAGAAATTTTGTTTTACTCTAATGAAGCACAACCAAGGAGGTGGATCTCATCCTCTATGCCTGAGACTCAGATCTCACTTCATAAAGCCCAGAATTCTCATGACTGTTTCTTGTGTAGACCTTGCCTAGTAGAAACTAAGTACCTTTGAATGGCTCATTTCAAATGCTTCCCTTTGTGTATGTGGATAGGAATACAAACTGCTATGAACGTACACATATATGTATGTATATATATCTATATACATGAGTGTGCACGTAAACTTCTTGATAGGAAAAATAGGACTTTGTTAATTCTATTTTATCCTGAGGGCAAAGCCCTTTACTTTTCACTTACACCTTTCTGTACTCTTTCAATTATAAAATGACCGTGTATTACTTTTATTTAAAAAGTTAATGAAAAGTCGGCTGGGCGTGGTGGCTCATGCCTGTAATCCCAGCACTTTGGGAGGCTGAAGTGGGCGGATCACGAGGTCAGGAGATCAGGATCATCCTAGCTAACATGGTGAAACCCCATCTCTACGAAAAATACAAAAAATTAGCTGGGCGAGGTGGCGGGCGCCTGCAGTCCCAGCTACTTGGGAGACTGAGACAGGAGAATGGTGTGAACACGGGAGGCGGAGCTTGCAGTGAGCAGAGATAGCGCCGCTGCACTCCACCCTGGGCGACAGAGTGAGACTCCATTTCAAAAAAAAAAAAAAGTTAACGAAAAGTATTAACGAAGAGTATGGAATGACATGGGAAATTGACTAAGTGAAAAGAATAGACATGGGATATATAGTATGCTTAGGAAAAATATTTGAAATAAATTAAATATTAATATATTTCCAAATTTTATTAAAAATAAAATGTGCCTTAAAATAGTAGATAAATAATCTGGGTGCAGTGGCTCATGCCTGCAATGCCAGCACTTTGGGAGACCGAGGCAGGTGGATCATCTGAGGTCAGGAGCTTGAGACCAGATTGGCCAACACGGTGAAACCCTGTCTCTACTAAAAATGCAAAAATTAGCTGGGTGTGGTGGTACATTCCTGTAATCCCAGCCACTAGGGAGGCTGAGGCAGGAGAGTCGCTTGAACCTGGGTGGAGGAAAACCCGGTTGTAGTGAGTGGAGATCATGCCACTGCAAGACAGAACGAGACTCCATTTCAAAAAATAAAATAAAATAAAATGAAGTAAAATAAAATACAAGAGAAATAATATCAACTGTTTTTCCAAAATGGTTTTTCAAAATTTAATATTTTTCTTCTGGCAAGCCTCTTATATACTGGAATCTCATCCTTTTTTGCTGAATTAAAGATACCAGAGAGTCAGGGATTAATTTAGGAAGTAGATTTGGTCAAGATATTAAACCATGCCAGGTAGTATATTTTTGTTCTATTAAACATAATATCGGCCAGGCACGGTGGCTCATGCCTGTAATCCCAGCACTTTGGGAGGCCGAGGCAGGTGGATCACTAGAGGTCAGGAGTTCGAGACTAGCCTGACCAATATGATGAAACCCCCGTCTCTACTAAAAATACAAAAATTAGCCGAGTGTGGTGGCATGTGCCTGTAATCCCAGCTACTCGGGAGGGTGAGACAGGAGAATCCCTTAAACCCAGGAGGTGGAGGTTGCAGTGAGCCGAGATCGTGCCATTGCACTCCTGCCTGGGCAACAAGAGTGAGACTTTGGCTCAAAAACAAAAAAACCAAAAAACAAACAAACAAACAACAACAATAAAAAGCCATAATATCAAGTAGTTATTTTAAAGCGAATCACAACTGGACCCTGGACTTACAGCTCCAAAGGTAAACTATGGGTATTGTGATCTATTTGCACCCTAGGCATTTAAAGGCCGGTATTCCGCATGATATAATGGTAGAGAGTGTAGAGTGTCTGAGCCAGCATGCCTGGTTCACAGTCCTGTCTCCATCTTTTGCTAGCCACGTGACCTCAGGCAAATGAGAAAACCTCTCAGTGCTTTGGTTTCCTCATTTGTAAAATGGTCCTTACTTCCCTGAATTGTTGTAAGGATTGAATAAATATGCATGAAGTGCTTAGAATACTGCCTGGCACACAGCAAATACTAAATAAATGTTTGCTGTTCTTATGACTACTGCACTATGCGCCTGATTTCAGAAACATTCTCCTTTCAACTGGACAACAAAAGATTGTGCTCTTTATAATACATTGTGCAGTTATACACAGTTTACCACTATCCCCTGATGGGTTTTTCACAGAGGATATACTGTAGAGTACATATAAAAAGCTCACCTGAAGTCCACTTCAATAGGAAAAATTGCCACTTAAAAAATTTTTTTATACAGAGAGATGAAAGTAAAACTTTCTTCTACTCATGAGAGGCTACTGAAAGTAAAGTTTAGATTGGGCGTGGTGGCTTATGCCTATAATCCCAGTGCTTTGGGGGACCAAGGCGAGAAGATCACTTGAGGTCAGGAATCTGAAACCAGCCTGGGCAACATAACGGGACCTCATCTCTACAAAAAAATTTTAAAAATTAGCAGGGCATGTTGGTGTGCCCCTGTAGTCCTGGCTACTCAGGGGGCTGAGGTGGGAGAATCACTTGAGCCCAACTGTAAAATGGCCATGTATTACTTTTATGAAGTAGCATGATCATAGCTTACTAACTGCAGTTAGAAGCTGCAGTGAGCTATGATCATGCAACTGCACTCCAGTCTGGGTGACAGAGTGAGGCCCTGTCTCACAAAAAAAAAAAAAAAAAAAAGGAAGAAAAAAAAGAAAAAAGTCACACTCAGTAAAAAATCTGGCTTTTGGAACTGGTTAGTCAGATCATGTACTTGCAGGGCCAAAAATACAACAAATTGCTAAATAACTAAATTTATTTCTATGTTGTGTGTTCGGTTCAGATTGCATTCTTAATCATAACCAACTACCTCACAAAGGTATCTGAAGGGAAGCCATCAGAGGAATCCACAGAAGAGAGTAGGTGGAGGTCAGTAGGTATTCCTTAATTCCTGACATCACGAAAGCAATTCAAAGTAGTATCTTACTGTTGGTGGGGCAGGAGCATGATTTGACCAGAAACACTTAGTAGTTCCTTCTCTACGTCAAGTAAGCATTGTCTTAAGCAAAGTCATACATGCCATTACTTACAGGAACCAAAGATTAGATTGGCCTCTAGTTTTCCTTTCTGGAAAGGAAAGAAAGAGACAAAGAAAAGAAAAAGGAGAAGAGGGCATTTGACTGGAAAAACTATATTGTTGAGGGAAGAAAGAGAAGATCCTGGGTTACTCATAACTTTCATATGCAAACTTATGATAGTCTTTCTTGGTACAGCGTTTTGCACGTGTAGAGGTGATTCATGGCATTATGCCATTGGCACTTAAAAAGTGACAAAGAACGCAGACTAATAAGGAAATCCAAAATTCTTTTGGCCATCCCACCATCATGCCACCCTCTTTCATAGAGGATCAAAAGACAAATCTTACCTCCACTGAGAATAATGACAGCAATAAATATTGCCAAGTCGCTGTCATCTAATTCCAGTGCATTGAACTTCACAGCAAACTCAAACTTGGGCTCCATAAAGTCACCAAAAGGCTTTCGCAGGCTCTTTAGAAACTCTCTTGTCATGAAGCCTTGGCCCTCGGATATGAGAACCCCATCTTTATTCATCAAGGAGGCCAGCATTGTGTAAATGATCTCATGGACTCCATATTTGAGGAGAGTTACTTGGTCGTTCAAGTCAAGATTTACGAAACCAGGAATGCTTTTGGCATACTCTGTGATCTCCTGCACAGCCTCCACGGAGCGAAACTGGCAGCCCTGAAAGATGCGGATGGCCACCTCTTTGCTCTGCTCCTGCAGCGGGGTGATGTGTTTGAACTTGATTTTATCTTCTCCCATCATTAAGGAATTCATGTCATAGATAACGAATGGCTGCAAAGAAAACAGGGAAAACATGGGTGACTTGGAGATTTCTAACTTAGTGAATGCCATCCCAGTTCAGAAAACTGTCTCTTTATGTAAACTTGCTTTGCTAACTAAAATCTTTAAAGCTGAAGATGCTTAATAATGAGAAAATACTCTCAAGTTCTTTTATTCATCTTAATTATCTTCTGGGACCAAACATATTTCACCAATTTTGGTCTTCTTTCCCTTTAATTTACACTATAACACTTTACCTATGACTGGCTAAGAATCCCAATTTCTTTTGTTTGGGGAGTCTTCACTGTTGATTTTTATATTTATTTGTTTATTTATTTTGTTTGTTTTTGACACAGAGTGTTGCTCTGCTGTCCAGCCTGAATTACAGTGGCATAATCAGGGTTCACTGCAACCTCCACCTCCCAGGTTCAAGCAATTCTCATGCCTCATCCTCCTGGGTAGCTGGGATTACAGGCACACACTGCCACACTCAGTTGGTTTTTGTATTTTTAGTACAGACAGGTTTTCACCATGTTGGCTAGGCTGGTCTTGAACTCCTGGCCTCAAGTGATCTGCCCGCCTTGGCCTCCCAAAGTGCTGGGATTACAGGCGTGAGCCACCATGCCCAGCCAATTGTTGATTTTTAAAATGATACAAAATCTACTGTTTATCTTGGCTTTCAATGAAATACACTTTTAACCTTCTTTCAATAAAAAATCATTTCAGCAACTCAGGGTTGAAAATACCCACTTGAACATAAAGCAACTTTACAGGCTTAAAACAATTTTTTTTTTCTTAATTTTTTTTCCTTTTCCTTTGTTCTCCTTCACAAGTAGTAATTTTTCAGTTTTAGATGAAATCCTCTCAGATCGCAAATGAAACTATGTGCACATAAAATATGCTTAACTATTAAAAAATCACTCTGAAAGCAGATTAGAGCTACTGAACCAAGAAAATGTCTATTTCTTTTTTTAATGCTCTGGAAGCCATCTATTTCACAAAGAGCAGATATAGAAGGCCTATAGGCGAATGCTGCAAAAAACCAGTTTTGAATTTATATTTTAAAATATCTGTCCTTACAGGTCAAATAATCAATAAAATACATGCCCCAGTTATTCAAGTTTGCAATAAGCTGCTTTCAAAAGTTAAGTCATTTGGTCATGACATTATCTCTCTCTCACTTCCCTTGTACAGAACTAACCAAAGTTTGTAGTCATTGAGAGATTCTCAAGGCTGCTCTAAGGGGCAACATTTTACTTACACCAGATACACTGAAAGACACATAAGGAGTTAAACCTTGAATCCTGTTCAAATACTTGTATACCTGAAAGCACTGGAAGAAGAGCTGAGAGTATCTGCATTCTAGCTTTGGTTCTGTGGTGAACTATGTGACTTAAGAAAAGTCATTTACCTTTCCTAGGCCTTAAATTTCTCAATCAGGGGTTTCCACCTCTTCTCCAGAGGAAATTCTAGTTGCATTTCTCAGAAGCAGGATGTGTGTGGGGAGTGGGCATATGTGTGGAGAGCTGTGAGTGTGCATGCACAACAAACATGAAGTCTCTGATGGACTAAAAGTAAACACTGTTTTGAGCAGAGATGCTGAGAATTCTCTCCTGAATGGGCACAGAGAAGGTGCATGAGTGGCCGTGGCAGCCGGCTTCAAGATGCACTGGTTGGAGATTCTATTCATATCTATGGAACACTATGATTTTCATCAAAAGATTAAGTTTGTTCTACACTGGAGGAAGTAACACCAACATTAAGGACTCTCAGATGTTAAATATATTTCCAAACTTGTACGTCACATCAACACCCTTCACTGGAGTTATTCTGGAAGTTTTTACTTTTGTTACAAAAAAATTCACTTCAACTGTACTACTTACCAAACTCCAAAAGGGGACAGATGTGAGGACCCCAGAACAGGTTTACCTGGTGGCTCTAATTTTTCAAGGGACCAAACTGTCCGTACCATATTTCTTAAACATTTCGCTTGGGTGGTTTTTTTCCTTTTTCTTTTTTTCTTTTCAGGATTAATATTATTAATGGGAGAAATAAAAGGGGGCAGAGCAAGTAACATCAATGAAAATTTACTGTATTTTTCCAGAATGTCAGATTCTAATTATGAGAAAAATTTGAATGGATAATGATGCTTTCACAGAACCTAGAGAAAACGTGTTTCTTTTTCCTACAGGCACTTTATAGTGTATTATAATTTATATTAATGAAATACTAACTTTCTTTTTCTAAAAAAAAATTATTTCATTTTTTGAGATGAGGTCTTGCTATGTTGCCCGGGCTGGTCTTGAACTCCTGGGTTCAAACAATCGTCCTGCTTTGGCCTCCCTAAGTGCGTGCTAGGATTACAGGTGTGAGCCACCACAACTAGCCTTTATTGGCTTTCTTTAATGTCATGAGAAAATGATGGTCTGGACACCTGAAAAGACCAACTGCACATGCAGGAGTACAAATAACATGAATACAAAATCATCGCCTTTTCACATGTGGAAAGACTGTACCCAGAACTGCCCACTTCAACTTTCAGATGAGCTTCTGCTCAACCATTTGGCTTCTTGGCACAGAACATATGCATGAAATTCTTTCACCTCCATGTAAGTGATTTATCTGGAACTATGCCCTGATAAATCACCCTTGTCACTCTTCCCCTTTACTTCCCCTGTCCCCTCATATAAAGCTCCAGGTTCCTGTTTTCGAAACTCTGTAATAGTTGAACACAGGGCACAAAATCCTGCTAATTTTCTCTCCCAATTTAACAACAATGTGACTTTAACCCCTTGGCAATTGATGTTGGTCAGGATTTCCTGGCAGTAAATACTCAAGGACAGAGAGAGGAATCAGCACCCCACCATCATGCCAAACCATTTCAGTTTTTTTTTTTTTTTTTTTTTTTGAGATGGAGTTTCGCTCCTGTTGCCCAGGCTGGAGTGCAATGGTGCGATCTAGGCTCACTACAACCTCCACCTCCCGGGTTCAAGTGATTCTCCTCAGCCTCCAGAGTAGCTGGGATTACAGGCACCCACCACCACGGCCGGCTATTTTTTTTTTTTTTTTTTAGTAGAGATGGGGTTTCGCCATGTTGGCCAGGCTGGTCTTGAACTCCTGGCCTCAGGTGATCCACCCACCTTGGCCTCACAAAGTGATGGGATTACAGGCATGGGCCACTGCGCCAGGCTCCATTTCAGCTTTTTCAGTCCTTTCTGCATTCTGAAGAAGAGGTGAACTAGCAGAGAATTCTGGGTGTTGACATGCAAATGAACACCAGTTGTTTTTTTTTTTTCCTAGTCATATCTGATTATACTGTTTTCACTGCATTTCTGAAGGCTGCATAGATTCTTTCTGTGTCAAACTGCAAGAGAGATCCCTGGGTGGGCGTGGTCTGCCTTTCTTTGCAACCAATTCACCAATTCTTAGATTGCAGACAGTTCACTTAGGCGTTACTTTCATATTTCACAGGGAACCTCCTTACCTTCAAACCTAGAAGAGAAGATCGTGGCCAGCCTGCTTCATGGAGAGAGAACCTTTTAAAACCCTGGTCAAATTTGGTCTGCATAATTTTATATTGAATCATTAATTTAACATGACATTTGGTACAATGTGGTACAATGTTCCATACAAAATGTACTGCACTTCCACGGCCGTGTTTTTGTATTTTTTACAAAGCAAAGTGGAGTCCTTACACTTTCCATCAGCTTGGACAGTATTATCCAAAGATTGCCATTATAGCAGCCATATCATTCTCAAATTTTGTCTTAATGATTTAACACTTCTAGTTTGGGGCTAATAGTGTATTTATCTTCAGACCCTACATCAAATGGCTGGGTAAGCGTCCCTCCTTAACAGGAAGGAAAGCTTAATTACAACTAGGACATGATGGGGTGAATTCAGGTTTTGTGGTACATAAAATGTACACAGTAGTGGGGCCTCTCTAAGGAAGGCATTACAAATTATGAGAATAAAATTGCTTGGGCCCTTCCCCAAGCACTGGAAGGAGCTCTGCACAAGGGAAGGGCCCCATGAAGCTTCATTAGCTTCACAGCGGATCTGTCACTGGTCATTGTGTGCTTGTGCTTTTCATATACTGGACAGACCAGAACAGAATGAAGAAAGCTGCACTTGAACCCAGTGTCTTTCCAGGAAAGCAAAAAGATTTCTGTTAGGAGAAATCAATTTTTTGAGGGATACATCAAATATAATTAATTTTGATATATTTAAATTTTCAATATTTTGACACATTTTGAGTTTCAATTTTGACATATTTTGATTTTCAAAAATATATTTTGATTTTCAGAATGGGATTAAAAGTACTGTTTTATATAGATTAGTAAATTCAATTATGGCATGCTTCCTACGTAGAATACAAAGACAATGGGGGAAATGGGATTAATGATGAAAATAGAGTAATTCATTTTTTTAACCTTTTTGAATGGAGAAATAGAACAGCACTGTTCCTAAGAAATCCAATAACATCAGCATTTTAACATGAGTTATGAAAGGTATTATACATGAATGCTCTATGTTTATAATCCTTTTGAGTAACAAAATAGCAAGCTAAGGAATTTTCATAAACATGAAAATCACTCAAAAAGCACAGGGTATTCTGGGTGACTTTTCTAATTTGGCAGATTGAATGAGTGTAGTCAACCCCCCCACCCTCTCTCAAACAATCACTTGAGGTAACCCTGTCAGAGTAAAAACTGGCTTGGAAAAATGTGGGCCTCATCGAGTGCGGCTTTCCTGATGTTCCTAGTTTTACCAGGGCAAAATACTGAATTCTTAGGGCTCATCTTCTTCATTTTGTTTCCTTCTTCCTTTTTATACATCTGACTTTCATCACGGTTCTCCTCGGTTAGCTACAATCCAAAACTCATTGGTTTGGTTTCCTCAGCCTCTTGTTGGTTTCTGCCCGTTGTTCCTGTTTCTCTCTTGTTGAGAACCATGAGATTTATAGGACATAAGGGGTCTTCAGAAATAATCTGCCCCATCATTCTCTGACTAATGAATAAACGGAAGCCAGAGACATTCCAAAGTCAAAGTGCCATTTATAGCAAACCAGGAACTAGAACCTAAGCCTGATTCTGGGTTGAGAACTTTTCCCTTTCCATTGCTTTCTATAGGACTTCCTCACTTCTTTTTTTCCTTTTAAAATGATTATTCTAGGATGAACTGGAGATTTTAAACTAACGCTCTTACATGCTGGGGTCTTGGGGCAATGCCTTTTGAATGACTGTTTCCTAGAGGTGCTGGTGGAGTGCTGTGTGTGATAGAAGTGAAGTTTGAAAGCTGTCAAAGATACTCTGCTTTCCTGCAGGGTTTGGAGATTTAAGACAAACAAATGAAAACTTAACATGAAGAATGATTCACACTGTAATGAACTAGCACATAACCACAGCTCTTAAAAAAATCAATTGCCAGTCAAAGAGTTATTCAGCAGGCAAGCAAGGGTACTGGCCAACTGAGTCCAGCCATTGGAAAAAAAATCCAAGTGCTTTTCTTTTTAACTCTAAAAATATTATTTTTAACTTATTCTCTGAAAGAAACTGGTTCAGATCTTTTATATCTTTAGCTATTCCTGACAGTACTGGTAATAGAAGAATTTATTTTATTAATATTGATAGATGGATGAATGATCCCAGAAGCCTAACTTCTCCAGCAGCCCCAGAAACGAATTGGCACTACTATCCTGATTTTATTTCTACTGGGGTCCCTAAGCCCCTTTCTCTGAGGATTCTGCCTGATGTCTTTCCTTTGGGAAGCAAATTCCAGCTCACTTGGGCTTTTCCAGAGATAAAGGGAAAAGAGCCCATATGTTGTTTAGCTGTAAGTGTAGGATTTAACAGGACAGATACCTTTCCAATAGCTTTGAGTCACTGGGTTTGATGGCCATTGTAAATTTCAGAATGCACAAACTTAAATGGGTAAGGAAATGTTTTCATACAAGTTTACATTTCCATATTGATTTTATTCTTCACTAGTTTCATATTTCACACACTATTTAGAAAGACCATTTTTTCCAATGGCACCAGTTTGCTCTTATAATTATAAAAACAGTGACTCTACATGTACCTACCATAAACAATGTGATGCTTTGGAACCCAAAGTCCAATATAGCACAAATAAAGAGTTTTATTCTTTATTTGCAGATAGAGTGCAGCCAGAGCTTCGCCATCTCTTAGATACGGGGTGAAAAGTTGGCAGGCACATCAAGCGTTTTTCTATTTATTGTTTTATGACAAACCATGGCACTGAAAATGGTTTTTGAAAACCACTGTTTATTTTCACCAACAAACATGGGATCATGTGACAATGACACACCCAGTGTGATCATCACACCAGGGTAATAGTCAAACACTGGGCACTTCCAAAGTCCATTCAGTTATCAAACTGCCTTCATGAAACAGAGCACCTAGTTCTGGCATATGCATGGTTTTCAGAGTGCAGAAAGACCTCTTAAATAAGGGGCCTTGGCTGGAGCAAGCCACTGAAAGGGAAATCGGTTGTGGGGACAGTCAGTTCCATCCTACTTAGGATGGTTAAAAGGTCTATTGCTCCTAAAATTTCTTGTCCAGCAATCCATAGCTGACAATTCCATATCCCATCTTTTCCTGGCCCTAAGCCTAAAATTCCCAAGCATATTCTTATTTAGGCAAAACAATGAAAAGTAGGGCATCCTATACCAAGGACATGATGTTAAAGTTGGTAGAAGGGGAGCAGGGGAATTCAGTTTATCCATTTTGAAAGGTGCAAGTGGCCCTAGGGAATAAGATCCAGGAGAAGGAAGTTTAGATGGGGAGGGGAAGGAGTCCTGGTCTGCCTGGAGGCAAACGCTGAGCAGGCAGCAGGCATTCTACAATAGGCAATGGTGAAATTGAGGAGAATGATACATTTAAAGAATGGCCTCTTGAATCAAGTCATTTCCTTTTCCAAAGGTTCTGGGTAACTGGTAACCCACTATTCTGAGTAGCCTCCCCCAGCCTTGGCCTAACCAACACTAATGACATCAGTCTCAAGCAGGGTGTATAAGAAACGCAAATTGCTCTGCTGCACAGCCATAGCCACTTTTGTATACCTCCCACCCTCTCAAGAGTCCACATTTCTGCAAAACTTTTCCTATCAATGCAAATCTTAACTTTCATGAGTCCTGGCCAAGAGATAACATAACACCCCTGAGAGAGATGCTATCAAATGAATAACATGACCATGTAGATAAAGAACAAATCTCTAGTCGCATTGGAAATCACATTTTGTTTTTTTTTTCCTTTCCCATATTCCTCTCTGAACTGTTTCTTTCCACTAGTGTTTAATTTGATTTTGCAAGATAAGGAGAAGAGAGGGTGCCAAACAACTGTAGTTTAGTTTTGTGTCATCAGTGAACGGATTATTTTAATTTGGCCCAGTCTCTCTTTTTCCAGATCCTGCCTGAATCCAGATCATCAATAATGTGCAGTTTGGTAAGCAAATATTGGGCTAGTTAGAGGCCCTCTGTTGAAAGTCCACATTTCAAAGGGCATAGGCAACCATGTTTAATTCAATTAAGCAAATATAGTCTGAGTAACTATTAGGGGCAAGACCCAGTCCTAGTTACTGGAAGAAAATGACAAACGCTTGGCCTCTGAACTTGAAAAGCCCATAATCAAGTATTTTGTAGCCCTTTCCTTTAAATAACTTAATACCTGTTTATTCCATAAAGAACCTCCTTATTTTTTAACTCAAAGATTTAGAGCCAAGGAGTCAACTGGAGTGAGGTATCTTGAGTGTGTCCTCCGGTGACACAGATAAGAGCACGTTGGACACCAGTAGTGTAATTTTAAGTTCTTGACCACCGAGGCTTTTTTTTTTCAGTCTTTTGCCTGACTTTCTGGTACTACTAAGTTGACAGGATTTCTAATAAGGATTGTAGGTACGAATTGGAGGATGAAAAGAAGGTGAGAAAGCAGTTGATGAAAACTAACCATGGCTGGTGGCTCACACCTGTAATACCAGCTCTTTGGGAGGCTAAGGTGGGAGGACTGCTTGAGCCCAGAGTTCAAGGCCAGCCTGGCCAATATAACAAGGCACTGCCGCCTGGGCAACAGAGCAAAACCCCACCTCAAAAAAAAAAAAAAAAAAAAAAAAAAGAAAACTAACCAAAACTGTAGATAGTTTGCTTTAGGGCTCTTTCCTTTTCAGCAATCCTTTTATTTTTTTCTTCCTGGATATGAATGGTTTATTTTCTGTAGTCCAATCAGCTACGCAGAGGTCTTCATTTGTTTTTGATTTGCTATGGCCAATTTTCTCATTGAATGAATGAGCTTTATGATCACCAGTGTTGTGCAGTCCTGTGCATGTAAAAGCCAGAAGTCCTAGTCAAGGACTTTTGTAATTTGAAAAGAACCGAAACAGCACAAATTTTTTCCAATTGTGAATATATTAGGACAGCAGATGAGGTGAAAAATTCCTACTGTTCTAAAAACTGAGAAAAAACAACCACAGAAAGTTTTCTCAGAGCGAAGCTTTCTCAGTGTGTTATGTCTCCCTGGCTCACTGACAGCAAATGGGAAAGACTAGCTTCCTAAAGTACTGCGCTGAGGGGCTAGCATGCTACAAATCTTCTGAACTAGAGGCCAGAAAACCTGCATTATAGTCCCAGGTCTTCTACACACTTGCTGTGGGGTCTTAGGGCAAAATGTTTAACCTCTCTGGACTTTATTTTCCTCATCTCTAAAATAAAGAGGATAATAATAGCAGTAGTCAGGTGGCAATGTGACTCAAACCTAATAAATGTGCAAGGTTTTTTTATACCGTAAAGAATTGAATCCAGGTATATTAATGTTGAGGTATTAAAGACCTATTTGCAAATCGGAAAACTCTTTGTCCTTATCAGTGTATGGCTCTATGCCACAAGTTTCCTTTTTCTATTAACTGATTCTCTTACTAAATGGTTTAGCTAAACAGAAGAACCACCATCTTGAGATAGTCATCAAAATACATGAAAGGTTAATGAGATTTTCCCCACAATATATTTGAATAGGAGAAAAGTTACACATATCTATCAAATAATTGCATAGCTCTCTGGGAGGTGTTCACGTGAAAATAAATGAGTGCATACAAGGGCTTTCCATGGTTGGGACAGCGTCTTCTGAGTGTGTTCTGCAGTTCTTACAGCCCTAGGAGCATTGTGCAGACATCAGAATCAAAGCCAAACCCTGTCGTTAAAAACTGAGCTACAAGGCCGGGCGCGGTGGCTGCGCCTGTAATTACAGCACTTTGGGAGACTGAGGCGGGCAGATCATGAGGTCAGGAGATCAAGACCATCCTGGCCAACATAGTGAAACCCCATGTTTACTAAAACTACAAAAAAATTAGCTGGGCATGGTGGTGTGCACCAGCTACTCAGGAGGCTGAGGCAGGAGAATTGCTTGAACCAGGGAGGTGGAGGTTGCAGTGAGCCGAGATCGCACCACTGCACTCCGGCCTGGCAACAGAGCGAGACTATCTCAAACAAATATATAAATAAATAACAAACAACAAAAACAAAAACTGAGGTACAGAGACATGATCTAGGTCATCCAAGCTGATGGCAGAATTGGGACTAGAATTCAGGCACAATTTTATTCTATAATTCCATGTTGTTTTCTCAGTTTCCAGTCAGGGAAGAGCTCTGCTGCTTGGAAAACCTAACTTAGTAACAGTTACAACCCATTCTGGGTTTTCTAAATGGTGCTGCTCAATGAGTGAACAGATGTTGGAGAGTCCACTGGAGTGGCCCAGGTAGCTCAAAGCCTTGCAGAAGATAAAATTCCATATGTAATAAAAGGACAGAGCTTCTAGTTGCCCCGGAATAATCAAGAATGCTACAAGGAAAGAAAGGTAACCTAATATCTAGAATCTATTTTATGCCCCATGTTGAACTTCCCTAAGAGGTAACTCTAGACCAGCCTGACCAACATGGCGAAACCCCCCTCTACTGAAAATACAAAAATTAGCCGGGCATGGTAGTGCATGCCTGTAATCCTAGCTACTCGGGATGCTGAGGCATGATAATCGCTTGAACCTGGGAGGCAGAGGTTGTGGTGAGCTGAGATTGTGCTACTGCATTCCAGCCTGGGTGACAAAGCGAGATGACATCCCCCCCCCACAAAAAAAAGGTAACTCTGGTAGTTCTCCTGAAAGGTGAAATAGTGGGATTCAATACATTTTCTAAATCTAGGTCAGGCTGTTCCCAGAGAAAAGCAAGGCTGCTTGAATGAATATTGCTGTGGCCAGTTATTTTGATGCCGAGAAAAGAGATGGATTCTAAAAGAGGGTGATAGGCTGAGGGGGCTTAAGTTCATTCATTAAAGTTAGGATGACCAATACATTCTAACACTATTCTCAAAGACTTTATGGACTTTTCTCCCTCTTCAAAATAATGTTTACTTACGCTATCTGAAAACACTTCCTGCGTTTCAGACTCAGTCTGCAATATGTTAACAGCCAACAGTTGAACAACATTCTGCATGTGCATTCATAGCACAGTAAACCATTTACTCAAAGAAACAGAAACCCAAAACAACTCCCCGCCTCCCCCAATGAAGACAGCAGAAGAGAACTAACTGATTTGTCTGTTGTCTTTCCTGTCAAGATCGCCCTCGCCTTTGCTTTGGTCAGCGGGAAGGACTTTATGTATGAGTCATACAAATGTTTTGCCAGGGCCCGGAGGTCAGCGGACTCTGGGTTCAGCTGGTCGATATCACTGGAGATCTCCGCCAACAGCTTCTCCTTCTCGGCTTGTGGCATCCGCCCAAACCTGATGGCTATAGAGGAAGAGGAACGACAGGATGAATCATTGGATTACTACTGCTCTGAACATACACTGTGCTCTCCCAGCCCTCGTTCCCACACAGTAGAAGCATCTCCTCCTCCACTGCTCTCGAGTTCTGGTTTCTGTCTACCAGTTTGCTCATGTTTTTATAAAAGTAGCACAGACCATCAGTAAAAATTAAACTGTTCACTTTAATTTTTAAAAGTTAATGCATAATCCTGCTGAGAAAGCAAAAGAATTCAAGAGTTTAGCAAAGGGAGGAAAGTATGTCGACTTAAACGTGAAATAATTGAGAACTAACTCCTATTCATCCCTCAAGACCCAATTCAAAGGTCACCTTCTTTGCATCCCCAGCACTTGACCTAAGGTCAGGGCACCAGAAGGATCAACACATTTCACAAATTAAAATACGAAACTGTGCAGAATTCAAAGTTGTACAGACACAGGCTTTGTTCTCAGGGAGTTTGTATGATCTGTTTGTCTCTGTTAAAAAGAAATACGGATGGTGCTTTATCACATCTTACTAGTCCAGAGAGCACTTTTACAGAAGCCATAGTTATCTCCCAACTCTCCAGAGTTACCACTTAATGATGTTTGTCAGAAAGACAAACTGGCAGCCTGTAGGGTGAGGAAGTGTGAAAAAAGGTAATGAAAGAAAGAAAAGCAACAAGGAAAATGTAAGAGGGGTTAGTGGGGACTAGTGTGGGGAAAAAATAAACTGTAACTTTTCAACTCAGATATGTTTTCTTTCCTTCTTACCAACATGTTCAGCAAAATATTATTTTGAATCATGTTCCTTTGGGGGCACACTTTAGGTTCTATGTTTCCCATAATAAGGGTACCTGGCCATCATGTCCACTGTTCCCCATGCATACATAGCTCTGTTCTTACACTCACGACATGGTATCACAGCCATGTGTTTTTATGGTGATCGGCTTCACTAGACTATATGCTCCTTGAGCGCGGAGACTGTCATATTCGTTTACGTCTCTAGCAAGACTCTGTCTCTGCTGAATCCCAGAACAAAGAGATGGCTCTTTTATTTTATTTTATTATTTTGAGATGGAGTCTTGCTCTGTCACCCAGGCTGGAGTGCAGTGGCACAATCCCAGCTCACTGCAACCTCCACCTCCTGGGTTCAAGCGATTCTCCTGCCTCAGCCTCCCGAGTAGCTGGGATTACAAGGGGTGCGCCACCATGCCTGGCTCAGTTTTATATTTTTAGTAGAGACAGGGTTTTACCATGTTGTCCGGGCAGGTCCCAAACTCCTGACCTCAAGTGATTTGCTCACCTCAGCCTCCCAAAGTGTTGGGGTTACAGGCGTGAGCCACCGTGCCCAGCCAGAGATGGTTCTTTTATATGTTATTATGCTAAGGGTAGCATTTCTACCACGAGACATGACAGCACATGACAACTTTCCCATCTGAGTACTCCGTGAAAATTACCTTGGATTTTCCCAAGAAATTGACACGTACCCTTGAGTCTCAAATTCATAAATGCATTTCCATTGACCCTAAATAAATTTTATCGCTGACTAATACAACTACTGTTTTGTAGGGGCCTCCTTAGAGACCAGACTTGGGAGTTAGAGGGGAAGAAAATCTTACCTCTCATTTGGGATCCCTTTAAATTGAATTAGCCTATATTTAGATACTTTTAGTAAATATATCCTTGGTACATGGCCTCTTCATATAGAAACTTTTAAACTGGGAGGTTTTGGTCAAAAATCCTGCTTCCCTACTCACTCTTCCCCATTTTCTTTCTGTGTTGTTCTATGGGGCTGAGGCATGGTTGTTCATATTTTTATCTACTGGTGACCCCAGCCCCTGGTGCTAGGCTTGTCTGGGTCCCTCAGGATATGACCTCATCTCACAGCACTGATCACAGGAATTAATCTATAATGTTTTATTTCCTCCCTTGCCATATAACCTCCACAAAGGCAGGAATCTTGTTCATTATTGTATCCTCAGCACAATTTCTCGCACATATTAAGCCCTTGTCTACTATAATTTGAAATACAATGGAAAGAAACCCCAGATAGCATATTCCTTCAAAATCCTCTGTGAACCTCCTGACCACTTTGCTCAGATAGAATTCCTTATGCAGTTGGCCCTCCATATCTGCAGGTTCCACATCTGCAGATTCAACCAACTGTGGATTGAAAATATTTGGGAAAAAAAACCAATAAAAAATAATATGGGCTGGGTATGGTGGCTCACACCTGTAATCCCAGCACCTTGGGAGGCCGAAGTGAAAGGATTGCCTAAGGCCAGGAATTTGAGAACAGCCTGGGCAACATAGACAGACCCTGTCTCTACAAAAATAAAAATAAAAATAATTAGCTGGGCGTGGTGGAGTGTGCCTCTAATCCCAGTTACTAAGGAGGCTGAGGTGGGAGGATCCCTTGGGTCCAGGAGTTAGAGGCTGCAGTGAGTCATGATAGAGCCACTACACTTTAGCCTGGGTGACAGCAAGACTCTGTCTCTAAAATAAATAAATAAAACAATGGTAAAAAAAAAAAAAAAAAAAAAAAAAAAAAAAACAAATAAAAAAATACAATATAACAACTTTTTTTTTTTTTTTTTTTTTTTTTTTTTTGAGACAGGGTCTCATTCTGTTGCCCAGGATGGAGTGCAATGGCACAATCATGGCTTACTGCAGCCTCGACCTCCTGGACTCAATCGATCCTCCCACCTCAGCCTCCTGAGTAGCTAGGACTACAAGTATGTGCCACCACGCCTGGCTAATTTTAAATTTTTTTGTAGAGACAGGGTTTCACCATGTTGCCCAGGCTGGTCTCGAACTCCTGGGCTCAAGGGATCCTCCTGCCTCCGCCTCCCAAAGAGCTGGGATTACAGGCATGAGCCACAACACCTGGCCATAAGAACTATTTATACAGCATTTACACTGTATTAGATATTATAAGTCATCTAGAGATGATCTGAAGTATACAGGAGGATATGTGTAGGTTATATGCAAATAGTATGTCATTTTATATCAGAGACTTGCACATCTAGGAATTTTGGTATCTGAGTGGATCCTGGAGCCAATCCCACAGAATAAGGAGGGATGGCTGTACTATGTTCATTTCTTGTTCACCGGTAGTTCTTAATTGAGGAGTGGGGAGGGTAGGGGAGGTAGAGCATATCAGAGTCACATGGTAACTTCTGACATTATATGTTTTCCATGGAACATTTTTATGGGCTATCCATCCACTCAGTTAGGAGTATATAAAAAACCTGGGGTTTGGGACAGTTTATAGAAAGCTTCCTAAATGCTGGGCTCCTGTTGTATGCATACATTAGCTCATGTATTAAACTGTTACTATACTACGATGTTGGTTTATATCAGTTTTTCTACTCGAATATAAATTATATGAGTAACACGTTTTCTCATCTTTGTTCCTAAGTGTAACAAAATACACATAGTAGGTTAACAATAAATGTTTGATGGATTAAACTCCAAAATATCAGGTTTAAAAACAGACAGAAAATGAGACACTATGCCCATTAGGAAGTTTGGGAAAAGGATCCTGAGAAAAGCACTAAGTAAGAGGCGTATTAAAAGAAGAAGGAATTTTGGTGTAAAACTCAGAGAAAATCAGTTATCCTATAACAAAACAGAGGTGACTAGAATCACCACCTATCTGCTGCTCCTGAACTTTTGTTATTTCACAGAACACACAATACTGTCTCTTTACTCAAGGAATAATTATTGAATGACTATTGTGTGCCAGGCATGGTTCTAAGCTCTGATTCAGTTTTTACAGGTAAGAGGCTATAAACATATGCAAAAGTTTACACACCTAGAAAAGCTATTTTTTCCTAATGGGTAACCAAAAAAGTTAATTTAAATGAACAAACAGCCAAAGATAGCCACTTACTACATTTGCTGGTCCTGCTTTTCTATCACCTAACAAATATAACCAAAAAACACCCCTAAAAACCATTTTAGAATTAGGATATATTAAAGTGAGATCCCGCTGCCATAATCTCACTAAAATGTATTTTTATAAGTTGAAGTTCCCCCCAAAGGCTAACTCTAATGAATAAATTATCTGTATTGTTAAATGCCCATGCTACAAATTAGGTTCCATTTAACTACCAGTGCAACCAATTATATAGGTGATTTTAGCATTTTTATACACCAGAGGTTCATAAAAGGAATGAAAAATAGATCCCATTTGGTGAGACTAAATTCACATAAAACATACAAAAATCTGAAACTGTACAGAAAATAAGGATTTTTATTTACATACTTTTTTTTTTATCTTTCAGCTGAGGCACGCATACCTTTTTTAAAGGGGAAAAAGCCAGTGTTATTAGTATATATAGCCAACAACGAAAAAGCCAGTTTCGTTGCTTCTGAGTCCCACATAATCATACCTATCTACCTCAGGTGAGGTGATGAGAGGAAGTGTTTAACACAGTGCTGGGCACATGACAATGCTTAATAAACACTGCTTTTATTGCTGTGGTCTTGGTAACTATGGCTGCTGTGGGTTCTAGACCAGGTTGGTAGTCATGGCACGCTGACCTCTCCCACAGAGAAAGAACAGAATCTGAAAACCTAAACTATGTGTCTATCTGTCTGCCTGTCTATCTCTATTTCTATCTTTCCATCTTTAAATTGTTTGGGAGATGGTGTTTTTTAGTTAAGTAATTCTTGAGCCTCAGGTTCTACCCTTTACCTACCAAGAGGAGGAAAGTGATGGAGGTTGGGAGGTGTTTCCTGTAAGACTGAAGTGAGAGCTTAGAAATAGAAGATGAACATTCTGGATTGGGGGTCAGAACTATAAAGGCTGAGTGTGCTCATATACAAGTGTGTTTTTCTAAATCTTCTACCACTGCTGATTAATCTTAAAAGGAAAATGCTTCATGTCTTACTGTGAGTCACTGAGCGAGAACTTTTGGCCTCTCTGGAAAGCAAGGGAATGAATACTGCACTGAATGCAGTCAGGAAGTTTAATTTCTAGTTTCAGCTCAGTGACAAACTAGCTATGTGGCTTTAAGAAAATTACTGAACTTCTCTGGTCTTCAACTGATTTATTTACTGAATGAGGAACTTAGAAAAGAAGATTCTGAAGTTTTCTTCCTCTAGCTCTAAATTTAGCTCTAAAGTTCTACAAATGTCTGCATAGTACTCAAGAACATGCTCTGCTCTCTTTTCAAAAGCAGTATGTGTCTAGTTTTTGAGGCTCAAAAAAAATACACTCTGTCTGTTCTACAGATCTGGCACCTGTCGCATACAGCAACTTCCAGAACACTGGCACACAGTCTCCTATTTGGAATAATTCATCATCTACAGAGAAATCTGGTATCTTGGTAAAAAAAAAAAAAAAAAAAAAGATCAATATCAGAACTGGTAGGCTCCCTTCAGGGAGACTGGGTTTGATAGAGACTCACTAACTTCTGGGAAAGCATATTAGCATTCCTTTATATAACACACTTCTGTTGAGCAGAATGTAGCTACTACTAGCATGTCATAGATTCCATATTGTGTATTTAGTACTGACACTGTTGAACACACAAACACCAACCACATGGAATAGTCATGGAATAGTCAGATGCCTGCTTTTTGGATCTGGGTACAATGCTAAGAAACAATTAATCGACATGTTTTTAAAACGTCTACCTAATTGTAGGAGCATTAAAGACAAATGCTACTTAATTACAAAGGTTAATTAAAGCAGGTTTTCAAAATAATAATAGAAAATAAAAGAATGAAATAAGACAAGTCTTATTTTTGTCTTTCCACATCTAAGGGATGAATTTGCAATCATTATCAGGCTTTTGAAAATTAGTAAGGCTATGTCTTATGGTCAATTTTTCTACTTTTTATATGTTTGCTGCATATAAGCAAGATATTTGTAATACATGCTTTTCACATGGCTGTTGCCAATAAGTTGTTTTCCCATCTCTCTTTAAAAAAAATTTTTTTTTTAGAGACAGGGTCTTTCTCAATCACCCAGGTGGGAGTGTAGTGGCATGACCATAGCTCACTGCAACCTTCTGGGCTCAAGCAATCATTCTGCCTCAGCCTCCCAAGTGGCTGGGCCTACAGGCACACATGATCACGCCCAGCTAATTTTTTTTTTTTTTTTTGGTAGAGATGGGGTTTCGCCAAAACTCCTGGCCTAAGTGATCCTCCTGCCTCAGTCTCCCAAAGTGCTGGAATTGCAGGTATGAGCCACTACACCTGGCTCACCTCTCTTTCTTTCCTTCCTTCTTTCCCTCCCTTCCTTTTTCCTTTTTGCCTCTCTCCCTCTCCTTCCTTCCTTCCTTCCTTCCTTCCTTCCTTCCTTCCTTCCTTCCTTCCTTCCTTCCTTCCTTCCTTCCTTCCTCCCTCCCTTCCTTCATTCCTTCCTCCTCCTCCTCCTCCTCCTTCTGCTGCTGCTGCTTCTTCTTCTTCTTTTTTTTTTTTTTTTTTTTTTTTTTAAAGAGACAGGGTATCATTCTCTTGCCCGGGCTGGAGCACATGAGCGTGATCTTGGCTCACTGCAGCCTTGAACACCTGGGCTCAAGGGATGCTCCCACCTCAGCCTCCTGAGTAGCTGGGACCACAGGCATGCACCACCATGCTTGGCTCACTTCTCTTTCTTGAGGGAAAAAAAACTTGTGCCTACTGGAGGTTCGGCAGGATTCGGCAATCTAATAACTATTCTTTTGTAGTTCCTCTAAAGTAAAACAAGGAGCAACCTTTACCATTTTTCACACTATTTGTAGAGGACATTTAAATATTTTCTTAGGTTTCTTTCAAAAATGAAGATGAGCAAAACACCACCAGCTCACCTTCTAACTCAATCTTTGATTCCCTGAAGTCTTCCTGACATCCTTTAATTCATTCACTGGACACTTGTTTGATGCAACACTGTGCTACACAGATGGGACTGGGGGAAAGGATGAAAAGGACATGTCTGGTAGGGGAGACTGGATACATTACACAGATGAGTCTTCCTCTAGTGTACCTCTCTGTACTACTCTATTATTACCTCCTCTTTAAGTTATCTTTCCTCCACCACTGAACTTACTGAAAGAGTTGTTTTCACTGCGTCTGTGTTTGTCACTCTCTATTTACTTCTCGATCTACTGCAATCTAGCTTCGGGCTCACTGGGATTTACTGAAACTTTGTAAAAATCCTGAATGCTTTTCTCACAGCCAGAACTAACGGCCTCTTCTAAGTTCTCAATAGACTTGAGCTCTCCAGCATTCTCCCAGCCTTTAATGCTGGCAACCATCTCCACCTCTTATTTCTAAAATTTATTGTCCTGGTTCCTGCTGTTCTGGGTCCTCTAACTTTCTGCCAGCTGCTCTCCAGATCTCTCTGATGGTGTCTCTCCCTTAGCTTGTATTCGGTGGTCCCTAGTATGACCTCTCTAACCTACAACGGGTACTGATGATTCCTGCTCTCTCTTTACTGAAATGTGGAGCCTTATTTTTCACATCCTCCTGTATTCCTCTATACATAGTTGCTGGATACTCCATAGGCACCTCTAACACAATATAAAACTGAATTTAAAATTTTCTCCTCCAAACTGGCTCTTATTCCTATGTTCCTTTCTTGGTTAATTCATTCTATCGCCCAAATGAGATACCCTAAATAACCTTTGACAACCTCTCTTCCTTCAGGCGCTTTTATTCATTGGTCGCTGCTCTGATATTTCTTTCAATTTTCTTTCTTCTCGCCCTTCTCAATGTCTTATTTCCTAATATTGCATTGGTCTTCAGATGGATTTCCCAATTCCAGTCTTTTCTCTATCATTTTTACTGCTATCAGTAATTTTTTTTTTCGGTAATATATATCTGATCACTCTCTTGCTTTTTAAGGCAGAATGTGATATCACAGGAAGGTATGAAACACATAGAAAAGGAAGAGCAGGGCATCAGAAAAGTCTCATGGGAAGGAAGGCATTTGAATGCAGACTTGAATGTCAGGTAGAATTTCCACAGGGAACAGACAGACACATCAACAGAGGCCCAGAGGTATCCAAGCATAAGCCATTTCCAGGAATAGCAAAATGCAGGGTTTGCCTGAAATGTGAGTGGAAAGTGGGCAGGGGTGGGGAAAGGAGGTAGGCTACAACATGGATGGTTCTGGAGTCCACACAGGGCAGAGGGACAGGGCAGCCGGAGCAAACATGTACTGCCACATGCACTAGGACTTGGTTACCTTTTTTGAAAGTTAAGATTTGGGTAATTTTTCTTTGCACAACCAAGAAGACTAAAGAAAAAAAGTAATAGGTTAGCCAGGCGCGGTGGCTCATGCCTGTAATCCCAGCACTTTGGGAGCCTGAGGCGGGCCGATCACGAGGTCAGGAGATGGAGACCATCCTGGCTAACACGGTGAAACCCCATCTCTACGAAAAACATAAAAAATTAGCCGGGCTTGGTGGCAGGCGCCTGTAGTCCCAGCTACTCGGGAGGCTGAGACAGGAGAATAGGGTGAACCCGGGAGGTGGAGCTTGCAATGAGCCTAGATCGTGCCACTGCACTCAAGCCTGGGCGACAGAGACTCTGTCTCAAAAAAAAAAAAAAAAAGAAAAGAAATAGGTTAAAGTTGAAATCTATTTGCCATTCAGAATTTTTCCTTTTCTCAATATACACTAGAGCTGCTGTTTGCAAGGCACTGAGAGAACTACCTTAAAAATGTTGAGTGTCGCAAAAATTTGTGAAATCATTTTTCTGGATTTTTATGAAGTCACTGAGAAATTATTTTGAAAGTTGTCAGTTTTTTTAAAAAAATTAAAAACTCTCTCTCATTTACATCATAAGACATCCTAGTCAGCATAGCTAAGATTTCACTAGCTTTTAAATTTATGAAAACCATATTTTTAACCAAATCTCAGTGTTATAGAGAAAACCTAACGGAATGATTCATAAGCAACATGTCAATTCTTCTCTAGATTATTTTCTTAAACAGGTCAGGTGCAGTAGCACTTTCCTGTAGTTTCAGCAACTCCAGATGCTGAGGTGGGTCCAGCCTAAGCAACATAGTGAGACTCCATCTCTAAAAATAGTAATAATAAATACATAAAATTTTAAAAATAAAAAGTGCACTTAGCCTAAACTATTTTATTATTTAGTTCATACATAAAAAAAGAGCTCTGAATATGAATTATTCACTAGTCAAAAAAAAAATTTTTTTTTTGAGACAGGGTCTTGCTCTGTCACCCAGGCTGGAGTGCAGTGGTGCGATCATGGCTCACTGCAACTTCCACTCCCTGGGCTAAAGCGATCTTTCCACTCCAGACTCCTGAGTAGCTGAAACCACAGGCGCACGCCATCACGCCCGACTAATTTTTTGTAGTTTTAGTAGAGATGGGGTCTTGCCATGTTTCCCAGCCTGGTCTCGAACTCCTGAGCTCAAGTAGTCCTCTGACCTCGACCTCCCAAAGTGCTGGGATTACAGGCATGAGTCACTGTGCCTGGCCCACTAGTCAAAATTCTTAATGACTAAATAATTTTATTAAGAACAAAGAGGACAAGGCCAGTGCAGTCGGTGGCTCACGCCTAATTCTAGCAATTTGGGAGGCTAAGGTGGTATCACCTGAGGTCAGGAGTTCGAGACCATTCTGACCAACATGATGAAACCCCATCTTTACTAAAATACAAAAATTTGCTGGGCGTGGTTGCAGGCACCTGTAGTCCCAGCTACTCGGGAGGCTGAGGCAGGAGAATTGCTTGAACCCGGGAGGCGGAGGTTGCAGTGCGTTGAGATCATACCATTATACTCCAGACTGGGTGACACAGCGAGACTCTGTCTCAAAAAAAATAATAATAATAAAATAAAATAAAAATAAAGAAGACATATTTTTGGCCGGGCGCGGTGGCTCAAGCCTGTAATCCCAGCACTTTGGGAGGCCAAGACGGGCGGATCACGAGGTCAGGAGATCGAGACCATCCTGGCTAACCTGGTGAAACCCCGTCTCTACTAAAAAAATACAAAAAAAATAGCCGGGCGTGGTGGCGGGCGCCTGTGGTCCCAGCTACTTGGGAGGCTGAGGCAGGAGAATGGCGTAAACCCGGGAGGCGGAGCTTGCAGTGAGCTGAGGTCCGGCCACTGCACTCCAGCCTGGGTGACAGAGCGAGACTCTGTCTCAAAAAAAAAAAAAGAAAGAAGACATATTTTTAAAATGTGATTACTATAATGGACTTGCCAGCAAGATTTTAAAACAAAAATGACTACTTTGAAAAACTATAGAAATGCATGCAAGAGCCCATTTGATAAAGAAGCAACATCATCCATGCGTCTTTTTATCAAGATTCTGCAGACACCAGCTTCACTAACAAACAGTAGTTGATGCAATGATCACTTAGTAAGTTACATGCACCGCTGAGTGGCCTAGGAAGCAGGTCTGTATTTCTGCTTCATTTTCATTTTGAGCTTTCCTCTAAGGGCAGTGTCTAGACACAGTAGTGAATTGATTGTGCTTGAGATGACTCAGGAAGGCTTCTGAGCAATTGGTGGAATTAACCCATGGTCTAGAAATGATGGGTTGTTAAATGACCAAAATAATTAAGAACGTGTGTTTATTTTCATTACTTTCAGGAAAAAAATACGTTTCTGAAGCATATCAATCAGTCCACCAGCTGGGTACTTTTCCTACCCCATGCTGAAAGTGAATATTTGAGAAATTATGTTTCTAACTGGAAGAATTCTGAAACTATGTTCTTCTACAACATGTAGGCGATATGTCACAATGAAAATGAAAGTTCCCTCTGAAGAGCTGTAACCCTACATAACCTAGGATGCCATTTATACTTTCTCTAGCCCAGAGGCTCTGGATTTCTGCTCTCAGGCTACATTACTAACCATCAAACCAACTGCCCAAAATTGCTGAGCAACTGATCACAACATATAGACCTGACTCAGATATATAAATTATATTTTTATTTTATGGTACCAAAACATATAGATGAAAACTTTTAAATTCAGGCAATTGACATGCCAGGTGCCTACACATTTGTGAAGACCGGAGCATTGTAAGACACAGAATAGCTGGTTGAAAAGTGAAAAATCCAGTGAGTTAGGTTGTTTGATTATACAGAATCACAGAATTTTCAAAGTGAAAGGACATAGTGATCACTGATTTCAGTGCCTATCCAATAACATTAGCAAGCGCCCCTAGGGTTCCCTACCGGTTCCTTCAGAAACCTCCTTCAAAGCTGTGAGTGCATGGCCAAAGGGAAGCTATATTCATCAACCAGCCTAATCAGAGACCAGAGAGCAGAAATAAGGTTAACACAGAATGGAGTACATTTGCTTTGGGGGACGTCCATGTTTTCTTGCGCATACTGAAAACAGCTGGGTGCCGATTTTGGTATAACACTCAGAGCCTCTTTTGATAAAAAGGCATTCTATATGAACAAAAACTCTATTGGCTTCACATTGGTCAAAGCAATGGATTTTAAATAGTGACTCAACTTCCTAGAAAACTTTGTATTTAGAAATGTTTTCTTCATGCAGCTAACAGGCAAAACTAATCAAAACCTTGTTGTTAGTCTGATGTTTTCTTTTCTGTGCGGCAAACAAACTCCCATAAAAACCTCTGAGGTTTTCTTAGTCATGTTTGCAATTTTTTAAGTGTTGAACTGCCTAAGTCTCTGATGTCATGACACTTAATTCCTATATTTTCTTGCTTTTGCTAGAACTGAACGAACACTCCCTATCAAGATTGACCCCCTCTAGAGATAAAATAAATTGCCATATGAAGTCAAAAGATGACCTATCAAGTTTATGATAGCTTTCTTTGACTTTTAGGGGAGGAGAAAATCATACCATCCATACTACATAGGTTGGGGTTTAAATAATATTTGCCTATAAACAATAAGCAATTGGAGATTGATTTTAAGTAAACGTATGTAATGCCTGTAAGCAACAGGAAATATATTTTACATAAACGTATGCACTGCCTATAAGTAACAGGAATTATATTTTACATGAATGTGTGAAGTGATAATTTTTTAATAGGCAAAAAATAGTGTTAAAAGTGGAACTGGCATGCTTTCCTAGGCTATCTCAGTGATAATGACCTCAAAGTCAATGATTTCTTCATGAAGATGAAATAAGTTTATTGCAACTTGATTGCATCACCTAAAATATAACCCTTGACTTGGAAACTTGCCCTTATGTTTTATGAGGTCTGAAATAAAAAGGAAACTGATGGAACTGAACCAGCAAATTATTTTGCAATCCATGACTACAGTTGTATACAGCAGATGTAGTCAATTGTTGAGGAAGGTTGGACCAAATTTCCATCCTGTTCAGTACTGCTGATAGCTCTATTCAAAATCCATTCTTGCCTTTAGAGGAACTGACCCATAGTAATGATACAGATAGAATTTTGTGAACTATTTTTAAAGGGTAGGTTATTAATTAATGAGTGACTCTCAAATATCTTGATGGTTTCCACTGTGAAAACCAAATATCTGCATGATAGAGCAAAAATTTAATTTTCTCAGATGCTTTAGAATGCATATAAATGAAGACTGCCTTCTCACTAGATCAGTTTTGAGAGAGATGAAAACAAAAGAAAGAAAAAATAGAATAGCTGATGAAATGAAACTTCGAATTTAATTTGGTCATGTTGGCATTTTTTATTTCTTGAGTGCATTGAAAAGAACTGATTAATACTTGACACATATAATACTACCAAGTTATACCTAAAATTAATTTTGTCAGCCAGGCAACCAATCAGAACTAAATAGTGATCAAGAATTATTTTTTCAAACACATTTGTCTTCCAGGACTTTACTGAGTTAGTTCCACAGATCATGAAAACAGGGGTCTTTTCTCAGGTCTTCTACATCATTTCCCTTAAGTTGACACCCAAAGTCATAAGCTTGACTTTAGACACAGGTTTCAAAAGTAGAAAGTTTTATTCTCTTATGTTTCTATGGCATTGAAGTATTGCAGAACTATAAAAATAATGTGTTTTACCCTTTCCACAACTCATGGATGTTCCTTGAAGTGAAGGAAAGGCACACTTGTCTTTGCATAATAAAGAGCAAAAAAAATTAATTAATTAATTAAATGAATCTAAATTTTCACATGCCACTTAAAGTTCCAGACCCAGACATCTTCAGGATTTTCTTACATTTAAAGTAGAAAGACACTACTGATACACACAAGTAAACATAATTCTCTATTTAATGCATGGAGCAATATAAAATTTAATCACGATGATCATTATATTTGTTCTAAAACACTGAAGTTTTTCCCATCATCCCCCAGATTTTTCAAGTCTCTTCTCTCCTCATGGCAAATGCCCAACCAGAGAGAGAAGGGTTCTATAATGAAACGTTAAAAACACTGACCTAAATGAGAAATGTTTTATCGACATGCAATATTCTAAATTCTGGTATTTGGTGGAAAACCTGTACACATTTTTGGCAATGGCCTTAGTGTCCACTGGTCTGGCAGCTATAATGAGAATAATAAAGTATATGGTGATGACTGTTTACTCACCATTATGAGACATCCCCACTGCAAGGCATTTCTGAAACCGACAGTACTGACATTTATTTCTACTTTTTTTGTGGATCCGACAGTTAAGATCACATCTGTCATAGATAAGCTTCAATCTGATTGTTCTCCGGAAGAAACCCTGCAAAGGGATATATATATATATATATATTATATATATATATAAAAGAAGCAAATTTTAAGTCTTTGTGACGCATGGAAGCAGCAACCTACGGCGAAAGGTTTACTGGCCTGGGAATCAGAAAAGGCAGGTTCTTGACATGGTTCTGTCACTGGTGACTTTAGACAAGTCACTTAACCTCTCTGGAACTAAATTTTCTTTGCTATAAAATAAAGAATCAGAGGATCTCCAGGTCCCTTTTTTAGCTCTTAGACACTGATCACATCCAGCTGTGGCTTTCATTGGATCTTGGCTCTACATTTGGTTTTCAGCATGCTCTAAGAAGTGCTCTGGATTTAATGTAATGCAAATAAAACACCATGTAATCAGTTCAGTCTCTGCAAATCATTCCAACAGCATGCCCCAGTCTTTGTAATTGTGCTAAGCAGCCTGGCAAAGTTATAATCATTTCATTCTAAAATCTGATCAGGGCCAATAAAAATCCACATGTGGATAATTTTTTTGGAATTCTCTATGTTGCATAATTTCCTGCAGAATTTGTTTCACTTATTCATGCTGCTGAAAGTGTGCCCCGTCATTGTTGCGGCTTACAGACAGAAAGAGACTATGGCAAATAACATGAGAAGTAATCAGATAAATCCTCACAAAATCGACTGCTATCTCAAAATGGCAAATACGTCAATTTGAGGCCAACTGAATATTCTGCTATATTTACATCTTTCAGAAAGAGCTGAAAAAAATCGAATTGGACATGTTTTCTGACTCCATATTTTTGGGTTCATCATATTCCTATTCATTTCTATTGTGTTCATCTCCATAAAATTTAATTGCTAATTCTTTCAAATGTATCTGGCCCTGTTTGGTGCAAAAAGCACTGCGTTAGTATTGCTTGGGTCATTGACATGCATTTTGACTTTCTCCAAATTTCCATTTTGAACTCTGGATGAGTATGTTCTGATTACTTGACAGCTTCACTTAAATAACTAATAGCCATCTCTAACCCAGCCTGTCCAAATTGAAGTCCTGACCCTCCCCTACAAACTCACTTCACTTGCGACTTTCTCCATCTCGGCAGATGCAACGCCATCCTCCCAGATTCTCAAGCCCAAATCCTTGAAATCACTCTTGACTTACTTCTTTCCTCAATAAGAAAGCTTTCTCTAAATACACACTTGCCTATTTCCTTTATCACCTTCAACTTTTGCGTCTCACCTCTCATGGGGCTAAGCCAACTTATTTAATACTGTGGCCTGTCCCTGCCCCACTTCTCTTCTGGAACTCTTGATCCTTTTGACTCTGCTCCAGTTTTTCTTCTTTCCAATAGCACTTATGACTTTCTAACACACCACAGAATTTACTTATTACTGTTTAAGTGTTTATTTTCTGCCCCTCCCTCACTGCTCAATTAAAATTATAAGCTCCTCAGGGGCAGGAATAGCCTCTTATACCCCTGGATGGAATCCAAATGCCTGTGATAGTGTTAAATTAAAATTTGTGGAATTAATATAGATGTCACGTAACTTCCTTTCTGGGCCTCACCTTTTTCAACTGTAAAATGAGAAAGCACTTCCACCTCTGGTGGTTTGTGACTCCAAATTATGACTGAGATGTTACAAAGGCAATAGGCTTGACAAAGTAATCATTATTCTCAATTTTGGGTTTGTCATTTCCTTGATCTTTAAGAAAATATAGGCTGGGTGTGGTGGCTCACGCCTGTAATCCCAACACTTTGACAGACTGAGGCGGATGGATCGCTTGAGTCCAGGAGTTCGAGACTAGCTTGGGCAACAAGGTGAAACCCTGTCTCTATTAAAAAAAACACACAAAAATTAAGCAGGTGTGGTGGCATGCACCTGTAGTCCCAGCCACTACTCTGGTGGCTGAGATGGAAGGATCACCTGAGCCCAGGAGGTCAAACTACAGTAAGCCGAGCTATGATCACACCACTGCACTCCAGTCTGGGTGACAGAGTGAGACATTGTCTCAAAAAAAAAAAAAAAAAGGAAGAAAATACAGTTTTATCACCTACTATGTAAAATGAAATAATATACTATTTAATTTTGCTTGTTTTGAGGCTTTACTAAATGGTATTATACTACATATAGTTTTTGGGACACTATTAAAATTTGGTGTGAGGCCAAAAGCAACGGCAACAAAAGCCAAAATTGACAAATGGGATCTAATTAAACTAAAGAGCTTCTGCACAGCAAAAGAAACTACCATCAGAGTGAACAGGCAACCTACAGAATGGGAGAAAATTTTTGCAATCTACTCATCTGACAAAGGACTAATATCCAGAATCTACAAAGAACTAAAACAAATTTACAAGAAAAAAACAAACAACCCCATCAAAAAGTGGGCAAAGGATATGAACAGACATTTCTCAAAAGAAGACATTCATACAGCCAACAGACACATGAAAAAATGCTCATCATCACTGGCCAGCAGAGAAATGCAAATCAAAACCACAATGAGATACCATCTCACACCAGTTAGAATGGCAATCATTAAAAAGTCAGGAAATAACAGGTGCTAGAGAGGATGTGGAGAAATAGGAACACTTTTACACTGTTGGTAGGATTGTAAACTAGTTCAACCATTATGGAAAACAGTATGGCGATTCCTCAAGGATCTAGAACTAGAAGTACCATATGACCCAGCCATCCCATTACTGGGTATATACCCAAAGGATTACAAATCATGCTGCTATAAAGACACACACACACGTATGTTTATTGCAGCACTATTCACAATAGCAAAGACTTGGAATCAACCCAAATATCCATCAGTGACAGACTGGATTAAGAAAATGTGGCACATATACACTATGAAATACTACGCAGCCATAAAAAGGATGAGTTTGAGTCCTTTGTAGGGACATGGATGCAGCTGGAAACCGTTATTCTCAGCAAACTATCGCAAGAACAGAAAACCAAACACCGCATGTTCTCACTCATAGGTGGGAATTGAACAATGAGATCACTTGGACTCGGGAAGGAGAACATCACACACTGGGGCCATCACGGGGAGGGGGGAGGGGGGAGGGATTGCATTGGGAGTTATACCTGATGTAAATGACGAGTTGATGGGTGCTGACGAGTTGATGGGTGCAGCACACCAACATGGCACAAGTATATATATGTAACAAACCTGCACGTTATGCACATGTACCCTAGAACTTAAAGTATAATAAAAAAAAAATTTTGGTGTGAGGTTTCTAAAATTTACATTCTTTTTAGTGAAAGACTATGATTTACTTATTTTCATAATTATATAGTATTCCATTGTATGACTATACTATAATTTATTAGCCTATTTGCATGCAGATGAACATCTGAAACGTCAATTTTTTGCTATTGTGAGAATAGTTTCTCTAAATATTCCTGTAAATATTTTTAAGTGGCATTTCTGGGTTGTACAACGTGTGAATATTACATTTTACAAGATAACGCCAAATTGTTTTCCAAAGTGGCTATCAATTTACACTCCCCACAAACGCTTTATGAAAGTTCTAGTCTCTTCCACATTTGGTGTTGTCAGACTTCTTAATTTTGACAATCTAAAATGTATAAAATTGAATGTAAATCTTGATATGTATGTCCCTGGCTTTTCACTTCCCAATTTCTAATTGTCTTTTCCTTAAAATTGAATTTTAGACTTTTAAAAAATATGCTAGATAAAAATATGCTAGATCTGTTGTCTGTTACAGATGTTCAAATATCTTCTCCTCTGTTTGGCTTACTATCCTTGAAATGTACTTTTTCAGTATTTTTGTTTTCTCAACCAATAGATATTTCATTTCACTCTCATTCTTTTTTTTTTGTTTTGTTTTTTGTTTTGAGACAGAGTCTCACTCTGCTGCTCAGGCTGGAGTGCAGTGGTGCTATCTCAGCTCACTGCAATCTCTGCCTCCTGGGTTCAAGCGATTCTTGGGCCTCAGCCTTCTCGATAGCTGAGATTACAGGCATGCACCACCATACCTGGCTAATTTTTTTTTTTTTTTTTTTTTTTTTGTATTTTTAGTAGAGATGGGGTTTCACCAAGTTGGCCAGGCTGGTCTTGAACTCCTGGTCTCAAGTGATCCACCCACCTTGGCCTCCCAAAGGCCTGATACTACAGACGTGTGCCACGACGCCTGGCTCACTCTCATTCTTGAGAGATTACTGAGTACTCAGTTATTCTCTCTTAATACTTTGAATTCCATTATCCTTCTGCTTCCATTTTGCTGTTGAGAAGTCTCTTGCCAATTTACTTCTAAGGTGATCTACCTTTTCTCTTTGGTTGCTTTTATACTTTCTATTTGTCTTTAGTATTCGGCAGTTTTACTGCAGTGTGTTTGGGCATGAATTTCTTTTCATTTATCTTCTTGGACATGTTGTTTCTGCATTACGGCTTCATCTGTTCATCAGTACTGGACTCCAGTGAGATAAGTAGTAGATTTTCTTATTCTAGCCTTCACATTTCTGCACACCTCTTTTTTATTTTCCATTTTCTTCTCACTACTTACTCACTAATATTGATTGCCAAAGTAAAAATCAGAACAGAAGCAAAATAACATGAAAATATATAATTACACTGGCAAAAGTAAAAACAAACATTTCTCACTAAAGTTCACTAGTGAGAACAGTTCTACACTTTACTCTTCCACTGATCAGTGAAGAAGACATACCTCTTTAATATTCAAAGATCCTATGAATCATTCAAGAACTAAGAGACTTCACATTCCAGCAGATCCTGGATAAGGCATATTCTTTAAGACACTGTTGGTTTCATTCTTGGCAATTTCTTTGCATATCTCTTTCAGTTTCAGGTTTTTCTTCTGCTATGTCCAGTAAGCTACCTAATCCTTCCACTGAACTTTTATTTCAGCAATTATACTTTTAAATTTTAGAAGCTTCACTTTTTTTTTCCACTTGGTTTTCAAATCATCCTGGTTATTCCTAATAGTTTATTGTTGCAAGCCTATGCCCTCTTCCTTTAAATAATCCATAATAGCTGTTTTATATTCTGTATCAGGCAATCCCAATTTCTGCTTTCCCCGGGTAGGGGAAGAGCAGGGAGTATATATCAGTTTTCTTGTTTTTGATGAATGTCATTCAAGATGATTAGCTTCTCACATGCTTGCTGATAGTATTTGGAACACACTTCTTGACCTTAAACTGGGGGACTCCTACAAGGTCTTAATTAGGAATTCAGTAGCCAGCGGTACTACTGACTTACAACTATTTCAGACACTCTTGAGAATCCTGGCTTAATTCAGAAGCCTTACACTCAGCTCCTTCTCACTGATTGCTCAGAAAACCACTACAGGCATCCGCCTTTGGGGCAACGCTCACTCCTGTACCTCTCTGGGCATCTACCATGGGGAAAACCCTGACTTGCTTAAGTGTGCCTGCAGCTCACAGTTTCGAAATGAGGGTTTATTTGTTTCATTTTGTTTCACTGATGTTATTTTGGAGAGTTTTCTCTATCTCCTGTGAGATCAGCAATGTCTTAAAGAATATGCCCAATGTAGAATTTGCTGGCAGTTGAAGTCTCTTTAATTCTCAAAGGGTTCTCAGATATCAAAAAGGTTTTTTTTTTTTTCCTCAGATGAATAGAATGCTAATGTATAGAACTGTTCTCATTGATAAATGTTGGTGAAAATTTTTATGTTTACCATTGTGATCACAGATATTTTATGATATTCCTTGACTTCTCTTTTGATTCTTGCTTTTTTAAGACTAATATTAGTGGGTGAAAATGCTTAGCTAGCTGACAGCTGGATGGCTCACAGAGTGCTCAGTTATTTGGCATGGCTAGGAGAGGAAGATTTTTTGATAAGAGAATTATTGATCCCTTCCTTACACCATATACAAAAATTAACTCAAGATGGATTAAAGACTTAAATGTAAGACGTAACACCATACAAACCCTAGAAGAAAACCTAGGCAATACCATTCAGGACATAGGCATGGTCAAAGACTTCATGACCAAAACATCAAAAGCAATGGCAACAAAAGCCAAAATAGACAAATGGGATCTAATTAAACCAAAGAGCTTCTGCACAGCAAAAGAAACTATCATCAGAGTGAACAGGCAACCTACAGAATGGGAGAATATTTTTGCAATCTACCCATCTGACAAAGGGCTAATATCCAGAGTCTACAAAGAACTAAAACAAATTTACAAGAAAAAAACAAACAACCCCATCAAAAAGTGGGCGAAGGATATAAACAGATACTTCTCAAAAGAAGACATTTATGCAGCCAACAGACATATGAAAAAATGCTCATCATCACTGGCCATCAGAGAAATGCAAATCAAAACCACAATGAGATACCATCTCATACCAGTTAGAATGGCGATCATTAAAAAGTCAGGAAACAAACAGATGCTGGAGAGGATGTGGTGAAACAGGAATGCTTTTATACTGTTGGTGGGAGTATAAATTAGTTCAACCATTGTGGAAGACAGTGTGGCAATTCCTCAAGGATCTAGAACTAGAAATACCATTTGATTCAGCAATCCCATTACTGGGTATATATCCAAAGGATTATAAATTATGCTGCTATAAAGACACATGGACACGTATGTTTATTGCAGCACTATTCACAATAGCAAAGACTTGGAACCAACCCAAATGTCCATCAATGATAGACCGGATTAAGAAAATGTGGCACATATACACCATGGAATACTATGCAGCCATAAAAAAAGGATGAGTTCATGTCCTTTGCAGGGACACGGATGAAGCTGGAAACCATCATTCTAAGCAAACTATCACAAGGACAGAAAATCAAACACTGCATGTTCTCACTCATAGGTGGGAGTGGTACAATGAGAATGCATGGTCACAGGGTGGGGAACATCACACACCGGGGCCTGTCAGGGGGTTGGGGGAGGGATAGCATTAGGAGAAATACCTAATGTAAACGACGAGTTGATGGTTGCAGCAAATCAACATGATACATATATACGTATGTACCAAACCTGCACGTTGTGCACATGTACCCTAGAACTTAAAGTATAATCATAATAATGATAAGAAGATAACCTCAAGGTTATGGTTTTATTGCCCTGTAGAACATTAACCATTTTGCATCTTATTTCAGGATTCTTTCTTTCAGTGACTATATATTCTTGGTCCTGCAAGTTCTTCTTCGAACTAGATTTACCATCCTGCTTTTTCTTTGTTAATGCGTTTTAAATAAATCTTTAACACATGTTCAAAAAAAAAAAAGAGAGAATTAAGTTTAACTCTTATAATGGAAATTTCTGACATGACTCAGTTGATGCCTTTCAAAAGTGTATCACATTTTTTGTGATGATCCAAGGTCTTTCAATGAATAAGCATTCTGAACACTATACACTGTATATGTAAATAAAATCTCGAACTCAATACACAGATCCTAGTATACATCTTGGAACTTGATTTTACTTTTTTACACTGAGTTCATGATAACCAATTTTCTTGTCATTTGACTCAAGGAATCTAGAGAGGCAGATGTAAGGATATTATCGAGTGCTTTTCTATAAAATTATTTATTGATTTACAGAACAAGGCCGGCTTCTCCAAATTTTCTTCATATTACTGATGAAGAAACACTCTAATAACACTCTTCTTTATTATTTCAGAGTCCATAGAACAATGCATTTTCAACAACTTACTCTTCTGATGATCAGGAAGTCTGTGATGTGATGTGTTGGAGATGCATCAGTCACCATTTCAGAAAACTATTTTGTGTATATATTTAACTCTAATGTCTGCACATTTGTTTGTTAGAAAGTGATTCCTATCTTTCATATCATTTGAAAAATTTTCTTTCATCTCTCCTTAACTGCTTTAATTTTAACAAAACATCAGGGACAATGAGACCTCAGAATGGCGTTGTTGATTTTACAATGAAATTAACAGCCCTGTGCTGGGCTTGCACTTGGCTTTCCCATGAAGCGTTCTGGCCCGTGGAAGCTGGATTAATAAGCTACAACTGGCAGGTGAGAAGAATTAAAACTCTTTCTGAAGTAGGGATGAATAGACATACAAGTGGCTAACAAGCATCCAGCATTCTTCTGTATACAGAAATACAAACGTAGATTACATTGTATTGTACAGTAGATTGTATTTACCATATCTTTTGGTATGGCTATGGTTCTAAAATGATCTTTCACTAAAGACAAAAAATAGGATGGAACTTATCAAAGAAAAAAATATGTGTCCAACATGTAAACAACAAATAAATGACAGCTTTCCAAGTTCTAAAGTATATATATCTTTCAGTTGCTAAAGGTTTTATTTTACATAAGTTTGCAATATTAACACACCCAAGAATCTGTAACTATTTCACCTTAATTCAAACCCAATCTACTCATTCCCATCTGTCTGACTGAATTTTGGCAAGAATCACTAATATAAACCTGTTTCATTTACACTGTAAAATTGTTTAGGAAGATCTACCAACAGTTGTTTTATGCTGTGTTTATTCTTTTCAATCCATAAATAAGCCTGCAGCTTTGTGGTCAACTATATTTTAATTATGAATATAACCCACATTCTACTGTAATAGCAAATGTGAAGCTGCCGAAACACCTCTCAGAAAATACATGCAGATGAGTTAAACACATTTGCTAATTCCACTTTCCTGGCTTTTTATTGCATATTGGTGACAAGCTAAGGAGATGTCTTTGATGAGTGACAGCCACTGGTCTAATGTAGCAGTATTCAGAATGTGGCAGCAACAATTTTGTTTAGTTTCAAAGTAGCAAAGAATGAGTAACTGCATTTCTTCAGAATGAAAAACTGCATTTCTTCAGAATGAGACTGAAGGCTTTATGGTCGCAAGACCCTTTTACTCTTTTTAAAATTATAGAAGACCCCAAAGAGCTTTTGTTTATGTGGACTATCTTTACTGAAATTTATCACACTAGAAATTACAACTGAGAAATTATTATATACAAGAACATAAAAGCAAACATTCCATTAGCTACCAGACTATGTCATCATCCTACATCATGTAGCTTGCAGAACACTCCACATACACTCCTGAGAGAATGAGAGTGAAAAAAGTAATAAAAATCATTATTATGAATATAGTTTCAACTGCATGGATGCCTTGAAAGGGTCCAAGCCCCAGACCACACTTTGGGAACTGCTGATGTATACCTGAAGAAGCCAAAGGATATTGTTTCATTATGTAACCACATCATACCGATATCATCTGAATCATTTTATAGATGAGAAAACCTGAGTAGGATGTAGTTAAATAATGACATATGCAAATGTACTTCACACAGTATCTGGTACATAGTAAGAATTCAATAAAAATCAGAATAAGAATTCAAAAAGAGTTTCCTTTTTCAATCCATCATCCATTTAGGAACCAAGATGTCCTAATTCTTTCCCAACTGCAGTTCTATATCTTTACACCAAATAAAAACCCCAGCTGAGGCAGGGTTTATTTTATAAGGTAAATATTTATGAGCAATTTATTCTGTGCTATGAATATATAATAAATGCTATTTTATTCATTTGGTATATTAAAATTATTTTAAAAGACTGCATATCAAAATATAAGTGGATTCACACATTTTCTTTATATTAAGTAGTATATTACTAAATGTTTAAATTTTCCAAGAATAATATTTTCCTTATTCTTACCTTTAAAATGTGTAGATGTCTATTTTCTCTTTCCAAGTGAGTAAAACTTTCTTTATATTTTAATCTAGGAATTCTGGAATTCACATTTTGGATGGTTTGCAAATTACTGCAGGTTAGTGTGCAATATGCTTAGTTTTCTTCTATGTTTGTTTTTTAATCCATGATAGGTTAATGACTCCCCTAGAATCTTCAGGATTTATTAAGTGTTTTTCTCCCTCTCTGCCTTCTTCTTCTACTTTCTAATCCTAACGTGAAGGCACTTGGATTTCCTCTTCTCTCTTCTCTTTTTTGCTACTCTTCTTCCCTGCTTGCTTCTAAGTTTTAGTGTTCTCAGAACTTAGATTTATCACTATAACCAACTACTGACAATGTTCCTGTCTTTCCATTTTCAGTTGTTTTCAGTAATGTTAGCTTTCCACAAATTTGTGACTAATAGGATTATGGTGGAACTACTTGTGTAAAGGTTTTAGTTTTCTAAGTGCTTTACTAGCCCATAAAAAACAATAACTTATTGTGGAAACTTAAACCAATCATGCCGTTTTTATTTGTTTATAGTTGTAAATTATCAACATGACCAAAACAGAATGGTTTCTTCAGATAAATATGGCTCAGAATTTAGCAACAATTTACTCACTCAAAAATGGTATCTAACTCAGTAAAAATAAACTCTAACTCATTAAATCTAACAATAAAACTCAATAAAACTACAAAAACACTCAATAAAAAATCTAAGTCAATAAAATGACATGTTCTTACTACTCATCAAGATCTTAGATAACTGACTTAATACAATGATTTCATATAAGGTCATAAATATTTTAGCTTGGTTTAAATTACAGAATGAATGGGTTTTAGTGTTTTAAATGAAAGCATCTCTTGCCAGGAGTGTTTCAAAGTGTCATTTTGAAATTACAGACCTTAGAGATGAATAAGACCTTGTGTAGCCAATCTAATGAAGTCATTTTACACATGGAGGGCCTGAGGGATACAGTGTGTATGTGACTGGCTAGTGACTTTGGAAAGTGGCAGAGCTGACTTCTGGTTTTTCCCTTTTCACTGTATTAGGTTGCCTTTAGAGTAAAAACTGTTTGAATTGAAGGGATTTTAGAGATCATCTAATTCAGTGTCATTTTATTTATTTATTTATTTAATTTATTTATTTATTTATTTGGAGTTAGGGTCTTGCTTTTGTGACCCAGGCTGGAGTGCAGAGGTGTGATCATAGCTCACTGCAGGCTTGAACTCCTGGGATCAAGTGATCCTCTTACCCAAGCCTCCCAAGAAGCTAGGACTACAGGCATGTGCCACCATGATGGGCTAATTTTTTAAAATTTTGGAGGGATGGGGTCTCACTATGCTGCCCAGACTGGTCTTGAACCCCTGAGCTCAAGTGATCCTCCTGCCTTGGCCTCCCAAAGTGTTGGGATTACAGGCATGAGCCACCACACTCAGCCACAATCATTTTATAGATGAGAAAACCTGGGTAGGATGTGGTTAAATACTGATGTGTGAACATGTTACCTCATACAGTATTTGGCATGTAATAAGAATTCAATAAAAATCAGTTTCCTTTTTTGGCCCATCATCCATTTAGGAACCAAGATGTCCTAAACCTTTCCTAACTGTTGTTCCATATCTTTATGTTGAATAAAAAGCCCAACTAAGCAAGTGTTTATTTTAGAAAGTAAATATTTATGAACAGTTTATTCTGTGCAATGAGTATATAATAAATTAGTACTATTTTTTCATTGTATATATTAAAATTATCTTAAAAGACTGCATATCAAAATGAGTGGATTCACATATTTTCTTAATAATTAAGCAATGAATTACTAAATGTCTGAATTTTCCAGAATACCCTTTACACAAAGGAGAGATAATGATAAATAGTATCTCCTTTCCCACACTGTTATACCTTCTTGCCTCTCCATGTATGTGGCTCACATTGATGTTGGAATAAGGAAACATCAGGCACTGCTTTGAGAGCCAACACCACCTAAGGAGTCAGAGTCTAATCTGAGGTCTGCCACTTACTAAGGGATGACCTTGGCAAGTTTTACCAACCTGTAATTTCTATATCTGCAATATGGCCATAAAGAAGCCCAATCTTACAGGATTGCTCTAGGGATCCGAAGATATGCATATATAAATAATCTGTAAAATCTTGTGTCTACACAATATTACATGGTATAGTGAAAAAAATAAACAATTAGAGAATGCAGGAAATCTGCATCCTGGTGCCAGATCATCACTGTCTTGCCATGACACCTTGGAGAAGTCACCTTTTTGTAAAAATCTGCAAGATGCAAGGATTAAACTAGATCAGTGTCTCAAAGAATCAATTTGGAGAAAGGAACATGGGGCAAAGCAGCCCCACTTTTATCTACTTTCTTAGGCTTTCAAATACTATATCATCCTTCGGGAGGCTGAGGTGGGAGGATCACTTGAGCCCAGGAGCTCAAGGCTGCAGTGTGCTATGGTAGCACCACTGTACTCTAGTCTGGGTGACAGAGGAAGACACTTTTCCATGAAGGAAAAAAATTCACATTATTGTATCACCTAAAAAAAGGTTCTGCTGAAATGAAATAATAAAGTTTCAACAATTTCTTTGAAGAAGATTTTTTTTAAAATTACCTTGCATCCTTCACAAGCATGAACTCCATAGTGGAATCCAGAAGCTTTATCTCCACAGACACGACATTCGATTGCCATGAGGGAGTTTGAAGGCTCTTCATGAGGCTTATTGTAGAGCTGAGTCTTCTCAGAATAATAAGGTGGAGATGCAGGCTCCACTTTGATTGCACCTGTGTATGGAGACATGTGAGAGGATAATTACCCCATGAAAACAGTCCTAAAAAGGCAACAAGGCAAGCCACCAAAGTACACCTTCATGCTGTATTTGTATTGTTTCAGTGTAAAAGCACAATGGAGCACGAAAAAACACTGGAGTTAAGGCAAGAAAAAGAAGGCTTTGTAACCACAGGCAAGTTACAACATCTCTAAGCCTCACCTATAAATATAAAATGGGAACGAGAATTAAGTCTGTGGTTCTATGACCCCCCCCAGTACCCTGCAATACTACAGCTCTAACAGACAACATAGAGGATTTGATACCAAGAAGCTTATTTTGCTAGGAAATGTTCTGTCTTTGGTATTCATCACAATATTAAATTATACATTTTATTTAAATATTGCATTTTATAAGTACTTTGAAACAACTCTTGCAAAAGAACCACAGAAGGAATACCGCTGTGAAAAGGTCATGGTATGCCTAGCTTGAGATGCATGAAAAATAAGAGCCCAGGTTACCATTAGTGTTCAGTCAAAAGAGGTGGTTTGTGAAATAATCTTTGACAGAGCGTGGCGGAACTTATGGAAGTAAGCCCTACCTTTTACTAGTTAGGCTCAGGGCTACTAAATTTCCATATTAGGCTCTAACTGAAAACCACACAGATAAATATAACTAAGCATATTATTTATCTTAAAAAACCACTAGAAATACAGGAAGTTCTGACTTGTCAAGTAATGATTGCCGATTACATAGCGGTGGCTTTGGAAAACCAGCATGTCAGCCCACACATGATAAAAATCAAGGAAATAGCATCACAGAAATACATTTTATCTCAAAAAGTACAGTACTAGTTTTTCTTGAGTCTGATGTTTTGATGTTGATTTAGTTAATGGCATGATAATTTATCAATAGGCTACAATGTTAAAACAAATTTGTGCTCAAAAGTAGGTTTCAGTATAAACTTCTGAAAGGACATAACAGAAAAAATGTACTGTAGTGGCAGTAATATAGTGAAGATAAGTTATATAATATAAGGTGAGACTTGGAGTTGTTACTTATTAACTTATAAGGGGCCAAAAGAATTCAAAGTTTGGATGATGGACTCTTAGCCTGAGATACAACTGGCAGTGTAATCAAGGCAGAAAATGTCCCTAAGAAAGAAGCAAGCAAGAAAGGAAAGAAGAGAGGAAGGAAGGAGTGGGGGAAGGCAAGATTGACCTGGGGCCAGCTTCCTTTCTTGCATTTCGTAGATATCTAGTATTTCATGGATAAATGGGTGAATAAATGAATGGTGAATGCCTTCTCTATTAGAATTCTAGTCTCTGGAGCACTATTTACTACAGGGTTACTGAGAGATAAGTCCAATTCCAGTCTTAGTAGTCTGAAAAGTGAAAATAAACATCATACTTTGGTACTCTTGAAGTTTCAGGTCATACTTATAATCCGCAACCATCGGATCTGTTCTTGTGAATGGAATGTCTTCATAATGTGGAGTAGAAATGCTGGAGAAGTCAACAGTAGTGAAGGGCTTGATGTCAAAGGAGTGGGAGTGGTCGTCCATTACGGAGAGATCCACGGAGCTGATCCCAAAGTTGGTGGGCCAGAATGGCATCTCTGTGTCAACCATGGTAATTTCTGAAAGGAAAAATAGACTAGCTGTGAAGTTAAGTCCCAGAGAACACAACAATCTCAGAGTTTCAGAAAGAGAAATGAAAGAGTCTTTGGCAAAGTAATCTCATCTAGGCTCTCACAACAACAGAAAAGAACATAACCACCTTCTTAGTGCTGTCCAGGCTGTTTTATGATAGAAAGGAAGTCACCCTTTACCCAAGTATCATAATAGAAAATCCTGAAACAGTGCAGACACATACAGTGTCCATATAAACGCCTTGCCAACAGTCCTGCTCTCGTTATCTTCTACAGAAGGTCATCAATTGAGTCTGTTAATGACTGCTGTTATTTAAAATTTTGTCCAGTTTTATTGAAGTATAATAGACAAAAATTTTTAAACTTAAGGTATACAGGCTAGGCATGGTGGCTCACACCTGTAATCCCAGCACTTTGGGAGGCCAAGGCAGGAGGATCACCTGAGGTCAGGAGTTCAAGACCAGCCTGACCAACATGGCAAAACCTCATCTCTACTAAAAATACAAAAATTGGCAGGGTGTGGTAGCACGCCTGTAATCCCAGCTACTTGGGAGACTGAGACAGGAGAATCACTTGAACCTGGGAGACAGGGGTGGCAGTGAGGCGAGATCACACCACTGCACTCCAGTTTGGGAGACAGAGCAAGACTCCATCTCAAAAAAACCCAAACCCAACCAAACCAAACCAAACCGAACCAAAAAACAAAAAACCCCAAAAAAAAAAAAAAAAAAAAACTTATACGGTATTCAGTGTGATGTATTTACTATGAAATGATTATCACACTCAAGATCACTTCACACAGTTACCTTTTTGAGTATGAATATGTATAGTGAGAACACTTAAGATCTACTGTCTTAGCAAATTTCAAATATACCACACAGCGTCACTAACTATAGTCACCATGCTGAAGGTGACCTATACTTAGGTCTCCAGCACTTATCCTGCATAACTGAAACTCTGACAGACATCTCCCCATTGCTCTTGCCCTCCAGCCCCTGGCAAACACCATTTTACTCTCTGCTTTTATGAGTTCGACTTTTTTAGATTCCACATGTTAAGTGAGATCATGTGGTATTTGTCTTTCTGTGTCAAACACCACCCAGTTTAATCCTCTTAGCATAATGTCCTCTAGGTTCATCTCTGTTGTTGCAAATGACAGGATTTCCTTCTTTTTTAAGGTTGAATAATATTCTACTGTGTGTGTACATATATATCTGTATGTGTATATCTGTATGTGTGTATATATATTTTATACATATGCATATATATACTGTGTTTTCAAAAATCCATTCATCCATTGACACTTAGGCTGATTTCATATCTTGGCTATTGTGAATAATGCTGCAGTGAACATGGGAGAGCAGACAGCTCTTCAACATACTGATTCCATTTCACTTGGATATATACCCAGAAGTAGGATTGCTGGATCATATGCTAGTTCTATTTTTAATTTTTTGAGGCAGTCCATTCTGTTTTCCATAATGACTATACCAATTTACATTCCTGTGAACAGTGTACAAGGGTTCCCTCTTATCCACATCCTTGCCAACACTTCTTACCTTCTGTGTTTTTGATAACAGCCATTCTAATGGGTGTGAGATGATATCTCACTGTGGTTTTGATTTGCATTTCCCTGATGATTAGTGATGGTGAGTACCTTTTCATATATCTGTTGGCCACTTGTATGTCTTCTTTCTAGAAATGGATATTCAGGTCCTTTATCATTTTTTAACTGGGTTATTTGTTTTCTTGCTATTGAGTTTGTTGAGTTTCTTATATATTTTGGAATATTAACTCCATATCAGATGTACAATTTGCAATCCATAACTCCGTATCAGATGTACAGATTTCCCTATTCTATAGGCTGACTTTTCACTTTATTGATTATTTCCTTTGGTGTGAAGAAGTTTCTAGTTTGATGCAATCTATTTATGATTGTTTTTAAAGTGTGCACACGGTTCCAGGACAATTTTACTCTCTTGAAAGTAGAAGCCCAAAATATTTTTCTCTTTAGGATGAAATTTTTCCTATTCTACTTGTATTCATAATGCTTTTGTGTAATAGAAAAGTTGGCAAATTACATATAGGTAAATGAACTTCTTCTTTACTTGCATCCTAAAATAATTTTGTTCTTAATAACACAAAAATAAAAAAATTTTAAAGGGAAAAATTACTCAATTATTATTTCTGTACTATGAAATATTACTCAAATAATTATCTTTTCTGTGGATACACCTTTTCTTTTTTTTTTATTTTATTTTATTTTTTTTTTTTATTATACTTTAAGTTCTAGGGTACATGTGCATAACGTGCAGGTTTGTTACATATGTATACTTATGCCATGTTGGTGTGCTGCACCCACCAACTCGTCAGCACCCATCAATTCATCATTTATATCATGTATAACTCCCCAATGCAATCCCTCCCTCTTAAAGAGGAGAAAGTTTTCCCCACATTGAGAATAGAAAGGTTACAGAGATTTGTGGAAACATTTGATCATACCTGGGAGTATCAAAATCAGACTCTAGCCCAGCATTAATTTTAAACCACCCCCAAAACAAAAACAAAACAAAACAGAGATAGAAACAAGAAAACACATAAAAGACAAAGGAAAGGCTGGGCGTGGTGGCTCACGCTTGTAATCCCAGCACTTTGGGAGGCCGAGGTGGGTGGATCACGAGGTCAGGAGATCGAGACCATGGTGAAACCCCGTCTCTACTAAAAATACAAAAAAAAAAAAAAAAAATTAGCCAGGCATGGTGGCGGGCGCTTGTAGTCCCAGCTACTCGGAGAGGCTGAGGCAGGAGAATGGCATGAACCTGGGAGACGGAGCTTGCAGTGAGCTGAGATTGCGCCACTGTACTCCAGACTGGGCGACAGAGCGAGACTCCGTTTCAAAAAAAAAAAAAAGGAAAAATACTTATATGGATTCTAAGGCCACAGAATAGCAAGTTTCATGAATCATCTGCCCAATATCATGTATGCCGCATGCATTTTTCTAAACATGATTTATTGTCACAGTAAGTGCAACAAAACTCTTTTGGTTCACTTCATGTGAACTTGTGAGCCACCGAGTGTGTAGACTGGAAAACTTTCTGCAATAGGTACCTGGACTCTGTTTACCTGAAACCAGTTCATTATTCAAAGTAGTACCAAAAAAGCAGTCATAAGTATTTTAAATGTTGACCCTGTGGTCAAAAACACCAGCAGAGAGCTGTGTAAATTTAGGACTGCTCACACTGGAGACAGAGAGGAGCTGCTCATAAACTCCAGGACTCCTCAAATCACAGGCGTATCTTTCTTGTTTGCAGTCATATCCCCACTGGCTAACAAAGGGCTTGTCTCATAGTAGGTGCTCGTTAAATATTTACTTATTAAATACTAAATACGTTGATGACTTAATGAGATAGCTGTGAAGTTTTAGCAGAAGGGGCAGGGAAGGAGGGAAGCAAACTGGTATTGATCAAGCACTTCCAATGTGCCTGGTACATCCTACCTTTTCTTCTGCATAATCTGAAATATGATTCCCACTTTATAGATAACCAAGCTAGGACCAAAGAAGTAAAGTGAATTGCCCAAAGTCCTCTAGCTAGGAAGTAGAAGATTCAAACTCAAGACTGACCCTGAAACCCTGTTCTGTATATATAGTATCCTCTTGATTCTCTCTGATGAAACAGGCTTATGGAATAGGGGCCACTCTCTTCTGTATATGTGTACATGGGCCTCTTGCTTTTCCTTTTTTTTTCCTTTTATTTGTTTATCATTTTTTTGGAGCAATTTTATTTTAATGCCCTCACTTTAACACCACTTGCTTTTTCTTACCAAGAAGATTGACAAGAAATTCACTCCAAAGGCAAACTTTTGCATTAGCTAAAGATTGAAGATTTCAGCTGTGATCTTCATAAGAAAAAATGCCTTGAGGCCGGGCTCCCGCCTGTAATTCCAGCACTTTGGGAGGCCAAAGAGGGTGGATCACCTGAGGTCAGGAGTTTGAGACCAGCCTGATCAACATGGAGAAACCCCATCTCTGCTAAAAATACAAAACTAGCTTGGCGTGGTGGTGCATGCCTGTAATCCCAGCTACTCAGGAGGCTGAGGCAGGAGAACTGCTTGAACTCAGGAGGCAGAGGTTGCGGTGAGCCAAGATCGTGCCATTGCACTCCAGCCTGGGCAACAAGAGTGAAACTCTGTCTCAAAAAAAAAAAAAAAAAAAAAAAAAGCCTTGAAAATATAAACAAGACTAGTCCTGTGAATGTGCGTCTGTGGTTTCAAGAGGACTAATTAGGTACTGTATGGGTTCACATGTCTATCTACATAAATAAGTACCCAAACAACCTTAAGTTATCTGTGTTTCCGTGTCAACACTGCACACCAAAAAGGGAAATGTGTACTGGTGATAGCTAAAGGTCATTCTAGGTCTCAATGACATCCAGAGAAAAGTCTGTACTCCTAAGGACAGGGCACCCATCCAACAGTGTCCTTTATTTCAAAATTCATCCAAACCTGTCTAACGCAGGTCATTCCATTTACTTTGTCTGTCTCCTTGGCAGGCTTAATTTTCATTTATTTCTGTACCTACTTTTCTTAGTATAACTTATTTTCATATTAAAGTATATTTCCTTTGTCTACATTATAATATTCACAAAGGTGGATTTATCACCTACTTCTCACTATGCTATTGCAAAGTTTTCTGTATACAGAATAAAGGCTGACAAAGTGAGTTAAAGGTAGTGGATATGCTTCTGTATGAATACTGGGAAAAGAAAATAAGGATGCAAAAATATCTGGGGTGGGAGAGAAATTGGTTGCTCATGATTTTACTGGTTTAATTTTGCTTTCATTTTTAACATAAAACTTCAGTGACTCCCTTTCAATCACAGCCATGCTTCTTTCTTTTCTCTCTCTCTCTCCCCCCGCCCCGCTCCCTCCTTCCCTTCCTCCCTTTTAAAGAGACAGCATCTCACTGTGTTGCCCAGGCTGGTCTCAAACTCCCGCGTTCAAGTGGTCCTCCTGGCTCAGCCTCCCAAACTTCTGGGAATATAGGCGTGAGCCACTGTGCTCAGCCAAAGCCATGCTTCTTATTACAAAAATCATATCCCTAGGGGTTATGTATTATACTGTGGAAATTCTGGGAAAATTTTTAATGTCAAAATAGGCTTCTATGTGTTAAGGAAAGAAGGAAAAGTTCATGTAATTTTTAAAGATATTATATGAAATCCCTAGAAAACTTTGTACTTGTAGTACATCTCGTGGCTAAAAGGATGCTGTTTTCTGTTTTTTGTTTTGTTTTGTTTTTCATAGTAGCCTTTATTTTTGTTAGAGCAGTTTTAGGTTTACATAAAAATTGAGCAGAAAGTACAGAGGTCTCATAAAAGCCCTTCCCCAGCCTCCTGTCCCCTCTCTACAAAACATGGTTTTCCCCTATTGCTAATACCTTGCACGGTGTAGTCTAACTGCTACAACTGATGAACCAATATTGACACATTATTACTAACGTCCATGGTTTACATTAGGGTTTGCTCTTTGTGTTGTATAGTTCTACTTTATTTTTATTTATTTATTTATTTATTTATTTATTTATTTATTTATTTATTTTTTTGGTGGCATCTTGCTCTGTCACCCAGGCTGGAATGCAGCGGCGTGATTTTGGCTCACTGCAACCTCCACCTCCCAGGTTCACATGGTTCTCCTGCCTCAGCCTCCTGGGTAGCTGGGATTACAGGCGTGTGCCACCATGCCCAGCTAATTTTTGTATTTGTAGTAGAGAAGGGGTTTCACTATGTTGGCCACGCTGATCTTGAACTCCTGACTTCAAGCGATCCACCCACCTCTGCCTCCCAAAGTGCTGGGATTACAGGTGTGAGCCACCATGCCCGGCCAAGTTCTATGGGTTTTGACAAAGACATAATATCATGCATTCATTAGAGGATCACACAGAATAGTTTCACTGCCCCAAACATACCCCATACTCCACCTATTCATTCCTCCCTTCCTCCACCCAAGAATGGTATGTTTTTGCTGTCCTCTACCAGTAAGGGCATACTGGTGGAAAAGCAGGAGAAACACTGGCCTTTTAGCTTGGCATTCAAGGCCCTCTATGTCTCAGCCCTAACTTACTTTTTCAGTCTTATTTCCTCTGGTTATCCCAGACCTCACTCCCATTCTTGGCATCTCTGGCACCTGGGCATATCATACTACCTGCCCAGGTTCAACATGCCCTGCCTCTTTTAGTCATGCAGGTCATCGAGGCTGCTGTGTCTTCTTCCTACTCCTCACCTCTTCATGCCACAAGCCTGCTTGTCTTTCAAAACCCAGTCCAAATGTTACTTTCTCCGTGAAACCATCTATGAATCCTCCAACTTACAAACACTCCATTCTCTGTGTTCCCACAGCACTTTGTACCCCCTCCTTTAACTCGGATATAATCATTTGGATAACTATCTTCACCATTAGATTTCCAGTCTGGAGCAAAAGGACAGTATCGAATTATTCTATTTTCCCATGTGCATATTCCATGCACAGTTTTTTTTTTAACCAAATTCTTGCCAATTGATGATCATATTTTATGCAGAAGAGTAAATTTTCATTTTGCTACTGAAGATGGAAAAATAACAATACTTTTTCAACAGTTTAGTTTTGTTAAGACTTAAGTTCCCTCCAAAAAAAATGTTAATCTTCAACATTATCAATAAAATACAACTTAAGCCATAACTGTTCCCCCTCAACGACGTATATTCAGTTTTTTCTCTTTTGCTGATTACAAGAGGAAGGTTGGGGTCCTAGATGATTTTCTTATTTTTCTAAGTTGAAAGGACAAACTAAGAAAGAAAAACAGCTTGCCTCTTCATCTCTATGAAAACATTGCCCAAACACACTTCTCCCCTTCCCCCCTGCCCTTCTCCCTTCCCTTTTACTCTGGGACGCCTTGACCTAAACAACATTATTCCATGGACCATAGTTACTGGGAGGCACAGTGGTTCCCTAGACATTTTATTTTATTTTGACTTAGAGATGGGTCCAGAAAGCCTGCTTCTAATTTTGTCTCTAGAAAACATAAGCTACTGTTTCTGCCAAGCTGTAAGTTGAGGAGGTGTTTTATGTTACTCCGTGCAATTACCCATGAAAGAACAAATGAACAAAATATTTGCATGAACAACAACCCTTCTCAGTAACAAGAATGGGTCTTAACTCCCCAGCTGGTGACACTGAGTTGTGTTGCATCAGGGGTATATCCATTAATTTCAAAACCTTTACAGTGTTTCAAGCAGGCAAAAGTCTTTAGGCAGAACTTGTGAGCAAGGACATGGATGTGTGCCATTATCTTAGACCTTCAGACTTGGCTTTAAATGCTGTTATAGTCAATGCGCAGACTTTTCACAATACTCAAAGGATGAAGTAGTTCAACAAAAATACAACCAATTTCAAGCAAAAATAAAGTAACTTCTTTAATCTGATAGGCATTATTATTTGGGAGCATGGAAGTGGGTTGCAAAAGATGCTAAATTACAAAATTGAACACCAGAAATATATGCTTTACCTTTGGGGTTTTATGTTGTCCCTTATGAAGAGAAAAGAAAAACTATGATTAAAATAGCTGGTAAAATGTTGCATCTTCTTCATATTTACATTGGCTAGTACTAACAGGACACTAAATCTGTGCAAAGCACTACACCAAATACTGTGCCTGGATTGTGTCATTTAATCCTCACAACCAGCCCGAGGAAGTAGGTGCACTTATAATTTACCTTACAGATGGGAAAACTGAGGCATGGACCTGGAAGTAAGTAACTTGTCTGAAAGTACAGTTACTAAGCAGTAGAACTGACATTGAATCCAGATGGTCTGAAGCTCCATAGCCCACACTTGTGACTTTACACTGAATACTGGTTAGAAAAACATTATCTCTTCCTGATCTTCCAGTTCTATATTAAACAATTATTTAACAGTTCCAACAAACCTTCACTGAACACCTATGATGTGCCAGGCAGGCAGGGAGACAGGGGATGTACTATGAAGAGTAACTCTCAAATGAAAGCTTTATTAGAGAAACATGTTCAGCTAGGCAACAAGAGTATGTACCTGAAAAGCCTTTCATAGGTCCTTTGTAGTTTTGTTGGAAATGGCCTTAAAAGACACTTAACTGCTGATTTTTCAATTCCTTCTCATTTGTTTCAGGTTAATGTTATGGTACTCATAACTGTGGTTCCAACTTGTTTATCCAGTCCATCCTTACTGATTCATGCAGACCAAGATCACTCTGCAGTGTAAACTGACCTGGGAATTTACTAATTCCTCTCCCATCATGACAGCTGATATCCAGAGACAAGAATCATCCTGAAACACTAGAGCAGAAAAGGCTGTTTTGAGATCATCTGAGTTCTCATTTGATAGATAAAGAAAATGAGGCAAAGTGACCTGTTCAGGGTTTCCTGGTGACCTAGAGGCTGACTGGACAGGAGCCCAGCTTGGCTCCTCTGAGCCTGGCATTCTCAGCGCCACGTTATCAAGTTGATACATGTAAAAATGCTGAAAATGGAACTTTTAACCTTTGCCACTTTTCAGAGATCCAGATTTATCTTTGGCGGGTCTTTAGTGAAGGCATATGAATGGCATCAGATTTATGAAGGAAAAAGTATCATGTAAGGAACCATTTCCCGGATGGCAAATTATCACAGAATAAAATGCAGAAGAACTAAATCTATAACAGAATTTGTTTCTAACGAAAGTCATGGACTCTGAATTAATCAAAAGGTTTAGGGAATAGTCTAATAAAATAAGCATTATCTTGGTTCATTTTTACATAGTAAGTACAGATATACAAATTTTATGTGTTCGTTTGCTTTGCACCGTTTGCTGTTCTGAATACTAACGGTGAAGAAGGATGGGCACAGCCCCATGTCAGATGCCCGAGGTTCCAATCCAATCCTATTGCTGGCAGTTCGGTGATCTCTTCATATCTAATCTCCATCTGTAGGATATTAATATTATCTCCTTCCTAGAGTTGTTGTGAGGATTAAATTAGATAATGTATGTAGCACTTACCATAGGGCTGGATACTTAATAAGTTCTCAATAAATATAATTAATATTAATAGTATAACAGTAATTTGTGTACACACTAGTTACCAGAGTACTACAGTCATATAAAAGGTGGGCTAAAAGCCTTCAACACTACCACTAGGGGACAGGAAGAGGAAGAACCGCCAGCAAAGCCCTATTGTTTAAACAGGACTACGCCTAAAACAGATGTCCTGTTTTAAAGGCCTCTGGAAAAGGAGAGTCCACAGCTCCTCTTGGTTACTCATTCCAATGCTTAATTGCTCTTTAGCAGCCAGGAAAGTCTATGTCTTATCTGGCATTTCCCCAACTGTGTTATACATATGTTAATAATGTTCCTTTAAAAATAACTAAAAACAAAAAAAAAAATCTGGTGATCAAGTAAATTTAGGCAATGCTAGGTTAAGCAAGGTTAAATAGGTTTACTGTGAGGCTTCTTAAACTAACAGGCTAATGTTCATGAGAATACACAAAACAGAGAAAAAAGCACAGTGTGCAATATTTGAGGAGTTTAATATGTGATGGAATATAGTTTGAGAAATGATGATCTAACCTATGTTAAAGTTTGCAGCTATCTCTTTTTTCCCATTTTTGAAACATATAGTGATCATCCTCTGCACATTTGCCTTTTATCACATGTACTTGAAATGTATTCCTAAGTTGTTCCTCAGTTTTTCTTTAACTTTAGAATGACTAAGACCAAGGATTTATGTTGGTTTAAACAGTAACAAAACCCAAGAGAGAAAGGATTTCTTAAACCACACAGAAAGGAACACTGTGAAGATTAATGCCCCTTCTATAGAGATGATCATAAGTACTTCCTGACAGGAAAAAAAAAAAAGTACCATAGAAAGGATCAGGAATCAGAATGACATTGAACTTCTCAACAGTAACATTAGAAGCTAGAAAATCAATAGAACAATGTTGCTAAAATTCAGAGAAAAAAGAATTTCCAACTTAGAATTTTAGACTTAGCCAAATCGTCCATCCAATATGAGAGTAAAGACATTTTCAGAAAGACAAGGTGTCCAGAAAAGTTACCTCCCATGTACTCTTTCCCAGAGTTCCCCACCAGAACCAAGGAAGAGAAAAGATGGGACCTGGAAACAAAGGATCTGAAACACAGGAGAGGGGTGGAAGGTAGTCCCAGGCTACAGATGCAGAGCAGCCTAGAGAAAACGCAGGAGGAAGAAGGCCAGGTAGGATCACCTGAGAAACCAGAATGCCTGGTATGTTTGACCACTTTGAGAGGAGTTTTTATTACTCTGTCAGAGAGCTTGAGGATGAATTAGTGACGAGCACATAGCAAGAAATGACAACAAAATGAGCAATGACTAAGTGAAAAAAATTAACTCCAGAAAAGTAAATAGCTAAGCAGGACAGGAAACAGAATCACAGCACACTGCTTGGCTCAACCCTAAGTAGCACTTTCAGTTATTACAATGTAAGCACAGACAACTGATTTAACCTCAAATTACAAGTAACTACACTATGAAGACGGAGGGGAGGGAGAAGTATGTGTTTTGGAAAAGGGAGTATGGTAGTAAAAGGACTAAATTATTATCTTCCACAGTAAGAAGTCAATGAATAAGAATACAACTTTAAAAATAATAGTTTAAGTATGCTATGATGATTATTATCATTTTTGAGACAAGGTCTCTCTCTGTTGCCCAGGCTGTCGTGCTGTAATGTGATCACAGCTCACTGTAGCCTCAAACTCCTGGGCTCAAGCAATCCTCCAACTTCAGCCTCCTGAGTAGCTGGGACCACAGGTGTGCACCACCACTGCTGGCTAATTTTTGTATTTTCCGTACAGATGAGGTTTCACCATGTTGCCCAGGCTGATCTCAAACTCCTGGGCTCAAGTGATCTGCCCGCCTTGACCTACCAAAGTGTGGGGATTACAGGCATGAGCCACTATGCCTGGCCAATAGTGTAAGTATGTTATTCTAGAGATAGGAAGGTAAATGCCAGAAGAAATATGTGAAAGAGTTAAAATCATTGCCTATGAGAGCGGGATTTAGCTGTGGGACTGAGGATCTCTTCTTCACTGAAAGCTGCAGCTATGTACAAGTGTTATTTAGATAAAGGTAAAAATTAAGCTAAAATTCAATATTTTTTAATTGTAATATCTTTCCATGATTTCTCCTAACAGAGGGAGTAAGTCTGTTCCTTGCATGTGTTACCATCCTCTTAAAAGCGATTATCATGCAATCATCTGGAAAACTGGAGAAAATTTTAATGTAGTTTCAAGTAAAATGAAAGAAAATCAGAAAATAGTTTTGATACTTGAACAACAAATGGCTCTCCTTTTGACTCAAGCATTTAAAAAATAAATTCTACCAACTCACTTCTTTTCCTTCACATAGTATCCTGAGTTTTGTTTAGTGAAGGAGGAAAATACTCTGGAGCCCATCAGCAGAAATACAATTTAGTAACAATAGCTAACAATTATTAAGTGCTTGCTGTAAACAGTCCTACGTTGTTATACACAAATATTATTACCACCTAACAGATGAAAAATATTAGACATAAAAAGGTTAAGTGGTTTGCCCAATGTTAAATAGGTATTGGGGCTAGAGTTTAAGTTCTGTCATGGTTTCTCTGAATATAGAACCTTTATTTTGGGCACCATGAATTAAGAAAATGATTAGAGGCTGGGTGCGCTGGCTCATGCTTGTCATTCTAGCACTTTGGGAGGCCAAGGTGGGAGGATCACCTGAGGTCAGGAGTTCGAGACCAGCCTAGCCTACATGGTGAAATCCCACCTCTACTAAAAATACAAACATTAGCCAGGCGTGATGGCGCAGGCCTGTAGTCCTGGCTATTCGGGAGACTGAGGCAGGAGAATCACCTGAACCCAGGAGATGGAGGTTGCAGTGAGCCGAGTTCATGCCAGCACCCTCCAGCCTGGGCAAAGAATAAGACACCGTCTCAAAAAAAAAAAAAAGAAAGAAAAAGAAAAAAGAAAACTATTAGAAATTAATTCTTTGGTGTGTCATTTGCTTCTTCAATATAAACAAATGTATTTTCATTTTATTGTCTACTTAGACTATATTCAAAACCAAATTCGATGTTTCTGTGGTTTGATTTCCCATTGATAGCTTTGAGATTGAAACATTGCAATATGTATCTTTAGATACAAATTTCTTTATAATAAGCCAGAAGGTCTCACAGAAAATTTTCAAATTCAGATCAACAAAGAGCATTAGAAAGACCATGTTTTTTATTATTATATTTTATTTAAATAATAATTCTTTTTTGAGGCAGGGTCTCACTCTGTCACCTAGATTGGAGTGCAGTGGCACAATTATGGCTCACTGAAGCCTCAACCCCACTGTACTCAAGTGATCCTCCCACTTCAGCCTGCCAAGTAGCTGGGACCACAGGCATTCACCACCACATTCATCTAATTTTTTGATTTTTTTTTTTTTTTTGTAGAGGCAAGGTCTCATTATGTTGCCAAGGCTGGTCTCAAACTCCTGGACTCAAGCAATCCTCCCGCCTCAACCTCCCAAAATATTGGGATTACAGGCATGAGTCACTATGCTGGGTCCATGTTCATTTTAAAAAGCACATTTTCTCTTGCATGAGCCACATCTTGTCTAGGGAGTTTGCTTACGCTGGTCCTGAGGTATCAGGACACAGAAAAGATTACAGGATTATGCCCTCACCAATATAACCATTTCTTCTGCTTCCTCAGCAAAAATTCACTATGGTCAAACTAGCTCAAGCTTGGTTCCTCTGCTAAAAGTACCTTCGTACATTTCTTTTTTTTTTTTTTTTTTTTTTTTTTTTTTTTTTTTTGAGACGGAGTCTTGCTCTGTCGCCCGGGCTGGAGTGCAGTGGCCGGACCTCAGCTCACTGCAAGCTCCGCCTCCTGGGTTTACGCCATTCTCCTGCCTCAGCCTCCGAAGTAGCTGGGACTACAGGCGCCCGCCACCTCGCCCAGCTAGTTTTTTGTATTTTTAGTAGAGACGGGGTTTCACCATGTTAGCCAGGATGGTCTCGATCTCCTGACCTCGTGATCCACCCGTCTCGGCCTCCCAAAGTGCTGGGATTACAGGCTTGAGCCACCGCGCCCGGCCGCTTCGTACATTTTTAAATGGAGATGTTACTAATAATCTAATTAGGACTAAGGCTAAATCTGTTGAACAGTTGCTTTGATTTAGTTGAAATTATACTTTGTCTACCACACACAAGTAGCACATGAAGAATGAACGAAAGTCATTCAGAAATGAAAGAGGGGTATCATTACAGATCTCACTGACATTAAAGGATAATAGGCTCTATGCTCACAAATTGATAATCTAGGTGAAATGAACTCATTCCTTGAAGGACATAATTTTCCAAAACTCATACAAGATGAACTAGACAAATGGAATAGGCCTACATTTATTAATGAAATTGAATCAATAACTAATAACCTTCTGAAACAGAAGGCACCAGACTGGGTTCACCAAACATTTAAGGAAGTGATTTCTACCAAACATTTAAGGAAGAAATTATACCAATTCTCTGAAATCTCTTTCAGAATATAAAAGCAGAGGGAATACTTCCTAACTCATTCAATGAGGCTAGAATTACCCTAATACTAAAACAAAACAGACATTACAAGGAAAATAAACCTTATAGACCAATCTCTCATGGACAGAGATGCAGAAATCTTTAACAAAGTATCAGCAAATTGAATCTAATAATGTATGAAAAGAATTATATACCATGACCAAGTGAGATTTAGCTGAGGTATGCGGGGTTGGTTCAACATTAGAAAACAAATTAATGTAATCCATCACACCCATAGGCTAAAGAAGAAAAATCACATGATCATATCAATAAATGCAGAAAAAGAATTTGACAAAATAAGAGAACTTTCTAAACTTGATAAAGAACATCTACACACAAAACCTATAGTTAACATCATATGTAAAGGTGAGAAACTCAAGCTTTTCCACTAAGATTAGGAATAAGGCAAGGATGTCTTCTCTCACTACTGCTTTTCAACATCACACCAGAAGTCTTAGCTAATGCAACAAGACAAAAAAAGGAAATAAAAGGGATACAGATTGGGAAGGTAAAAATAAAACTGTCTTTGTTTGCAAATGACATGACCTCTATATAAAAAAATCCAAAAGAACAGAAAAAAGTCTCCTGGACCTAGTAAATGATTATAGCAAGGTTGCAGGATACAAGGTCAATATACAAAAGTCATAATGCTTTCCTATATACCAGCAATGAACAAGTCAAATTTAATATTAAAAACACATTACCCCCAAACGGACATTACATTTTCCCCATAATGTCTGCTCTGTTTTACATTAGCACCCCCAAAAGTAAAATACTTAGGTATAAATTTAATAAAATATATATGAAACCTATACAGGAAAACTATTACAAAACTCTGATGAAAGATATCAAAGAATGAAAAAAATGGAGAGACACTGCATGCTCAAGGATAGGAAGACTCAGTATTGTCAAGATGTCATTCATCCCAACTTGATCTATAGATTCACTGCAATCACAATAAAAATCCCAGCAAGTTATTTTGCGGATATTGGCAAACTGGTTCTGCAGTTTATATGGAGAGGCAAAAGATCCGTAATAGCCAACTCAATATTAAAGGAGAACAATAAAGTCGAAGGCCTGACACTACCTGACTTCAAGCCCTACTAGAAAGTTAAAGTATTAAGATAGTGTGGTACTGGCAAAAGAATGGACAAACTGATCAAAGGAGCAGAACACAGGGCCCAGAAACAGGAACACATAAATGTAGTCAGCTGATCTTTGACGAAGGAACAAGGGTAGCACACTGGAGCCAAGAGGATTACTTGAGCCTAAGAGTTCAAGATCAGCCTAGACAACATAGTGAGACCCTGTCTCTATAAAAATTTTTAAAAATTAGCTGGGTGTGGTGATGTACTGTGGTCCCAGCTACTCGAAGAGGCTGAGGTGGGAGGATCACTTGAGCCCAGGAGGTTGAGGCTGCAGTGAGCCATGATCCAGCCTGGAGACAAAGTGAGACCCTGTCTCAAAAACAACCACCACCACAACAAACTATATGAAAGAATTTGATATAATTCAACATTCACTCATAATTTTTTTAAAAATAAAAAATTTTTTTAAAATTTTTTTAAAAATAAAAAACCTCTTAGGAAGGAGAGGGAACTTTGTTAGTCTGCTAAAGAATACCTATAAAAACCAAACAAATAAACAAACAAAAATCCTAGAGTGGCCATTATACCTGATGGTGAAATATTTAAAGCTTTTCTCCTGAGATCAGCAACAAGGTAATGATACTATCATTACTTCTACTCACCACTGTACTGGAGATCCATCCAATGCAACAAAGGAAAAAGATACAAAAGAATTGGAAAAGACGAAATAAAACTAAAACTAACATTACTTACAGATGACATGACTGTGTTTTTTTGTTGCTGTTTCTTTTTTTTTTTTTGAGATGGAGTCTCACTTTGTTGCCCAGGCTGGAGTGCAGTGGCATTATCTTAGCTCACTCCAACGTCTGTCTCTGGGTTCAAGCAATTCTCCTGCCTCAGCCTCCCAAGTAGCTGGGATTACAGGGGCGTGCCACCATGCCTGGCTAATTTTTTGTACTAGTTACAAAAAATGTAGAGAGAGGGTTTCACTATGTTGGCCAGGCTGGTCTCAAACTCCTGAGCTCAAGTGATCCACCCACCTTGGCCTCTCAAAGTTCTGGGATTACAGGCATGAGCTACCATGTCGGGCAGACTGTGTTTTTAAAAATCCATTATAGTTAAAAACTCCATTATAGTTAATAAAATAATTTAGCAAAGTTGCTGGGTACAAGGTCAACATTCAAAAACCAATTATATTTCTATAAGCTAGCAACAAATAGAATGTGAAATTTAAAAATTATTTTTGCAACAGCATCAAAACAATCAAATACCTACGGGAAAAAATCTAACAAAATATGTGTAAGATCTCTATAATGAAAACCCAAAAATACTACTTAAAAAAATTAAAGAAGAAATAAGTAAAAGGACAGTCCATGTTCATGGATTGAAGGACTCAATATTGTAAAGTTTTCAATTATTTCCCAATTTATCTATAGATTCAGAACAATTCCAATAAAAATCCCAGCATTTATGTATGGTATGGTAACTGATATGCTGAGTCTAAAATTTATAAGGAAGTTCAAAAGGCCAAGTGGCAAGGCAATCTTGAAGGGGAAGAGCAACGCTGGAGGATTTATGCTACTAGATATCAAACTATTTATAAAGTTACAGGACTTAAGGCATTCTTAATTGGTGCAAAAATACAATGCAATAGAAGAGTAAGTGCAGAATAAATCCCAGACTTATATGGTCACCTGATTTATGACAAAAATGTCACTGCTGGGGAGTGGGGAAAGGATGATCTTTTCAATAAAGGAAGTAGGTCAATTGGATACCCATATGGAAAGAGATAAACCCTTACCTTACTACATATGCAAAAATCAATTCTGTTGGAATATGCATCTAAATGTGAAGTATAAAACCAGAAAACTTTAAAAATAAAACCTAACACACTTTATCAACCTTGGAGGAGGCAAAGCTTTCTTCAAAAGGATATAAAAAGCACTTACTGTAAAAGAAAAATCTAGTATATCAGACGATATTGATTAGAAATGTCTGCTTATTAAGTAAATGAAAAACCACACAGAGTAAGAGAAGATATTTATAATACATGTATCTGACAAGGTACGCTTTAGAACATTTACCTAAAGTACTCAATATAAAAATGGGTGAAAGACTTGAACAGGTACTTTACAAGAAAGGATAGCCAAATGGACAACAAATACTTCTTAAAGTGCTTAATTTTTTAGACATCAGAAAAGGGGAGATTAAAAATAGAATATGATACCAACACACCCACCAGAATGGCTAATGTGAAAAAGACAGAGAACGCCAAGTACCAGTGATGGTGTGGAAGAGCTAGAACACTCACGCATTTCTGGTACAAGTATAGATTCCTAGAGCCCTGTTCAGAACTGTTGGCAACATCTCCTGAAGCTCAACATACTCTATTATTGGCTGAACCATATAGTTACCAGAAATGCATATGCTCCTTCACTAAGAGACCTATAGGAGAATGTTCATAGCAGTACTATTTGCAATACTGAAAACCATCTGAATGCCCATCAACAGTAGGATAAATATGTTGTGATATATTTATACAGTGAAACACTATACAGTAATGAGAATGAAGTACAATTACATTCAATAGTGTGATTAATCTCACAAATAAATGCTAAGCAAAAGAATCCAGACACAAAAGAGTAAACTACGTATAATTCTATTTACATAAAATACAAAACCGGGCAAAACTTATCAATGAGTGAGAAACAGAATAGTCACAGGGCTTCTGGACTGCTGGTATTGTTCTGTTTTTTTTTTTTTCTTTTTTTTGTCTGGGTGCTAATTTCACAAGTATGTTCACTTGTGAAAATGATTTGGACATTTTTCTCCACGTATATTATACTTCATTAAAAGAGTTAATTAAGAGATGATGTTCCATATGGGTCCTAGGAGTGGAGGATGATAGAAGGAAACATGCAGACAAACCAAATAAGCAAAAACTCTTCCAGTTGTGTTAAAAGGATTGTCATAGAATTTTAGGACTTAAAAATTCACTTAAAACTTATTCAAGGCCGGGCACGGTGGCTCAAGCCTGTAATCCCAGCACTTTGGGAGGCTGAGACGGGTGGATCACGAGGTCAGGAGATCGAGACCATCCTGGCTAACACAGTGAAACCCCGTCTGTACTAAAAAATACAAAAAAAAAAAAAAAAAAAACAACTAGCCGGGCGAGGTGGCGGGCGCCTGTAGTCCCAGCTACTCGGGAGGCTGAGGCAGGAGAATGGCGTGAACCCGGGAGGTGGAGCTTGCAGTGCGCTGAGATCCGGCCACTGCACTCCAGCCCGGGCGACAGAGCGAGACTCCGTCTCAAAAAAAAAAAAAAAAAAAAAAAAAAAAACCTTATTCGATTCAGAACTCATCAAACAGTATTAAGGCCAGCCATGGAGGCTCACACCTGTAAACCCAGCACTTTGGGGGGCCAAGATGGGAGGACCACTTGAGGTCAAGAGTTCGAAACCAGACTGGACAACACAGCCAGATGGTGTCTCTATAAAAAAATAACAAAAAGAGCAAAAAGAAAAAAGAAAAAACTGTATTAAAATTATTCTTTTTTAAAAACCAATATAAGCATTTTAATAAACTATCTGTTTTTGTAACCAGCTTCCTTGCACAATGAAGGCTAAATACATATTCAACCAAGGACTTCAAATCAGTGTAAATGGTGGAAATAAAAATTCAAGGGTGTACTTTTTTTTTTTTTTTCCACGCAGACATAGATACTTATTTATTTGCATATTTAAAGTTTACACACATGCCATGACTCCAATGTTTTAAAAAAATAAGCCTTAACAGCTCTGAGACACACGGCCTCTTCTGTATCCCAAGAACGTCTCTAAATGGAGGTAGAGCACATGTTCGTATTTTACACACACTCATATGGGAGATAAGTGGTTAAGGAGGACTAGAAACCCAATCAGGCCTACCAGGGTGCTGGACAGACACAGAGCATTCCTAAGGGAATGCCACCAGAGAAAAAATACACGTCTGTACAAATATCTTTATTTTCATACTTAAAAAGAATCACATACTCATTCCAACAGCTTTACCAGGCATGGCCAACCCAATAAGTTACACACTCACTCAGGGACTTGGAAGGTTATTGCACAGCTCCTTAACTGACCGGGTCAGGGCAAAGTGGTCACTTTCCCCACAGCCAGCCTCTGGATTTGCCTCCTGTGGGGACACCGTGCCTGGCACAGGCTGACGGGGCGGCTGCAGTCGAACCTTGCCTCCAGATTATGAATCAGCATAAGTAGCACAATTCTCATGGCTATTTTCACTTCAGAGTGTCATGTTTATTGATGTGGAGCTTTCTGAATAGGGAAGTTAAGGCACACCTGCTCAGTAAAACAAATATTTCTCGTAGCGTTCTAGATTGAGGGCAGCAGACAATGGTAAAATAAACTTCAGTAGCATGTTCCTGACAGGTTATACAGTAGCCCTGGCTCAAGGATTTCTCCCCCTGCATGATTCCTAAGACTGTTTGCTAGTTGACTCTTTGTTTTGGCAATTTGATGGTTTTGATGAATTTGCTGCGATCCAGGGGTGTTCAAGTACTTCTCTGAGCATTGGCCTCTGGCTGGGATTATGCTTCAACAGTCTTGAAATGAGGTCCCTGGCTCCCTCTGTTACAAAATCAGGGAATGTGAATTCAACCCGTGATATTCTTTTATAGGTCTCTTGGTATGTGTTTGCCTCAAAAGGAGGCTTCCCAACTAAAAACTCATAGCAAAGAACTCCAAGGCTCCAGAGATCCACCTTCTCATCATGCATCCGACCTTCAATCATTTCGGGGGGCAGGTAGTCCAGGGTGCCACAGAGAGTGGTCCTCCTGGAAGATGGAGCATGTACGGACCACCCAAAATCTGCAATTTTAAGCTCTCCAGCTGATCCAAGAAGTAAATTCTCCGGCTTAATGTCTCTGTGAATAACTCTCTTCGAATGACAGTAAGACAGGGCATTTGCCAATTCTGTTATATAAGTAGCAGTTCTCTGCTCATCAAACTTTGAAAGTTTCTGAAGTTCTCTATAGACTGTTTCAAGTGGTGCATATTCCAGAATTAGGTAGACTCTGGTAGCATCATGGAAATAACCATACAGTCTGAGAATATTAGGATGCCGAAGGTGGGACTGTATTTCTACTTCTCTTCTGAGCTGATGCTCCACTCCGGCTTTCTCCAACTGAGCTTTAAATAACACTTTAAGAGCCAGAATAAACTTGCTCTGTTTTTCTCTTGCCAAATAAACATTACCAAACTTTCCTTTACCCAGAGGGCGACCAATTTCAAAGTCTTCCAAAGCCCACTGCCTCTTTTTTGATTCTTCATTTTTCTGTTTTGATGCCAGTTCCTCCTCAGGAGTATTTTCAGGTGCCGACGGCAGCGGCTGCTTGCTCTTTGGGGTATGACTCAGTGGCCTGGAGACAGGATGAGGTACACTGGTTGCCTGCAATTGCTTCTGCTTCTGATTCTGAACCAGTTTGTGACTGGAAACAAGCTTTTGTGCTTGCAAAGGAACACGCTGGGAAGAATTTGAAGGACACAGGACCCGCTGAGCCTGGCCACGATTTGCAGGTAATGGATTCTGACAAGGAAATTGCTGAGTCACGAGAACACGTTTTGGACCTCCAACTGGAGCTGCAGGCTTAACAGGCCCTGAAATGCAGTTTTCTTTAGATCGGTCCATGATGCCCGTCGGCTCCCACCCGCGACCCAAGGACCCGAGTCTTCCAAGAGCTCCAAGGGTGTACATTTTATCTAAAAGATTGAAGTAGGCCAGGCACAGTGGCTCACATCTGCAAACCCAGCACTTTGAAAAGTGCAGGCAGGCGGATCACTTGAGATCAGGAGTTTGAGACCAGCCTGCCAACATGGTGAAACCCCGTCTCTACTAAAAATACTAAATTAGCCAGGCGTGGTGGTGGGTGCCTCTAATCCCAGCTACTTGGGAGGCCGAGGCAGGAGGATTGCTTGAACCCAGGGGGCAGAGGTTGCAGTGAGCTGAGACGTTGCCACTGCACTCCAGCCTCGGTGACAGAGTGAGACTCTGTCTCAAAATAAATAAATAAACAATAATAAAAAAAAGAGTCAGTAAGTAGTAAAAGTTTTGTTTTTGCTTTAGAATTGATACATTTGACTTGTATATAAGGCCTATTCTGCTTTACAAGGACACTGTATTTTAAACAATGCAGGAATTTTTTCCCCAAATTCTGAGGCCTACGTCAAGAGTGTCTTGTGTTTGGGAAGTTACTATGTTTGGATCAGCTGAGTAGTCTTTTGAGGCATTCCATTTAAATGAAATAAAGTTAGCAGGTTAAATCCATTCAAGCTACCAATTTTTTAATTACATTTTCTTTGTATCAACAATCTATTTTATAAACCTTGCTTCTTAGAAGTTACCATAATAATTTAGTACTAAAGTGTTTCTCTTTTCCAAACCTCCTCATTTTAGTTTTCTTTGGCATTTTTCTTTCTCTATATCTTCAGCTCAGTAAATGTTCAATCAGTAATCTAAAACCTCAAATCAAGATAGCTAATCACCTAATACTATGTGCAAGGTGTTTTTTAGGCCTCACAAGAAACACATAGTATTGTGGTTCTTGAGAAGCTTACAAAAGTGAGAAATGTTTAGTAGCAGAAGGAAGTACAGAGACCATACTTGTGATAGAGATACTAAGTACTTTAGAAATGTGGAAAAGAAAGACACTAACATGTCCTGAAATAATCAGGGATAGCTTTCCAGTAGACATGGGGTCTGAATTATGTGGAGCCATTGGGATGATTAAGATTTGGATAGTCATTCGTATTGAAATCCCAAGAAAAAGGTACATGTCCCTGTCATCAACATGCCCCTTATATTACATGATATTGCTTAAGAAATAATACTAAGTGTATATAATAGCAAAGGTGATGAGATTTTGTATGTGGCATATACCTGAAAATTGAGTTGGTTTCTCCTGAGTTAACTGTTTATATATCTTGGGTAACTGTGGCTAGAAATGTGGATGTATCAATGGCAAACAGATCTCTTTGTAAATGGCAAAGACTTCTGTGTAAATCTGGCCATCCCAATATCAAACTCGTTTTGGTTCTTATTAGCATCATATTTTAATCCACTAAGCAAACTTGTTCAATCTATCTAATAGGTCTATAATGTTATTTACAAAACTAAAGGCAGGGCTTTAGGTAAAGTGTAGACAATAGTAAGATAATATCCAGTGATCTTAAATCAATCATACTTAATTGCTAATGCAAGCAAAATAACAAGAATAATGAGAATATTTTACTTTTTCCTAAATATCTGACTTAAAAGACCCAAGGGGAGACATTATGTCTGTATTAACTTCCATTTTAAAGATAAGAAGACAGAACTGACATGCTTGGCACCTATTACATCTCAGGCAATTAATACGTTAAGTGCTTCATATATTAGATATTAGCTAATTAAATAAGCTACTCTTTTTTAAACATTGCTAGCAAATAAATGTTCTGGAGGTTCAAATGAATAATGGAAGTATCAAAAGGTGGGTAGATTTGCAGAAGAAGTCAGGGATTTGGGTAACTCACAAACAAATGATGTTAAAATTAATATTCAAATGATATTCAATGAATGCTATTCGAACTAATGGAGGGACATGGTACAAATTAACTAATAGATAATTCAAAACATATTTGTGCCTGGTTTGTAGCATATCCAGTACTTGGTTTGTTTGTATTAGCATTGGTTTTAGAATAATATTTAACATACACTAAAATTTTGTTTTTATTTGCTAAATATATTCCAGTCTCTGACCTTGGAGGAGATCAGTTTGGTATTAATAAGTCAACAAGACCTGATTATACTGATTATGTGCTTGGCACTTGTGGAATATAGAATAAACCATGGATCTTTTCTTCAGTGACTATATGATTTGGCTTAGGGAATATACAAAACAGGAAATAATACCAGACAGTTCTAACTCAGGGTTAAATTGTGTGATAGAAGTCACAAATGTTAGAGGATTCTATTCTTTCATTTAGCAAGTATTAATGAGCGCTACTATTCAGGTATTTGGAATACATCAGTGGGTGAACAAACTAGACAAAGATCTCTGCCTTCATGCGGTTAACATTCCAGGGAGGTGAAGCAGACAAGCAATACATACAATCCATCAATAAATTACATGGCATGTTAGAAGATGACAAACACTTTCTAAATAGGAAATTGTAGAGTAGAGGAGGAAGGGAAATGGGGAGGAGAGGTAATTCCCCTATCCTAGGATGGGGAAGGCCAAGGTCACCCTCACTCGAAGATAAGATTTGAGCCAAGATTATAGGGAGTTGACAGAGGTGGCCCAGAGGATACCAGAAGAAGAGGGTCCTGGACAGGAACAAGAGCTAGGGCAGGTGCACGAAGGCAGGAGAGCATCTGGAATGTGGGAGGAACAGCAAGGAGGCCAGCATGCTTGGAGCAGAGTGGGTGGAAGAGAGAGAGAAGGAGAGAGAGAGGACCACAAGGGTCAGTTGGGGTGGGGCAGGGGGGTAGGGGCCAGACTTGGGCTTTTGTTACAAGTGAAATGGGGAACCACTGCAGGGCTGTGGGTGGAGTGACAAATATGACTCACATTTGAGCATTATCCCTCTGGGTGACTGGTTGAGACTAGGCTGTTGTGAGGTTAGGATGGAAGCTGAAAACCCCATCAAGAGACTAGTATCCAGGCACAGACAGTGTCCTGGACTGGGATGAAGGCAGTGGAAGAGGCAGAAGAGAGATGTTCTGAACACATTTTCAGTTTAGAGGAGAGAGGGAGCAATGAACAGCAATGCATTCAGAGAATGCTTCACGGAGTAGAGGTTACTTGAAGCTGACCTTGAAGAACAAGGAGGATTTGAAAAGGTGGAAGAATTAGGAAAGGCATTTCAGGACATACTAGGCTTGGAGCAAGGGTGGGTCGGGCTTACTCTTGGGACAAAGAGATTAGTGTGAAAACAAGGCAGGCCAATACCTGGAATGTGGTGAGAAATAAGGTAAAATATATAAAGTATGCCTGGATTATAAAGAACTTTGAAAGACAGGGAAAAAGTGTCTAGGTTTCATAACATTCACTATGGTGCCTTGAAAATAGGCACTCAATAAATATTATTAGACTGATAATAAAGATAGGTATTTTAGGATCACTGGCAGTTTGCACTGGATGACAACGTTTCTCATTTAGAAGGTCAGCTAAAAGACTGTATAAAAACCTGGCATGAGGTGATGAGGAATAATTCCCTCGTAGGCAATGAACAGTTGACTTTTAAATCTGCTTTGCAGTGTTAACCACAAGTGCCACTCACCACTTGTGGGAACCTCGATCTTGTGTTGGCAATCCCTTGCTCAAATAAAAATTAAACAGTTTAAAACACTGTGTACTCAAATAGCCACGTGATCTTGATTCTGAGGTTATAAGAGTTGGATGGCAGTTGCTATCAGTTACATGTGCAATTTCTTCATCTCTAAATTAGTTACAGGTGCAAAACTGCATTTACCAAAAACAAAACAAAACAAAAAAAAAAAGACAATCTGGTAAAACTTTACAGAAACTTAATTCCATTCAAACAAGTCTAATTCATTATCATCTATATTTTCACAAATATTCAGCACTAGTAGATGGATATGAAGCATTTACTGGACAACCTCTAGTGCCTATTTTAAGCGTCCAAAGGGAGCTAACAGGACAGAAGCTCTGTATCACTTTTGTTGATCTCAGATAAGGAAGAAATTTACTTTGCTCAGATTTCCTCTGTCTCAAGGAATATGTACCTAACAAAAGAGCTATGAAGATTTTAGAAATTTTCCCAGGGTTATCCAAATAGAGTCATAAGTGAGAATGCTGACAAAAATAGTAATATATGACAACCTCTATGAGAGGTATAAAATTGTTTTTCATTTAATGACCCATGTTTTATGCTGCAATTGGCAGATTAAATGGATAGTTGCTGTCAGGGAGCTTTCAAGACAAGTTGTATTCCTTAGAAATAGTAGGAAAATAAAATTAAAAATGAAACCCTGTATTTTCTTGTAAACAGCTAATGTAAATGATATTTCTTTGGGGTGTTTCCTATAATTCATAATTTTGGAGGAAAATATGAGACAAATGACAGTTTTCAGAAAAACAGTGATTTTCAGAGTCTAGAAATCTACAAAATCTGCAAAGTACTGGTGACGAAAAAAGAGGTTAATCAGAGTTAAGTCAGAAAAAAATGATAAAGCTAGAGCCATACTCAGAAAAAAATTAATACGGACAATAGTAACATTCAAGAAAAAGGACTTGAATTCTAATTACATGTGAAATTATGGAAGTCAGGGTCCGGCTGTGATGGCTCACGCCTGTAATCCCAGCACTTTGGGAGGTTGAGGCAGGAGAATTCCTTGAGCCCAGGAGTTCAAGACCAGCCTGGGCAATATGGAGAAATCCTGTCTCTGCAAAAATTACAAAAATTTGCTGGGTGTGGTGAGGTACGTCTGTAGTCCCAGCTACTAGTGAGGCTGAGGTGGGAGGATCACCTGAGCCCAGGGAGGTTGAGGCTGTGGTGAGCTGTGATTATCATGCCTCTGCACTCCAGCCTGGGTGACAGAGTGAGGCTCTGTCACACACACACACACACACACACACACACACAAAAGAGCTGTGTCAATAACTCAAATCTTTTCTGGACTTCTACTTCAGTGTATGAAAAACATTATAATCTAAGTTTCTCAATGCCTCTGAGAAGAAAACATGTAATTGTCACTCTTATTTAGGCCAAAAGAATAATTTCAATTTCTACATAGACAAATATTTAAGAAAGTGGGAGATAATTTCATCATTTAAAAAAATTAGACACAAAGATGCTTTCTCTAAGTTTGATCATCTCCTTCTCAAAACATGCACAGGAGATCATGCAGATGCCCCACTTCATTCATATAACTGCCACTTACTCTTGTGCAATAAAGAGTTCTGCAGTTTTTGTTTTTCCATATTCCTTAAAATTTAGGTGTTTTTTTTGAGATGGAGTCTCGCTCTGTTGCCCAGGCTGGAGTGCAGTGGCGCAATCTCAGATCACTGCAACCTCTGCCTCCCGGGTTCACGCCATTCTCCTGCCTTAGCCTCCCGAATAGCTGGGACTACAGGCAACCGCCACCACGCCTGGCTAATTTTTTTGTGTTTTTAGTAAAGACGGGGTTTCACTGTGTTAGCCAGGATGGTCTTGATCTCCTGACCTTGTGATCCGCCCGCCTCGGCCTCCCAAAATGCTGGGATTACAGGCGTGAGCCACCGCGCCCAGCCTTTTCTTTTCTTTTCTTTTTTTAAATCAGAGCCTTCTATTCTAGCCACAAGTGATTAATGCTACCAGGCTAAAGCAATAAATTCCATATAGGGCTTTAGATCTACTTTCACAAGTATTGTGTCATTTAATCCTCCCGTTAACCCTGTGTATTGTTAATATATGTGGAAACAGAAGGCCAGAGAAGAAAAATGGCATGTTTAAATTCACACAGCAAATATGTGGCCAAGATAGGATTGGTCCTTATATTCCCTGGTACTACATGGGTCCCTTTAAACTTCTGGAAAGGCGAAAATTTTAGTTATCTAAATGTTTCTGAATATATAGTTGCCTGGAGCTATGTAACCACAGATTAAGTATCCCTCAATAAAAATGGCGTGCAATCAATCACTCACTCCTATCTCAGGAGAGACTCATTTTGAAGGATTGTCTATTGCAGCATTTATCATGTCTCTAAGGCATATTTCCATTGCTCAATCAGCTCCAAAGGACAAGTGTGTCATCATCTTTCAAGGCTCTGGTGCAACAGCTTAAAATTGTAGAATTCACACAGGACTAAGTCTGGCACTCAAAGCAGGAGGCATATTCAGCTTGAGCTTGTAGAAGCTTCCCTTCAATCTCACCAATTTTTACTGGTGGAAATGGTTTCAGAGCCAGCATGAGGTTACTTGGGGTTGCTTGAGGAGCTCTTGATAAAAAAAAGAAAGGGGAATAATATAAAGGGGTTACAGCAACGATGGAGCCTTGGAAAAAGCATGGAATTCCTCTTTGGGCATAAAGTGTAGTGGAGATTTTTAATCTCTTGAATATAACCAATCTACCTGGATATCTGAGTCATTCACACAAAATGTGCCACTTTTTCTTAATAGCAGTACCCAACTATTTGCAACACTCCCAATTTCACTTTGCCTATGATCAGGAAGAAGAAGCACGTAAAAGGACTACTGTATCCAGGCCAAATACCTCATCTCCACAGTGTTCAACTCTGTTGGCCTCGGCTAATGATGATCATATATCTAATTTATTTTTAAGTCTGTCTGTTTTGGAAGAGGTGAAGCAATTATTTAAAGGTCATTTACAAATTACAGTAGGAGTAACAATCATAGATCTTTGGCCTTTAGGAACTCAAATTTTTAACAGAGAAACAGTGCTTATGAAGAAGGAGTAGCCAGAGACCCTGTAAGACAAGGGTTAAATTATTGGTACAAAATATCATGTTTTAATTGCTAATAATTTCATTCTGTACCATGTTAATTAGTAAGAAAAGTACTGGATCATTCTTTTAGAGGAAATTGAGACTCAAAAAAATTAAACTCAGGGTAAATTCAAAGCATAAAATTAGAGATTAGCACAGAATGAAAACTAACTTGAATCACATAACCATCCCTTACCACAAATAGTACTTGCCTCTCAGTTAACCTATTTTGTTGATATTTGTTGTACTGCATTGCAGACATGTTCTTTTAAAATAGACAAAACTATCAAATTTTGACTCAAGAACAATTTCACAGTATAGCCAGGACATTCTGCCCTGAGGCAGGCTAAATTAATAACTGAAGAAAGATAGCAACAATGTTTATGGCTTGCAGAAAAACAAAATAACAGCATTTTATGGAAAAAAACAAAACTCCTAGTTAAGAGGCTTAGATGACAGAAATACATGTTGAAACAAATTACTGTAATAAAATAAAACAGTATTTCAGGAAACATTTCTTACTAATTTTTAAAAAGCTTTATATTTTTAAAATGATGACTAATATGTTCAAACTTCAGGCTTCCAGGAAAATGAAAAGGTTAAAATCTATTTCAGCAATTAAGTGACTTAATTTTAATGCTTTAGCACCTATATTATAAAACACGAATCACACTAGTTAACAATCTATTTTTACATAGAATCTGAGAAGAGAAAAATAAAATGAATAGAAATAAAGACATCAATATGAGACAAAACAGAAAAAGCGGTGCTAAGAAACTCCAGTAGAAGGAGCTGTAGAAATGGAGAACTTACATTTTGCAATGGCCAAGAAAGAAATATTGAAAAGGAGGTATCTGATTCTGACACACCTGAAGAGAAGTAATAGGTAGTCACTTACAATAGACATTTACTGTTTGAGGAACCTCATTTTCTTTATGCATAAAATATGATGCTTGGAACAGATCTTTTTCAAGGTTCCGACAATCCATTCTGCAATGCATTGGGCACTATGCTAGGAGGCATCCTCAGAAATCTAATAAAGAGCATCACTTGGTACCATATTCTGGGAACTTACAATTCTTTGGGAGAGCTAAAGTGCACACACAGTATCTAGATTTCAGGGTAGAACAGAAAAGAACTGAGAGTACTTCAAGAGGAATAAAAGTGCTGCAAGAGGGATAAAAACCGTTACGAGAGATCTCTAACATACAAGATGAAAAGAGGAAAAAGTGAGCCTTCAAGTCTAAAAAGCCCTTATGTATTCTTGGGAAATCTACGCAAACTCAGGAAATAAAAATGAACAGGATTGTTTTTGGATATAACTATAGCTTTAGCACTTAAAATTCAGGAAACAGGAGCCATGCACAGACATAAAATACAGATTAGGTTAGGTTTCCTTTTTTAAGGATCTGAATATGTTTTTAAGTGAATGCGATAGCAGTGAGCTAAGCATTAAAATACTGGAGTGTACACATGATAGTATTAAAACAAACATAACTTGGAAGACAAACTACAAGAGCAATTTTACCCTTACATAAATGCCCCCACGTCCCCAGTAGCCATATCTGGAAGGAACTTTACCTTGTGATATGTTTGCAGACAATGTATCAGTGAAGGAATCGCTTTCTGGGTCAATAGGAGAATCTCCCAGAGTTTCACCCATAACAGCATGGAATAGGGGTTTGCTGTAATTCACACTGATACTTTGTCTATATCTAGCAAAAGATCAATCCGTTAAAAGAAAAAGACTTGAAGTAACAGAATTTGTGAATACACCCATGAGTCAAGACATCAGTTTCCAAATATTTGGGAGAGATGGGAATAAACACAGAAAGGACTGGGCTTGAATTGGCTGGCACTGTCCTGTTAGGAGCCAGCTGTGACAAAAAGTTGTGTCATAATGTTGTTCACTGCTTTGGCAAGACTTGGTACATTACAGGGAAAATATTGCCACACTGTCTCGCCAGTGACCCACATGTTCAGTGTCTTGTGAGGGGTGTGAACTATACTGTATTTAGAATTATCAGAGCAGAGACTGTTCAATATCCACTTGCATTTTTTATTGTCGTAAAATTCACATCAATTCCTCCTTAAATGGAAAACTTTAAATCTCTTGCTTAAGAAATACCAGAAAGCTTATTTGGGCAAAGTTTACTTCCGATGTCTATTCCTGGTTGAATCTCTAATCATGTTATTTGAAGAAAATTTTGGAATTCAAATACATATCCATAGTTTAAACGTTGGTATCAGCATGCTACCGAAATGCTATATTCCTAAGGTACTTATTCTACTGACTTGTGAAGCCCAAAATGATACTGACTGCTATCCAAATTCTGTAAAATTAAATAGTTGAGAGAATGAAGAAGGGTTTGATATGGTTTCAATTTAAATATCGGGTTTGCTTTCCTAAAAACTTCAGCTTATCCATCAATAGCAACTACAGCAATGTTACATCAGCTGATGTTTGAACATCAATTGATGTTTAAATGATAAGTGCGATGTCATAATGAAAAAATGGGGTTCTCTGTGAGAAGAGTAACACATCACCAGAAAAAAATAGACTTACGCTGTTAGGTTGGCAAGGAATTGTGGTCGGTTTTGTAATCAGGAAAAAGCTGGCTTCTTGCTCAAGGCCTTTGCCCTTTTTGGCAAGGAGAGACACTCGCTGTGCCAAATTACTGATGTGGGAGCAGGTCTTGTCACATGAGTGGCCTACTAGAATTGCAGTGACTTTGCGGACTTTCAAAGATGTCCCCACACAGGGCAGTATATGAGAAGGCAGTAATTCTCTGAATTATATTTATCCTGATATTCCCTGAATAAAATATATATCTGGTTAATCTACATTGAGTAACTATTCATTCTTCAAGGGGACTAGTAAAAGTGTCCCTGTCAATCATGGTGCAAGAGCTTGATGGGGAAATGCTGGCTGGCTCTGAACAGCACAGAATAAAGTGGGGAGTTGGGCAACTGTGCCATTAAGCCCCAAAACATCTTTATTAAGGCAATCCAAGTTAAAGCAAAACTTGGGTTTGCTAATTTGTCCAAATGGCTGCAGTGATTACAGTTGTGTAAAATAGTCTTCTCTATATTCAGTTGAATTCTCAATAAAGGCGCTTCTCCTTCCCTCCCCATGCTTGGAAATTTACTTATACTACAAAGTAATCCAGACACAATGGCACAATATTTAAGGATATGACTGAATCGAACTCCAGTCCTACACCAGTCTCTGTTACTCTTTGGCAACATACAGATGCAGTCTTTCCACCTGTCCTCAAACGGACTCACTTCTGGACTCTTCACCTACTGCTACTTCTATTCTCTTTTTTCTCAGACACCATTCAACTTCTGAGTCTACTGGGTAGTGAGGCCTTCTAAGCCTCTAATAGTTCCCATACTGTGCTTTAGCTTCTGAAACATAAGTTTACATATTTTAACAGTTTATTATTCCATAGCATCAGAATCTGATAACACCTACTCCTATAGCACCCACCACATTCTGACATTCCTTCTTCCCCCAGACTATGTTTTACTTGAAAGCAAAATCCTGTCTTACTCATTGTATTTCATGCATTTGTTTGTTCAACAAATATTAATTGCCAATATAATATGTGGTAAGCCTAAAGCTAGGTGCTAGGCATACAATGATGAACAAAATGGATGTGTCAAAAAACAGTCAATTAGCAAAAACTACTATTTTAATAAACACAGAGCCTGCCACATAGCAGCTCAGTAAATGTTGCTTACACTTTTGGCAGCATACACAAACCAAGCAACACACAAAGCATCTTTACATTACTAATAAAACAGTTATACAATGTGGATTAATCACATTTTATGTTAATGATAGTCACATTGCAGTGCTAGATCACTTAAGAAATAACTTGCTCACATGGACTTTCAAATGAATGAAAATAAAGATGGATGAGCCAGTCTCCCATCTGTATCTTATTATGTATCTGTTTTGTCTTTAGATACTGAAAAGACTTATTTTTACATTTATCTATCCCATCATTCATCAAATACCTACTAAGCACCAGGTATTGATCTAGGCTTAGGCGGTAAATAATAAGCCAAGGTGTCTATACTTTATGAGTTCACATGTAACTGTATCAAAATTATCCAAATATACTTAAGAGTGTTCTTCTCATTTGCTTAAACCTGAAGGTCAATTGGCATGCACTGATATGAGAAATAATATATTTGTTTAAGTAGAGTCATTACTATCAGTAAACAGTATATGATCATCAGATAATTTATAAGACATGCATGTGACTATCCCTGTCTTCAAAGCCTTAAGATTCCCCCAGTGTCGTGCCCTTTAAAATATTGATTGGAAGGATATTATAACAAGATACATAAAAGAGCATGCTGGTGATTTACATGATAAGATCTTAGAACTTTAGATCTTGCCTAGGGTGCTCTACACACCAATGGGTTGTCAGCACTGTGCACATCAATGCAGCAGTCTATTGCTATTCATCCTATGGACAGTCCCATTGCAGGAGAGTCCTTGGTGATGTTACAGAGTGAGGACAAGTGGTGAAAGGCCACTTTCCTTACGTACTAGGTATTTCTTCTGTTGAGGGATGTAGGGTTCTGTGCAATGTAGAGGTTGAGAAGAGGGCCATCTCTCCTAGGACTTCGGAGACAGAAGGGTATGGATGTGACTTTGAGTATACCACCACAGCCTCAGCAGAAGAAAGAATGGGGATAATGAGGAATTATTCTATAATGAGGAGGATGAAAAGTTAACTGTACCCCAGTTCGTGACATTTGAAAAAATTGACCGTTTGTTATTAGAGAAAGCTACTCTTCAACATTTAGTCTTCAATATTACTTCACAGGACCTTAGGCTAAAAGAATCTGAATATTGCTCAGCCAAAAAAACTCTCCACACTTTGGTACTTTTAGGAGAAGGCAATTCAACCAATAAAAGCTGTGAATGATTCAATAACAAAAAGTGAGAAAAGGTCTAAAAATCTATAGTTAATAAAATCATGGTATTGAACCTATATAGTTATTTTTAGCATTATTTGGTATTGGGATGACTTATATAAAATATTCTCATAATACAGAATATTAAATATTTTGGAGCTATATTATTCTTGAAGGCTAATGAAAACTTTGCTCTTTTTTTGCTATAAATTTGGAATTTATTCTCTAGAATAAATTTGAATTTTTAAAATTGCTTAAATTGCTTTTTCTTTTGTGTGAAATAAGCTATGTCAGTATTGGTATAAAATTGTATGTACAGTATTTTTTTCTTTTGCTCATTTTAAAATCTGCTTCATTTAATTCTATAAGTGCTACTACCACTTATGCTAGCTTCTAAAAGGCTAGGAGTTTATATCTCATTGTATCCCTAGAACCTAGCACAGAGTCTCTGGTTAGCATTAAAACACACATATTGTTTTTGTTGATGATGAGAGTAACGAAAGAACAGCACATCCATATCATATATATCATTCAAGAAGGAGTTTAGAGATCTAATGAAATGATAATAGCATCCATTTTCTTCTTGTTCCAATTAAGATGTAAATTTCTGGATGATGCTCCAATGGAAGTCAGACAATTGCTAACAAGCAGTATAACCACCCAAGCTCATTTCTCCCCCTACCCAAAAGAATGGCTGCTTTTTCCTAGTGCAATTAAGATTGGCTTGGAACCTTATTTTCAAGTGGTGATTGCATCAGCTCAGGGTTTCTTCATAGTCACAGGGGAGATACAACATGGGAGAAATGCTGGGCCAATGAGACACTCCTTTGAGAAGAACAAATAATCCTGTATCCTGGATGTAAATCTCATCACAACTATTACAGCGAGCCGGATATTCCCATAAAAGCAGACAAAGGAAGGTCAATGTTCAATGCATCTGTGCCGCTTTTTGAAAATTTTTTAAATTAAAAAAAAATTTTGACAGGGGTCTTGCTATGTTGCCCAGGCTAGTCTCCAACTCCTGGGCTCAAGTGATCCCCCTGCCTCAGCCTCCAGAGTAGCTAGGACTTCAGATGCTCCACCACACTCAGCTGTGTCATTTTCTTTTTTTTGAGATAGGGTCTCACTCTGTCCCTCAGGCTGGGGTGCAGTGGCACAATCTAGGCTCACTGCAAACTACCTCCACCTCCCAGGTTCAAGACATTCTCCTGCCTCAGTCTCCTGTGTGTCATTTTTTTGAAAGGTGAATCCATTCTTTAACCAAAAACTGTAATTTTGTTCAGATTTTCAAAAGTAATATATTTTACGGACATAATTATATTAAACAACTATATTGTTTTGATTTAAAGAAAAATAATGCTGCTGGGTGCAATGGCTCACACCTGCAATCCCAGCACTCTGGGTGGCTGAGGCAAGAGGATCCCTTGAGCACAGGAGTCGGAGACCAGCCTGGGCAACAGAGTGAGACCTTGTCTCTACAAAAAAATAAAATAATTGGCCAGGCATGGTGGCATATGCCTGTAGTGTCAGTTACTTGAGAGACTGAGGCAGGAGGGCTGCTTGAGCCCAGGAGACCGAGGTGCAGTGAGCTGTAATTGCATCACTACACTCCAGCCTGGGTGACAGAGTAAGATTCTGTCTTAAGAAAAAAGAAGCCAACAACTCCAGTAAACGTGTATTTGATTTCAAAAAAAAAAAGGTCTTCTTAACTCAGAAGCAGTAGAAAAGAACACTGACATTGGAGCCAGAAAGTCTAGGTTTTAAGTTCTTGCCTGGGCTCAGTCACAAATTTACTGTGTCAACTCTTTGGGTCCACATTTCTTATCTCTAGAATCAGAAAAAGGCCTTTTCACAAAACAGAATAATTCTTAGGGTCCTTTTGAGTTTTAATGTTGAGACACTGAATAATATGATTGTAATTCATTTATTTAAAATTTAATGGAAATCCTCCATATTGTATACTTATTCACGTTCCAATCCTGAGTTACTATTTCCTTTTCATACCTGATTCATACATGGGTGACAGTATAAAAGGCACTTTCATCTGAAAAAAGTGTCTGATGGTAAATTAAAAGTCTCAAAAGGAAAGAACCAACCGAAAACTTCCTTTTCTGCCCCCTTCAAAAGTTAACTTGCCTCCAATACCTGAAAAAGAGCCTAACCTGTCTAACCACTTTCTAGGGATCAACTAAACACTTTTCAAATTCCTCTAAGTTTGAACCAAAGACCTTATGGTAACTTGTCGTTGCATGTAATATCTGAAATTCTCTAGTAAGCTGTTTTCTAGCATAGTGAAATACCATGAGCTATATTATCAACTGACACATTTTCATGTTGTGGGAAACCTAAACCTCTAAAACATGCATCTTTTTCAGTTTTCAGATTTTATCAATGAATTTTTCAAGATCAGTTATATGGAGGTTTATTGGGTAGCACATCCTGTCACTGGTGAAGCACAATGGGAATTCACAAAGGTTCTACAGCAAGCATAGACCCGTGGAGCTGCACTCAGGTTCAGCTGGTGTGACTTACCAGTTCTGTGACTGTACTAAAGGAAATTTATGGACTGTTGAAATCACGGACTCATGAAACTTAATAAGAGGGAGATTAGCATATTCCAACTCTTAATTTTTGATATAAGAAAAATGAGTTCCAGAGGAATGAAATGATTTGCCCAAAGCATGACCTAGATAAATTAGCAGCAGAGTTTGAGCTAGAAATCAGGTTTCTTGATTCCCAGTCCAAAGCTCCAAACGGTGCTCTATCTCATTAAAATAATGCAGTAAGATGTTCAAATCAATTCTTCAGGTCAATGATCCTTAGTGCCAACAGTCATGGTGGAAGTCATCAGCATGAAAGCATTTTTCTATGATGAATCACTTAATGTGGAGGAATTACCTATGAAAATGTCATTGTTCACCACAGAGTTTAGATATGGTGCTCTCTATAAAGTAAGTACTGAATCATGACTTGGTAATTAAAATTTGATAATATTTGAACGTCAGTTCACAGAGTCATTTTGCTGACAAACGTTCTCTTGCCTCATTCACAGATTCTTCATGAGTCATCCCAGCATGCTGGGGTTCTTCTGGTAGGACGTTTTTGTTTCAATTGACAAAGTTCCTTGCTCTTATGAAAATGATCACATTACTATTTAAAAATTTCTACTTCGAGGTAATAATACTCTAAAAAAAAAACACCTTGGAGCTGTATAGTGTTTTTATTTCATTTGAAACTCTCAACAATGCTGGGAGGTTATTCAAAGCAAAAGAAGAAAATAATAACAACTATTGAATAGGGTTTCAATGTGGAACCAGGTAATAGTTTTTGGCAGTAAAGCTTTGAGTAATTTGTCTTTATTCAAAATGAATCAACAGTCAAACAGACCTGGGTTTGCATTCAAGCCTTGTTACGTTTCTGTATTCTTATCTTTTCGGAGTTGTGAGAATTAGAGATGATTTAAATAAATCAATGCCTGGAACAGAGTAGGCTCTCAAAATTATATTATGAATTCTTATAATCAAATCTTTAAATCTCATACATGACACTTTAGTAAAGCAATAAGAGCAGTCATCAAGCAACACTCTTCCAGCTCTTATGTTAAAAGGAGCTACATAAATATGTTTCAGGAAGAGGTGGTATACAGAGTATGGAATCTTCAAAAACAAGTACAAGTTTTTAAACTTCACTTAGCGGAAGTACACATATTTTCTTCATAACAAATAGAGATTTGACTGAAAATAAAATGTAACTGTGAAATCAGTACATAATAAACTTAATTTTGATGGTAATTAAACCACAGGCAACACAGAGTATATTTTATGTTTATTTTCCAGTAAGATTCATCAGTCCATTAATAGTAGATTAGTCCAGTCTAAAAGTTTGTCTCTAACAATCTTTATTAGGCACATTATAAATTCTGTCCCAATCTAGAACTTTACATTTGAACTTATAGAATACATCTTAAAGCAGCATTAGTAAAAGTAAGAAGACTTGAAAATATAAACTAGCTTTAAATAAGTTTCAGATTCCACATTTACTGAGTGCCTACTCTGTCAGGGGCTGTGCTAAGTCTTTTAAACTATAAAAATTTGTCTAGACTTTATAAAAATTCTGTGAGATTGGCTGGGTGGGTGGTTCACACCTGTAATCCCAGAACTTTGGGAGGTCGAAGTGGGTGGATCACCTGAGGTCAGGAGTTTGAGACCAGCCTGGCCAACATGGCGAAACCCTGTCTCTACTAAAAATATAAAAACGAGCTGGGTGTGGTGGTAAGTGCTTGTAACCCCAGCTACTCAAGAGGCTGAGGCACGAGAAGTGCTTGAAGTTGGGAGGCGGAGGTTGTAGTGAGCCAAGTTTGTCCCACTGCACTCCAGCCTGGGTGACAGAGCAAGATTCTGTCTCAAAAATAAAAATAAAAATAAAAATTCTATGAGATTGAATGGTAGCCCCATTTCACAAAAAGCAAACAAGCTCAGAAAGAATGAGGATGATGTTATGACTAGATGATGGGCTGCTAAATACCGAGCAATATAGTTAAGTATCACATAACTAGGAAAAGAGTAATAAATAAGACTGAGCCTCAATTCTCAAGCCATTTTCCTACTTTTAGTAAAGAGGATAAGACAAGTACAATGCACTCTAATGTACGAGTAGGTGGCTTGAGAGAAGTGTAAACAATCATGACCATTACTGGAGTACTTTCTGTTGAGCTGTGCATTCTGCCTCTACTGTAGTACTCGCCACTGACTTGAGGCACTCAACCCTGTGAAGTCATTTACTATCACCATTTTACAGATAAAGAAATTGAGTTTTGAGATCACATAGCTAATAAGAGGCAGAGAAGGGATTTAAACCAGATGCAATGGAGTGCAAAAGATGTTCAGAGATGAACAGAGCCCTTCTGACTGGGCATGGAGATGGAAGGAATCCAAAAAGGCTTCAGGAAAGAGAGGAAATTTGAGATGAGCCTGAAAGATAGAGAAGCTTTGGATGGCAGGAGCAAGGAAAGGGAACAGAGTGAAGAAAGGCAAGACTGAACCAAGAGAGAAGAGTGAGAATGAATTAGGGGAATGAGAATCCACAGTATTGGGCACCTGTGGGATGTGCTGGGATAGAAATTTCCAAGGGCTACTAGGCAGTGAATTCAGATCAACACAGGGAAGCCAAAAACAACAAACGTGTCTTAGACCTACTGTTTAAGGCTGGCAGAGTTTTGTGCGCACATCATTAAATAATACTGTACGTGTGTAGGATAGGATAAAAGGAATCTCTTTAGTAAAGATACTGAATTTCAAATGAAGTACAATACAGTTTACATATGTTAAATCTTTGTATTTGAAAGCTTGGTGGTTTTTAAAAACACTAGAGTGTTTTCTAGTCTTTATATCTTCTTTCCTCAAAGGAAACATTTTTATTTTCCTTGAAGGAAAGAATACATTGCTGCTTTTCTATCTGAAAAGGCAGGAGTTTTTTTGTTTAAAAAAAAAAACAAAACAAAACACCTTTCATTATTATAGAACCAACCTGCATTCATTGTTAAAAATTAGAAAATACAGACTGGTAAAAACATAATCATTATATTTCCACTACCAGAGACAACCAATATTGAACTCTTAATGTCTATGTATCTGGGTCTTTTTCTGGGATAGGTATGATCATATGTATACAGAGATACATAAGCATGTACATATATACATATATATACAGCATGTGTATTCTTTAATCAAAATGAGATATGGTACTTCCTGGTAGTCCTCTGCTTTTTAAAGTCAACAATCTCCATCTTTTCATTTAATTACATTTTCATTTCAAGCAATACCCAGTCCATATTCACATTTCCCCAGTTGACCCCAAATGTTCTTTACAATTGGTTTGTTCCTAACCCTAATCTAATCCAGTATGATGAAATGCATTTGGCTGTATGTTCATAAGCCTTTTTAAATCTAGCATGACTACCCCTTCCACTTAATTTTAAGGTCACTGACTAATTGAAGAGGTCAGGCCAGTTATCAGGTAGAATGTCTTAACTTCTGAATTTATCTGGTTGTTTTCTTGTTGTATCATTTAGCTTGATTCTCTATCCCCTGTGTTTCCTACATACTATATCCAAGGACTTCTGGATTCAAGTTAAACATTTTAGGCTTGAATATACCATAGGGGATGTGTACTTCCTATTCCATCACATCAGAAGGCATGATGTATGACTGACCATCAGCCATGGTAAAATCTATCACTGAGTTAGAATGGTGATATGTCTCATCTCTCCATTGTACAGTTACTTTTTCTCCTTCAATGAGACAGTAATCAGTGCAATGTTACTTTGGTATTATAAGGATGTTCAGCTTCATTAATCATTCACCTAAAGGGGTAACAAACTTTATCATGTTTTCCTGAATCAATACTTGGAGTTTATGAAATGAAGTTTTTCTAATTCTACCACTCTTTCCACATTTTTTAGTAGGAATTTTTTTTTTCTTTTTTTGAGACAGGGTCTTGCTCTGTCACCCAGGCTGGAGTGCAGCAGTGCGATCACAGCTCACTGCAACCTCTGCCTCCCAGGCTCAAGTGATTCTCCCACCTCAGCCTCCTGAGTAGCTGAGACCACAGGCACGTGCCACCATGCCCAACTAACTTTTGTATGTTTTTGTAGAGATGGGGCTTTGTCATGTTGGCCAGGCTGGTGTTGAATTTCTGGGATCAAGTGATCTGTCCACCTTGGCCTCCCAATGTGCTGGGATTACAGGCATGAGCCACTGTACCCAGACAGCAGGCATTTTTCTTCAAGGAAGATCTTTCCTTCAGCAACTAAAGCCATGTAATTACCCTGAAATACAGTTCCTACAAGAAAGGAAGACTGCCTGTTTAATTTGTTCTCTTTTATTAAAAAGGTATGTATCTCCAATACCAAACTTTCTTAGGCACATCTCTTTCCTCACATCATAAAACACTTACATATCTAAGTTTTTCTTTTTTCAGCTATTTTTAGAGAATTTTATTTCAACTTCACTTTTCTCCATTTTCCTTGGCCTATGGACAGTTAACGGGACACCCACCCCATGGTTCTTCAAATATCTAATCTTTTTTTTTTTTTTTTTTGAGACGGAGTCTGGCTCTGTTGCCCAGGCTAGAGTGCAGTGGCACAGTCTCAGCTCACTGCAACCTCCACATCCCGGGTTCAAGCGATTCTTCTGCCTCAGCCTCCCGAGTAGCTGGGACTACAGGCAAGTGCCACAATGCCTGGCTAATTTCTGTATTTTTAGTAGAGACAGGGTTTCACCATATTGGCCAGACTGGTCTTGAACTGCTGACTTTGTGATCCCTCCACCTCGACCTCCTAAAGTGCTGGGATTACAGGTGTGAGCCACCGTGCCCAGCCATCTAATCCTTTTCATTGCATATACAAAACCACTTAACAACCACTAATAATATAACTCATGCTTTGGTTTTACCCGACGATTTCCACTAACAGAGATTTTCAGTGTTTAGCAGGTAGTTATTCCTAAATTACAGGGCATAGTTAGAATACAAACTTAACTGGTTCTTCCAAAGTTATGTTGTATGTCTGCATAGCTTTAGGAAAAGAGTCCAAGATTCCTGACAGGTTTGTGGACTAATAAACCACATTCTAATCATGTAGCTTGTTCTTTATACTCTTGGAGTGCTTTTCTTCAGCTACCTCTAGGAAGTAAGATGTTACGTTTTTATTTTTAAAAACATGAGCTCTATTTTAATAAACTTTTCATTTGAAACATTTGGAAACATTTTATTGAAACACAGAGGGAAGGAGGGGATGATGAAAACTTGGACCAGAAATAACTTTTACCACTCTAAAGTAAGCACCTCTCCCCTGCCATAAAAATAAAAACAAAAATAAAATTGAGACTTAATTCAGTCCTCCTCCTAATTATGTTTTTGTTATCTATTGCACACAGTCAGATGAATAGCTCAAAATGCCTACAGTAACTCTGGGCAAGTTGACAAATATCCTACACATTGAAATGAGAAGAGGGAAGGAGGCCAGATTGCTTAATTGTTACTTGGGAATTCAAGGAGGTGGACAAGCCAAAATCTGTATTGGGATCCAAAGAGCACAACTCCTTCCTTAGGCAGCAGGAGAAAACAATGGGCCAGGTTCTCATTCGGTGTAATCTCATAGGATGGTTCCATTGTATAGCCCATTGTTTCTTCCATGTACTGCCTGAAGGGGAAGTATATTGTTATCTATGGGACAGCTTCCATAAGAGAGTTACACAGGATGAGAAGATAGCCTCTGGGAGATTAATGAATGATGGGGATCCAGTCTCGTATGGAACTTTCAGATCAACACTTTGAGAACTGTGTACCTGCAAGACCTATGCAGGAAGGTCAGGAAGCTTGTGTGAGCAAGAATTAGTGAGACAAGCAATATGCCACATATGCCATGGTAAATAAAGGGGCTTTGTTAGAGTATTTGAGGGAGGGAGAATCACTAGGAGGTAGAGATTCACAGATAACAGAAATGTGAGGATGGGACTGTCAGTGTGCAAGAAATCCTAGAGAACATTTAAACTAACACCCTCTTTACAGATGGGGAAACCAAGGCACAAAGACGGTAAGTGACTTGCCCAAGGCCTTGCCTAAGTAGAGTCAGTGACAAAGTCAAAGCTAGAATCCACGACACTGTAGTTACTGGATCCATTCTTTGGTTCCACTAAAAGTATTTTTTCAGCTGTGTCTTCTGACCTTGGAAGGGTCAAGGGAGAAAATATCTAATACCTAAATATTCTTAGGAGATCTGTAAGTCTTTATAAAAAGTTTTAAAACAGTGTTATTGATGTATATTTTACATAGAATAAAGTTCACCATTTTGAATGTGCAATTCAATTAATTTTAGTAAATTTACTAAGTTTTGCAACCATCACCATAAATCAGTTTTAGAACATTTTTATCACCTAGTAAGATCCGTCATGCTGATTTACAATCAAACACCAATTCCTACCCCCAATCCCAGACAACTATTAATCTATTATACTCTGCCTCTATAGATTTGCTTCTTTTATTAGACATTTCAGATAAATGGAATCATATAATATATAGTCTCATGTGTCTGGTTTTTTTTTTTCACTTAGCATAATGTTTTGGAGGTTGAGTCTGGAGGTTCAGGTTGTGGCATGTGTCAGCGGTTTATTGGTGAATTGCCTAGATTAGGCTGTGTATTGATACAGCACATTTTGTTGGTCCATTCAGCTGATGGACATTTAGATTGTTTCCGATTTTTGAGGAAAAGTTTTAAAATCTGTTTTCAATTTTACCTTAATTTTAATGACATACAGTGTGTAAGAATTCATATTTTAGATTATCTGTATGATTTTATAACTGAATACAGACAAGCAGTTTCAGTGCCACAGTTTCTACCTGTGATTTCATTGGTGCCCAACATTACCACTTTAGTTGTCTAAGGTTAGTGAAAGAAGAACAAAGGTAAACTTTTAATATGTAATTGATTCACCTGAGTTAACTGACGTTCAAACTAGATCCAGTAATGCTGTAGAAAGGAATGTTTCACAAAAGAGTTGAAAAAGAAAAAAGTCTTGGAAAAATTTAATCAGATATGGCATTAAGCAGCAAAAGGTGTTGAATCCCCAAAAGTATACGCTATAGCAGTCATTTCCATATTTGTACCTTTAATGTTAAGGGCTTTACAACTTATTTTAAAATTTATTTTGGTTGTATAAATATATAAGAACCATAAACATAGTTTACAACTTGGTTTACATATATTTATGTTACATTTAATAAAAATTATGTGAACACTGAGAATCATAAGAAATTTTTTCCTTGAAGTCTGTGCTGTACTCAAGCAATTGTAAGATATATATATAGTAATAAAATAACTGAAACAGAATTTAAATTCTGTCATAATATAAATAAAGACAAAAGAGGAGACACAACTTGTGCAAAAACCACACAGCCAATTAGTGACAGCTAGGTCTAAAACACAGTTCATCAGTGTCATGGTTACCAAACATTTATTACAAGTTGCATGTTGTTAGTCTCATTGAGCCTTTCGTCATTTTATAAACAAGACTTTTATTAAAATTCAGACATGAAACAGATTCATTTTCTAAGTCATACTTTCCTACCTATGCCTGAATAATGATTGCCTTCCAAACCTTTAGTTTAGGATCTAAGATCTGGTATTCACAGAGTTGGCATGGGGAAGTGAAATGTTTTAGCTAACTTTAAGACTGAAGAGGCAGCAGGATATATTTATTTGTCCTCCTGTATTCATGAAGGATTGGTTCCAGGACCTTGTGAATACAAAAATCCAAGATGCTCAAGTCCCCAATCTAAAATAGCATAGTATTTGAACATAACCTATGCACATTCTCCCATATACTTTAAATCATCTCTAGATTACATATAATAACTAATACAATGTAATGCTATGTAAATAGTTGTTTACACTGTATTTTAAATTTTCCATTTTTAATTATTGTATTGCTATTTTTATTTTTTAAAAATACTTTTGATCATAGTTGGTTGAATCCATGGATGTGGAACCCATGAATGGGGGGGCCAACTGCAAATGGAAAAAACAGAAGAGCCGGCTCGACTTTCAGCTCCGCCACTAACTCGGTTTATGAATTCAGGCAAGTCACAACAGCTCTGCTCTTAAGTCCCCCTTTTTTAAGTGGAGATAGGGAAAGGAGAGTAGATTAGATGGCTTCTAAGATTTTCTTTGAGCTCTTCGTTTCATGAATTTTAAGTGTTAAAAGGGATCTTCCATTATAAACTCTTGTCTCTATTCAGAATCAGCCTAACCTTTGCATAGGTTAACAATACTATTGCTACACTCTGCCCACACACCCATCTGTCCTCCCATGTTTTTGTTCACTATTTCCTAACACATAAGTTCTACTCAGAACGATGTACTTACTCACTCCTATATGCCTACAGTATATAGTTAGTGCTCAAGAAATACTGAATAGATGCATTAGAGTAGAAATGAATGTATAGGTTCTTATTTTCTGCCATCCACTAGGACTTGTTTCTGGCTTCCCGATCTTTTTTATGCTGTAACACAATGAGATATTTCTGCTGGTTGGCACAAATTAAACGCTCTTTGAATGCCAATTAATTAATTCTTACCCCTAGTAACTCATATAGAGTCAATACCACATAATTTAGACCTAATCTGTTTCACGTATATTTGTTTTATTTCTCCAAGTACATTATTTGTTTTATTTCTCGAAGTATATTATTAAGTCATTTGAAGACGTGAAAGAGTATGCCTTCTACTTCATTTATAATTCTTAGTGCAGCATTGACTGATTGATTGCTAAACTCCAGACAAGCTACTGTATTTTTAAAGGCCTTCAGGAGAGTACCCTATTCAAACTTAAACGTCCACAAGAAGCTCAGCCCCCTTGCTTTACTTTCAGAAGAGGCTGTAAGAAAGATGGTTATCACTCTTTGCATAATGTCTTTATAAAAACCCAAAGGCCTTTATTCAAATATTCTTCTTTCTCACCTTCTTTTCCCAGCTAAATAATCAGTTGCTCATAACTAGTTCATGAGACCTGATTCAGTTTTCAGTACTTTAAACAAAATAAAGGAACTTAACTATTATTAAAAAATAATAGCTATCAAATCTGGAGGACTCTAAAGGAGAATATATCCACAGTAAGCCTTCTAGAGTAGATAAAATTAAATTTCAGAGTAGATTATTAAGGTAATCAGCAGGGATGTTCAGCTAATCTTTTCCAAAGAAGAACAAAGTTATCATGAATAATGTAAATGTTTCCATTTTTCTAAAGAACTATTATCTTCCATCTTTTTTTTTTTCTCTGAAGTGTTTCTAGTAGATGTCAGCATCGCTAGCCCTCAAAGAGTATCAAGAGGTGAAAACTCACAACATGGAAAACCTCAGACAGGAAGCTTAACGTTAGTGTTGCATAAAAGATACCACAAACTTCTGACCTGGTTATCCTCCTCCTCCCCACAACTCCCCAAGAGCAAGCAGCATTAATCTGATGTATCTTGTGATGTTCAGAATGTGTTCGCAAACCAATTCTCATGTTATTATGGAGAATTCAGATCAGTAGCTTTTTGGTTCCAGCACTGTCTCAACCGGAGTAACATTTTCCCTTTAATAAATTCTCATAACTCCCACCGCTTACCCTTCCTGATTAATGTCTCTGAGATAAAGAGATTAAATTAAGGTGGGCATATACCTCCTTACCCAAACTGAGACACTTTTAAGAGTGAAAGAGGGCACGATTTAAAAATCACACAAGGACAACAGGCATAAACTGGGACTGTCACAGGCAAACCAGGACATACCATCACTTTAAGATTAAGCAAGGTAAGGAGATTTAGAAAGGACAGTGGTGTCATGATGTCTTTGGTCCTGGCAACTAGAAACTAGGTCAATGCTGCCATTGTTGTTTCATTTTTTTCCCACATTGCCTTCCACTTCTAATGATTAGCTCACTGATCTAGGAATCATAATACTTTTATTGGAAATCTGTAATTAGAATGTGGTGGAGTGAATTTTCTTTGCTTTGGTTTTCTTCTCTCTCTTTTTTTTTTTTTTTTTTTTTTTTTTTTTACCATTTTTTTACCATTTTTTTCACACAGGGCAGCTGTTTTGTCGAGGGTGAGAATTGCAAAGGTTTTGCCGTAGGCTCTCTTGCATTAAGAATTGTTGCATCTGGCCACTTTTCAAGCAACCAGATGTGAAGTAAGTAATGCCCGTTTAGATTACAAATCTCATTTTAATATCTTTCAACAGAAACAACAATAGTCAATTTGTATATTTCAAGGCTTCCAAGAGGTGAGAGACATTCACCACACAGGAACCATACTATAAAAATGCTAGAGAAAATAAGTATCCTATCAAAAATATTTTTAAATGGTCAAAACTGCTTATTGCAATGAAGGCAGTAAAATAAAGCTTGATTTGATGACTACAAGTAACACAGCAGCAAAACCTCAAATAATTCGATTCAGTAAATTCTGAGCTCTTAACCATAAGCCTTAGCTATTGAAATGATTATATTCTGGAATTACTACCAACTCTGACAAGGTCTGTAAACACCACCTAAGGCAACACATGCTTTGATGGTACCGGTGCTCACATATTATTTGCAGAGTATTCAGAGCTCTAATATAGACTAAAAATCATGTCAATAGTGAATTCCTAACAAGGTACAATTTCTACCAATCTGAAACTGCAAGTAAATGCATTTAAACTACCTTAAAAGAAAATTAACAGTAATTTCTATTACTTCCAATTTTGCAGTCTGGATTCATTATGATGGGTCTTATGACTCATCACAGTAGGCCAGTCTGAAGACAGTACATGCCATTTAAATCCATAGTCATAAGTAAAAGTAAGTATGGGAATAAACAAAATAAAGAATAAAAAATTAGAAATAAACTTAGAGCAAATAAAGATGTTAAAATGTATTGACCTAGATGGTAGGATAACAGAGATGAAAGTATATAATGTGAACAGCTGAAGTACATGTTGGTACATAAAGTGTCTACTAGAGCAATGCAGGACAGGGTGGTTTTGACCATAAAGTATAAAATAATCAGTAATATTTGTATAATCTTTTAGAGTTCACAGAGCACTTTTACATATATTATGTATTTCATCTTGAGAAGTAGGAATTATTCCCATTTTGTTGAAAACTGAGGAGGGTCACAGAAGCTATGTAACTTGGCCCAGATCATTCAACCAGGGAGTAAACGCTGAACTTAAAAAATTTTACCCAAGTCAGCCGGGCACGGTAGCTTCCACACCTGTAATCCCAACACTTCGGGAGGCCAAGGAGGCTGGATCACTTGAGGTCAGGAGTTTGAGACCAGCCTGCACAACAAGGCGAAAACCCATCTCTACCAAAAATATAAAAATTAGCCAGGTATGGTGGTGGGCACCTGTAATCCTGGCTACTTGGGAGACTGAGGCATGAGAACTGCTTGAACCCGGAAGACAGGTTGAAGTGAGCCGAAACCGCACCACTGCACTCCAGCCTGGGTGACAGAGCAAGACTCTGTCTCAAATAAAAAAAAAAAAAAAAAAAAGAAAGAAAGAAAAGAAAATTTAAACCAAGTTAACAAACCTTTTTTTAGTAAATTGGGTAAAAAAAAAACCCCTGCTAATTAACAGACACTGTGGGAAATATTATACAAAGAACTATAAGCCTGCTCTTAAGGAACTTGTAATCTTCGGGGAGAAAGAAGTTGCAAAGAGGTGAAAAGTTAAGTAATGATATATGATTTGAATTAAGAATTGCAGCCAAGAATAGAAGAACTGTCACAAAGCAGTACCTGGTTAACTGCCAGATAAATGTAAAAAGGCCGAAGTTTCACAGGGACTCAAAAAAAAAAAAAAAAAAACCGTCAAAATGGGATGGTTGGGGACAATTGCTTCATGGAAGACGGGGGCCTGTATGTGGATCCTAAGAGTATGGCCTTTTGAAAGACGGCGACCATGCAGCTAGGTTATTTCCTATCTGTGTCACTTAACAGAACCTCAGTGGTTAATGTCATATGAATAAAGACTGTTGTCGAACTGATGAAATGACTGACGACTGAATGAACGAGCACACAGAAAGGAAATGCGGAGCTTTCTAGGTGAGGTGGGGGGGGCATGAGCATGATGGGGGAGCGTGAATATGAACCTATTACCATGTTTTACCGTAGCTCAGAATGTGGCTTAGCCATGGTTCCATAGCAAGATGGCACAGCTGAGGATCACTCGAGCCTGGGAAGTTGAGGTTGCAGTGAGCCACGATGGCACCACTGCACTCCAGCCTGAGCAACAGAGTGAGACTCTGTCTCAAAACAACAACAAAAACACAGGAATACAGGTCTCCTGACTCCCAGAGAGATACAGAGATGGAAAGAGAAAGAATGATGGCTATAAAATTAGATATACCCAAGCTGGAAGCCCTGCATCACCACATGCCAGTGGTGTTAACTTTGGGCAAAGCTATTTAACCTCTCTGTTTCCTCAGCTGTAGAAGAGGATTGTGGTGATAAATTTAAGAAATAATGTTCAAGAGAATAATGTAAAGCACTTAGAAGTGCTTGGCATACAGTAAGTTGAAATACTAGCTTCCTTCTCCCCAAACTATGTTTTAAAGAGTGTTTTTGTTTGTTTGTTTTAACAAGGTCCACTTTGGTATTGCTATCACTGGAAAGATCCCCTATGCAGTTGGCTCACGACTTCATTTACTCATATCTAATTTAGACATAACTTTTCAGATTTTTTATTTTTACAGACAGGATCTCACTCTGTCACCCAGGCTGGAGTACAGTGGTGTGAACATGGCTCACTGGAGTCTCGACCTCCTGGGCTCAGGCGATCCTCCCTCAGCCTCCCAAGTAGCTGGGACTACAGGTATGCGTCCCACCATGCCCAGTCAATTTTTAAAATTTGTTGTAGAGATGAGGTCTCACTATGTTTCCCAGGCTAGTCTTGAACTCCTGGGCTCAAATGATCCTCCCTCCTTGGTCTCCCAAAGTCCTGGGACTATAGGCGTGAGCCACCATGCCTGGCCTTCGGATGCTTCTTTACTGTATACATGTCTACTTGCAATGGTAGTAGAATAATTTTGAAATCACTGCCCTATATATGGAGTCAGTGATCAGTAATCAAAGACTATTTATTCGGATGACATTAATAATGCTGAGGAATGTACTGATATACCTAGGCCTCTGGTAGAATTACATAAAAATCCACATATTAAACAAAAACAAATGCCATGTAACTGTGATTAACTATTAAAAACCCTTAACACACTGAAAGTTGTCCCTCTACCTTAGAACAAATGGGCAAATGCTAAGGGAGAAAAGGCAGTTTAAAAGTTATTTATTTTTGGCCGGGTGCGGTGGCTCAAGCCTGTAATCCCAGCACTTTGGGAGGCCCAGACGTGCGGATCACGAGGTCAGGAGATCGAGACCACCCTGGCTAACACGGTGAAACCCCGTCTCTACTAAAAAATACAAAAAACTAGCCGGGCGACGTGGCGGGCGCCTGTAGTCCCAGCTACTCGGGAGGCTGAGGCAGGAGAATGGCATGAACCCGGGAGGCAGAGCTTGCAGTGAGCTGAGATCCGGCCACTGCACTCCAGCCCGGGCGGCAGAGCGAGACTCCGTCTCAAAAAAAAAAAAAAAAAAGTTATTTATTTTTAAAAGCAGCTTCCAGAGCACTTCCTGGGATAATCTTCAACATCTTCTATATCTACAGTATAATGTTATTTGCTATTCAAAAATTAAACTAAGATTCTAAAAGTTCTTGAATCATCAATTCAGGTCTATCTAAATTCAATTTAAATTTTATTTCACCCTATAATATTTACCAAGACAGAAAAATGGCTTAGTATGTTGAAGAAAGATTTTACACAGGCAGAAATGAAAAGGGCTTTTTGGTTGACCAGGTTAAGCAGAAATTTAAATTTAGTTTTGCCAAGAACAATGTATACATTGTACATTCCAGTTCCTCATCATTTCACATGACTAGATTCTGGCAAAGGAATTGGAAAAAATGCTTAATTTGACAATCATTAGTATATAACTATCTCAGCACATACAGTTTCAAACACTATGGATATATTAAGACCAAATTAATATCTCTGCTTCAGTCCTCTAGGCTGAACCTCGACATTACATAGAAGTATCTATTTGGTAACTCCATTGAAATATCTCATAGGCAACTGAAACTCAACAGGTTAAAAACTCCATTCATCCTCCATTCCCTAAAACTGGTCCTCCTCCAATGAGCCCTATCTTAGGGCTCCACCAGCGCTGCCACTAATATCCCAGCTGATCACTGCCAAAAACAGGGAGTCATAATTGATGGCCCAGACACCCGCATCAAACTAATCGCCATGTCCTTTTGATTCTACTTATTAAACATTTACATTCAGCCACATGCTTCAATCTCTTCCACTTATCAACTGGAATCCAAGGACACTCTGTTCTCTCATATGCACCTTTCCGTAGCTTCCTACCTGGCGTCCTATCTGCCATCCTCTCCTCTCCAATCAGTGCTGCATACTACAGCCAGTGTGATGCAAATCAGGTTATGTCACTGCCCTGTTTAAACTCTATCTTGACTTCTGATTGTCTTAAACCCTGAATAACCTAGTTCTTGCTTCTCTCTGAAGCCTCACTGGATTCCTTTTCTCCACTTAAATCAGTGACTAAACTAAGCTGTTTCCCCCATCAGAGCCTTCACATCTTATTTCTTCCATCTGTAACATGGTTCTTCTCACAACCCCTTAAGTTAACTCCAATTCACTCTTCAACTATCAGCATAAAAACCACCTCCCCAAACTCTCACAGAAGCTTAACTCATCCTATGCAACTGCTGTCATTCTACACAACTCATACCGCCATTTCTCTCCCTCACAGCACTCATCATTTTAGTTAATCATTGTTCTTCTTCTGCCTTCCCCACTACCTGTAGACTTAATGAAAACAGAATCATTGCAGGATCTCCACACTATACAAAGAACACTGAGTAAAGCTTCCAAAGATGAGTTTTAGTGTTGGTTTTAACTTGCTGTGTTATCTTGGGCAAGTCACTTCCATCTTACTAATGTAAGAAAACAGTCTTATTCCAGGAAAATGTTCTTGCATTGTGAAATCTGGGCTTTATAATGACATTTTAGATTATTGATATTAAAACAGATTATTTTAAAATTCTAAAACTCTCAGAGCCCAAGAATATATTTGTGGATCTCCAAGAATCTGTGGATCTCAGTTTAGAGAAGAGATGGTCTCTTCAAAGTCTAAAATTTCTCATCATTCTGAGAAAATGGATTTTATTTTCTGGAATACTTCACAGTGAATCATATGCTAAATGTGAGCTTGTTAAAATGAGATTTGGGAAAGAATACAAAGAATTCCACAGCATCAACACATCCAGAACAATTCTTTCAGTTGAAGAGAGACAGATTCTCAAGTGATTTTAGCAACAGCACAAAGAGCATTTGACCTTAATTCAATGTATGTGGCAATGGAAGGCTGACAGCATTTATCTGTGATCAAATGAAATCATCTTTTTGACTTTGTGGAGAAATATGGGAGAAAATCAATTTAAAAGTGAGACAAGAATAGAAAGGCAAAAGGCAAACAACCCAATTTAAAAATGGACAAAAGTCTTGAATAGACATTTATCCAACGAACACATATAAATGACCAATAAGCACATGAAAAGATGCTTAACATCAGTAGCCATTAGGAAAATGCAAATCAAAACCACAATGAGATAACACTTCACACCTAATAGGATAGCTATATATATATATTTTAAAAAAGGTGTTGTAGCGATTTAGAGACATTAGAACCCATATATATTGCTGGTGGGGATGCAGAATGGTGTGGTAGCTGTGAAAAGCAGTTTGGCAGTTGCTTAAAAAGCGAAACAGAATTACCATATGACCCAGCATTTCACTTCTGGGTATATACCTAAAAGAACTGAAAGTGGGTGACTAAAACAGATACTTGAACACCAATGTTTACTGCAGCATTATCTGCAATAGCAAAAGGCAAAAACAACCCAAGTATCCATCAATAGATGAACAGAGAAACACAATGTGGCATATCCATGCAACGGAATATTACTCAGCCATAAAAAAGAATGGCATTCTGATACATGCTACAACATGGATGCACCTTGAAGACACTCTGCTAAATGAAATAAGCCATATAAAAAAGGACAAATATTGTATGAGTCCACTTATATGAAATAATTGGAATATCCAAATTCACAGAGATAGAAAGTAGAACAGAGGTAACCAGGGCTGGGGAGTAGGTGATGTGGAGTTGTTGTTTAATGGGTATGGAGCTTCTGTTTGGGGGATGACAAAGCTTTAGAAATAGACAAGGGTGACAGTTGTACAACACCGTGAATGTAACCAATGCCCCTGAGCTGTACACTTAAGATGGTTAAAATGGTAAATTTTATGTTAAATATATTTTACCACAATAAAAAAATGAGAGAATGGGCAACTTATTTTTTACTAGTTGGACATCTAAAACTGCTAACCTTTTAATGAACTAATAGAGATATAAAATACACAAAATGGTTTTCATAGGAAAATTTGTTCTACAATCAAGAATCTCAAGAATTAGCAGTAATAAGTGTACAACTAATCATCTAGTCTACCTGCTCTTTTTAGAATTATAGCAGTCCCAAAACTGGTTTATACTTACCAAGCCATACAAACTTTAATTCTACAGCTCATGTTAATTATTAATCCTCCTTAGTCATCAATGGTAAAAGTCTCAAAGATAACTGATCAACAGTTGAACTACAAATCAAAATATTCTGTTTCCTATTATCCTTTTTATCCCCCTCTAGTGGAGGTGACAATGAGTGATTAAGTGACATCAGAATCAAGGAGAGAAAAGTGAGAGCACTATTACGCTATACAGTAGGTTCTAAGAACAAAACTTAATACTATTTATTCCCATTTTACCTTTCCAGTACACATATTTTGTAAGGAAAACAGAGCTTTTCAAGTGCCATGTAGATACTAAAGAAGCTTTCTTATTTGTTCAGTTTGATTGCTTTGTTTGTGATAACAAAGGACCCTCATAAATTTCAACTTGATGAGTGATGCTGACAGAAGCAAGTGCCATTCTTGGCTGAAAAATCCTGGAATTTTAACACCTTTTTTGTGATTGGAATATATTTTCTGAAGAACTTTCCTGAATCTAAGTCAACTGTCCTACAGAACAATTGTCACTCCTATTCCTTGCTCCTGGAGGAGGGGTTCTCCACTTCTTCAGACTCTGGGTCTGAGGCCTTTCTCAGCAGTGCCAAAACAGCATCTGCACCAGCTGCCTCGGTAGTTCTCTGCTGTGGTCTTCATTCTTTTTTGGTTTGGACTTCTCATTCTCTTCAAAAAACCTGCCAACTAGACTATGTCTCTAGTTTTTCTCAGGGTGCTTGGAATCAAACTGCTGAGTGGAAAAAGGCGACTACTCATAATAAAGATTCTGTTCTTTAGGCTTCTCTTTACTGGACTTCTTACCAAATGCCCAGAGGCCATGAGTTCAAATTATCTAAATATTTAAAAAATGCTTGTTTGAGACCTCATTTGCCAAGGTTCCACTTAGACTGCTAATTTATACACCGTCTGAAAACTCTTAAGTCCAGAAGATTGGAATCCGAGTGGTGACGCTGCCTGCGGTGAGGCCAACGGAACAGCTAAAATAAAACCTGCAGCAGAACAAAGGGGAAGAAGCAAACTGGGTACAAACATCCAGTCTCCTTCTCTTTTACCACCTGACTCTTCACTCTACCTCTGGTATTTTAAATTACAAGATAATCTCTTTCAAGGTAACTCCCAAATATAACATAGTAAATTAGTCATTCTTTTAAAATATACACTGATAATGCAGATTTTGAAAAAAAAATAGTTAAAATTGTTAAAATTGAACAAACCTTTAAAGGAGGAAAAAAAAAAGCAATCAAAATCTTCTTTCAAGTTCACATTCTCACAGGATGGCTATGTCACTATCTTAATCAAAACCCAGGATATCTGTACAGCCTCCACTGAACACTCAATGTTTGAATACTTGGTTGTCATCTATGGCCGTACCACCCTGAACATGCCCGATCTTGTCTGAATACTTGGTTGGTCTTGATCAGTATTAGTTTCTACCCAAGAATCAAATAGTCATTTGTTAAAATCTCTTTTTTTAAATATCTCACATAAACAAATACTCTAAATCTCTACCTAGCGAAAGGAAAGATCAAGGATAATTTACAAACTTGAAGCTTGGTACTGAAAAAGAGACAAAGACATCTTTAAAAGTCTACTACTTGCACAATGTACAACTTTGGCCCTATTTCTTAATTTAAAAAAAGATGAAAACAGTGAGTGAATTCCAAAACAGCGCTATGTAAAACTGTTAATATTCTGGAAAGTAGCATAAAGTATATAAAAACATGTATTTGGACAAATGTTCTTGCAGTCAATTTTCTCATTTGAGAACATTAACCAGAGATGTATCTGTTGATTTTATTACAGCTGTAACTTTTCCACTCTATGAAGTATTAAAGTTAAAAGTTGGCTTGCTGTTTCAGTGGTCTGGAAAAAGTATATTGTGTATCACTGGACTGCTGTAAATTTAAATCCATTTCCTCCATTTCTCAGCTCATCTTGGCAGAATAATTCTAACTAAAATGCAATAACCTATCTTGTCATACTTCAGGGTTTTTACAACTCGATCTACTGTATTTGAGGGTAGCGGGTGGCGTAGAAAGAACTCATAAGGAAGTAAAGGGTATTATGGTGACATTTTGTAACCTTTAGCTAGCCAGAAGACAAGCGAAATCATGTGCTTAAGATAGGAAGCATTACTAAATTTGGGATGACTTCTTGTGGTTTTCTTTTTCTTACATCAGCATCACTAAATTTGTTCAGAAATAGATTTCTGTTTTTCTAAATCATTTTTCATCTACATTATAAAACATAACTTTTTTATAAATAAAATATTATTGGTAACATTTAAACTAATGAACGATGGAAAACTAGAATACTAATTTTTAAGTAACTACAAAACTTACTTTTGAAAATGCTATGATTTCCACTGTCACTCAATTCACAAGTTTAGTTCCCTTTTCACAAAACATCAACATAGCAACCAAATGAAAAACCAATTTAAGTGATACAAAAATAGACAATACAGACAAGTGACTGCCTTTTGCACAATTAATGTGTCCCTGAATTGTCATGGAAGAGATGGAGGAAAAAAAAAATCAAAGAGGAGAAAAAAGAATGGGAAGAGCCTTTTTTTTTTTTTTTTGAGGCAGAGTCTTGCTCTGTCACCCAGGCTGGAGTGCAGTGGTGCAATCTCAGCTCATTGCAACCTCCACCTCCCGGGTACAAGCGATTCTCCTGCCTCAGCCTCCCGAGTATCTGGGATTACAGGTGCCCACCACCACGCTGGCTCATTTTTTGTATTTTTATTTATTTATTTATTTAGAGACAAAGTCTTGCTCTTGTTGCCTAGGCTAGAGTGCAATGGCGCGATCTTGGCTCACTGCAACCTCCGCCTCCTGCGTTCAAGCAATTCTCTCCTGCCTCAGCTGCCCAAGTAGCTGGGATTATAGGCGCCTGCCACCACACCTGGCTAATTTTTGTATTTTTAGTAGAGATGGGGTTTCACCATGTTGGCCAGGCTGGTCTTGAACTCCTGACCTCAGGTGATCTGCCCGCCTCAGCCTCCCAGTGTTGGGATCACAGATGTGAGCCACTGCGCCCAGCCGATTTTTTGTATTTTTCATAGAGATGGGGTCTCACCATATTGGCCAGGTTGGTCTTGAACTCCTGAGCTCAAGTGATCTGCCCACTCAGCCTCCCAAAGTGCTGGGATCACAGGCTTGAGCCATCACACTCGGCCACAAAGCCTCTTTATTGGTGGCATTTAATTTTGCAATTCAAACTTTCATTCATTTCATAAATATTCATTGGTAGTTGTTCTGTGTCAGGCACTGTCCTTGATGTTGAGGACACAGAAGAGAGCAGGATATCATCCTTGCTTTCAAGGGAATTTATAACTAGTCTAATCAGACATCTTAACAATTTTTAATAAGAGGAAAAAGGAATTCATTCAGAAATTCTGACTTGTAGACTTAAGTTCTAAAAGTTTCTTTGTACCTATGAAGATATTAGTTCTAATTTTAGTTATCTCAACACGTTCCTTTTATAAATAAAGCTATATGGTTGATGTATCTGTGAAAAGATCAAGGCTGCTCCATTCCAGAATGCTTAGAAAGTTAAGCACAGTATTATAGAACGGTCCTAAAAGATCAGTTCATCTCACCTAATTTAACCTGTCTAACATATGGGAAAACTGAGGCCTAAAGAGTGAAAGTATGGGAAAACTGAGGCCTGAAGAGGGAAAGTGACTTGATTAGGGTCGCTTAACTGCCATGTAGTCTTTGTTTTTTGAGATTTCTTCCAGGTAAAATATAACTTTCAAAGTATAGTCGTAACTAGTGCTGTTATACATCTATGCTTGCCTGACACCTTTCTCTTATCCCGCCCGTACAGCAGGCACATCAACCTCATTATCCTTCCTTCTAAACTTGGTGGGAGCAGTCTTTTTTCTCACATTGTCTGAGTCTTTTTAACGTCTATTCTTTTTTTTTTTTTCTTTTGAGACAGAGTTTTGCTCTGCTGCCCAGGCTGGAGTTCAGTGGCACGATCTCAGCTCATCACAACCTCTCCACCTCCTGGGTTCAAGAGTTTCTCCTGCCTCAGCCTCCTAAGTAGCTGGGATTGCAGGCGAGCACCACCACACATGGCTAATTTTTGCATTTTTAGTGGAAACGGGATTTCACCATGTTGGCCAAGCTGCTCTTGAACTCCTGACTTCAGGTGATCCGCCCGCCTTAGCCTCCCAAAGTGCTGGGATTACTGAATGTCTATTCTGAGACCTCTCCAACACCATTCCCACCTTCTCCACTGATAAGCACTCTTCCTTACTGTACTTGACTCAGCTGCCTCAGAAGAACTGTCCTACGCACTGCCCAAATTAGCAATGGTCTAGGGTCACTTCCTCCATTAATTACTATCTATTACCTTCTAAATACTGAAATATTCCTACCACTATGCTTTTATAATCTTAAACAAAGATCTTCGGCCGGGCGCGGTGGCTCAAGCCTGTAATCCCAGCACTTTGGGAGGCTGAGACGGGCGGATCACGAGGTCAGGAGATCGAGACCATCCTGGCTAACATGGTGAAACCCCGTCTCCACTAAAAATACAAAAAACTAGCCGGGCGAGGTGGCGGGCGCCTGTAGTCCCAGCTACTCAGGAGGCTGAGGCAGGAGAATGGCGTGAACCCGGGAGGCGGAGCTTGCAGTGAGCCGAGATTGCGCCACTGCACTCCAGTCTGGGCGACAGAGCGAGACTCCGCCTCAAAAAAAAAAAAAAAAAAAAAAGATCTTCTCCTTGAACATTCTAATGGCCTTACTCTTTTTTTTTTTTTTTTCATTCTTCTTGACCTTTCATTGCCATTTTGCAGCATTTCAATTAAAAGAATACGTGGGCTTGGGGATTAGACAGATCTCAGTTTAAATCCAGATTCACCTTGCACCAGCAGCATGACATTCAGGCAAGTTATTTAACCACAATAAACTTATTTAATTCACCTGTCAAATAGGGACAATGATAATTCCTACTTTACATGGTACTGTGAGAATGAAGTAAGATTATACAGGTAAAGTTATTGCCACAAGGCTGGGTATACAGAAGTACTAAGCGTTGTCTTCCTTTTCTTAAAAGTCCCCTCCTTTGGCATGGCTCTCTCCACACGCTCATCTTCCTCTTTTAAACTCCACCTTTGTGTTGTTTCTTAAGACCTCAGCTTTCAAAACATTCTTCCATCAATGTTAATGACACCAAATCAAAGAGTCTGATTCTAAAATCTGAACCGAGGTCTCATCACCTAACTTCACATCTTCATCAAATCCAAAAATCAAGCTAATTTTTCTTCCTCCTGAAACAGAGTCTCTCTTCTCAATTTCTTTTAATACCTCCATCTCTGTATTTATCAGCCAAAAATTCATTTTTCACTTTTTTCATCCTCTGTTTTTTATTCAGTCATCGAATCATATAAGCTATCAAAATCTCTCTTTTAGCTGGGCACAGTGACTCACACCCATAATCTCAACACTTTGGGAGGCTGAAGGGGGAGGATAGCTTGAGCTCAGGAGTTCAAGACCAGGCTGGCCAACATAGCGAGATTCCACCTCTACAAAAAAAAAAAAAATACAAAAATTAGCTAGGCACGGTGTTGTACGCCCGTAGTCCCAGCCACTTGGGAGGCTGAGGCAGGAGGATCAGTCCAGCCTGGGAGGTTGAGATTGCAGTGAGCCAAGATGGTACCACTGCACTCCAGCCTGAGCAACAGAGTGAGACCCTGTCTAAAAACAAAACAAAACAAAACAAAAAAAGAAACCAACTCTCTTTCACTTGTGCCTTCCAAACACAGCTTTTGTCACATCACTTCCCTACCCTCAAATCTTCAAGATCCCCAATACCTCTCAGACCAAGTCCAAATTCCTCAATCTTTGATATCTTTTGATAGCATGAAATTCTTTCCTTGTGAAGCTCCTCATGTTTAAAATTTCCAGCTTCTTCCTTCTCATGTATCCACATCCTTACTTAAGGGTTCAGCTCAGTGCAACCATCTCATGAAGCAACCACTGACCATTCCAGTTCTGCATGTGTATCTTCTTCTCTGAACTTCTGCTGCATGCTTTTCCTCAATCAGATATTGCCTGGCTCTATTATTTAATTTTTTCAGTTGTAGGTACTGTCTTTGAAACAAGACCATGAGCAAAGAATATGTCACAATTCTATTTTGTCTAAAACAGTGCTGCATACATAAAGGTAGTGCAATAACTACTTGTTTAATAAATAATACATACAAGTAGGAACCAAAAAATTTAAATGCCAATAACTAGTCTAGTCTTTCATGTGACTTAGAAGCCATGCTTCAAATTCTAAAGAAAGCTTAAAAGCCCTAACCAGTCTGTGAACTGAATATCCCTCATCCCTAAATTAAAAGTAGCTAGCAAAGTGATCTATGTATTTTTATGGATTCATTTTCAATATCTGCAACAAAAAAGTCTATGCAAAGATTAAATCTACAAAATTGTAAATGCATCTCTCTCATGGAAATTCTTTTCTAAATTCAATTCTATAGCATGCTTTGCATCACATGTTGATAAATTTAAAAATAATATTTAGTCAAGGCTGCTAATACTACTAAGATTAATTAGTAGAAATAAATGCATATCTGAAAGTGTTCCATGACACTGCAATTTTATTACTTGCACAATATTTGCTAGGAATTGTGTTAAGCACTAGGGATCCCTGAACATGGTCTCTGTTCTCAAGAAATACACTATAAAAAATATTGAATCAACGACAGTATGAAAATCAATCCATCCCAGTCATAAACTCAGTGCTGTGAGAGGACACTGAGCAGCCTGGTGTGTCTGACCCATAAGATTTGTGGGAGCAGGTGGAGGCGATGACATCGAAGAGGTAGGCTGGGCCAACCACAAAGTCTCTAATGCTGTCTGAAAGGGGATGAAATATAACTATGGACTGGAGGATGATGGAAACAATGGATTGCTGGGTCACAGAGATAATCTGCAATAACCCAAATGAGGAATAAGGAAAATCTGAACTAAAACAATAATCAATGGAAATAAAATGGTTAGAAAAATTTATAGTAGCAGTGATCAGTAGGTTCCTATACAGAAAGATTTTGTGTCTCCCTCTACCTCCACCCTGCAGCATTTGGCACCTGGGGGCAGAAGTGTACCAAAAAAAATGAATTATTCTTAGACTCTCATTTGCTGTTTCTATTACTTTTATTCCAAAGCCTGATGCATAAATTAGTTACCCCATATATATTAAGAACATTCATTAGTGAGACTTTTTGTAACTTCCATGTAACACTTAGACGGAAGCAAGACACTCAACCACATGCCAGCCACCACTCATCCCAGTCCAGCTGATCTTCAGAAGATGATGAACTTAAAGGAAGTGAGTCCATGCTGTCGGACACAGAGGCCATATAAATGAGTGACTGCTGCCATTAAGCACAAAGTCAGCTTTTCCTGGTAAATATGTGGTAGAGTACTGACATGGGCCTCTAACATCTCATACTTTTCATGTTGGTGTATAACATAAAAGAGAAAACTGAACTAATTAACACAATGAAGGAGCTTAATGTTTTTCCCAAACAAAAATATTAAAAAGATATTGGATCATTGCAGAGATTCTTTGAACTCACATCACATAGATAAGCATTTAAAAAACAATTTAGTCTTCTCTTCTCTTTTCTTTTTTTCTTTGACAAGGTCTCACTGTGACCCTCAGGCTGGAGTGCAGTGGTGCAATCATGGCTCACTGCAGCCTTGACCTCCCAGCTCAAGTGATCCTCCTGCTTCAGCCACCTGAGTAGCTGGGATTACTGGCGGGTGCCAACATGTTTGGCTACTGTTTTTTATTTTAATTTTTGCAGAGACAGGGTCTCACTATGTTGCTTATGCTGGTCTCCAACTCTTGGCCTCAAGCCATCCTCCCCCCTGGGTATCCCAAACTGCTGGGATTACAGGTGTGACCCACCCACTGTGCCTGGCCTATATTTCTTATCGTAATAGAGTTATTGTGGGGTCTGAAACAGAAATAAATAAATGCAGAAATATCTAAGTAATTTCAACAAATGACTCATGCTACAGATCAGTTTCTAGCAGGCAGAGCACCCAACTATGTTCCTATAAATCTTAAATTAATGAAAACACATTATTACCAGCAAGGAAATAAATACCAGTATCTACTGGTATTTATTTAGACAATACCAAAAGACAAACACCACATTCTGCTCAGCTTTAATTTGTAGCAAGAAAGCAGGGACTAAGGAATAATGACGCACATTCCTCTAGCAATATATACATGCATACATACATACATATATATACACACACACACATGCATATATACATAAATGTCCAAGATGCATTTCTAACAACGCATCCTCAAAAAAGGTTAGTTCGTGCTAGGAAACAGTCAATCCTTACTGCAAAATGTAATACCTCTGTATGCAGCATAAGGGAGCAGTCTCCATTTACACTCCATCCCTTAAAGAATTACTTAGATTTGACTAGTGCATGGGGCACTGATTAACATGTACTGGTGACTGTTAGCTTGAGTAAGTTACTTGACCTCTTTCTATTTTGATTTATTCATTTGGAAAAGATAAAAAAAGTGAAGGCAATTATTACAGTAATACCATAAATATATGCTCTAAATTATTTCTAAGCCCTTTATATATTTGATCTTACTTGATCCTTAACATAAACATCTCTTACTTAACAGGTAAGGAAACTTAAAAGACGGCCAAAGAACAGAAGAGGAAAGACAGTAACTAAGTGGCCTGGCTCCCAAAGCAGTGAATTTCCCTGGAACGACATTGTTAAGATTCTTTCAAAGTATAACTAAAAGGTCAGCATCAGTAAAAATAAATAAATAAATAAATAAAAGTAAAAATTGAGTATTAAACATCTCTATAGTAATAGAAAATTACTATTGTATGTAATTATCACAATACTTCATGAGTAATATACTTTGTATTTCCAGTGAAAGTGACAAGGAAGATTTTGTGGTTTATTAGTCATGTCAGATTTCTCTAGGTATGCATAAAAGATTGCTTAAAAAATTAGGTCTTGTCAATTGTATTTATACTTTAGTGGTTACCTCTGTATATTAAAGTACTTCAATTTTACGACATTATCTGGAAGTTCAGTAACAGATTTTTAATACTCCACTCCTACAAAATGATTGTAAAGCTCCATGGGAATTTAGATTTGCACAAGTTATTAGGATGTGACCTTTCCCTTAGATTTCTTATTTTAGGATCAACTTAACATGGTATTTCCCCAGTGGGAGCTGCTGTACTTCCTTCACAGATAAGAAAAATAGCAATCACAAATTATACTGAGCAAACTTAGGGAAACATACATTTCTGTGATGCAGACAAAACTGAAATCTTAAAAGGAGAACACACTATGTATTCCTTGGGCTTGGGAGGAAAGCCATGTGGCTTGTTAACAAAAGAAAACAAAAGTCATGCCATTATGGTATTTCCCTGAAATTTATACCTGATTGTTTCTTGTCCCAGCCACCAAGTCTTATGACTTTTAAAGATTATTAAAGATGTTTACGTCACTAAATTTCCTACGTCCTGTCTAGTGGGAGTATAAAAGGTTAAAAATATCTAACTTTTAATAATTTAAATTATTTCAGATCACAGGATCTGGACTGAAGAACAAGAAGTCACAAGTTTAAAGGAAAAAAAACTAGAACAGTATGAAAGAAAACACAGTTGCTTTCCTTTTGCCCCATGGAACTAGCTTCCAATTACTGAGTACTTACTATGTAACACTGTATATGTATGATTTGTGATATATAAGTTATTGGAGGCACCCAAAGAACCAAGCATGCCATAAGTCAGACTGTAGCGCTCATAGTTGGCTTTATTTATTTGAGGCAAAGAAAACTGGGGAAGGAGACACTGAACCCCCAAACAGAAAGCTGAGAATAAACAGGAGAGAATTTCACCCATAATCTTTTTCCTATTCATTATAATGCATTGTAAACATATAGTTTTGTATCTTAAAATTCTTATATTTTTATTCTAAAATTTGTTTCCCAAATATGCAAACCACAAATTTAAAAACACTTGGTTTTAAATAAGTATTTTTTAAAAACTGAACTGAACTTATCTCTGTGAAAATCCTACTTTGTCAAATCTGCATTTTCAAAAGCAATCATTTCTTCCTAATAACTAGCAACTGAGACTTACAGGCCTTAAGGGACCCCCAGCACAGTCTTTACATTTTATTTAAATCTGACATAGCCTCAGGAAATAATCTGTAACTTCTTTGCTATTAAGCTGGGTTTAAAAAAAAAAAAACACCATTTGGGAGGCCAAGGCAGGAGGATTGCTTGAGGTCAGACGTTTGAGACCAGTCTGAGCAACATAGCAAGGCCTCATCTCTGAAAATAATTTAGCAATTAGCCAGGTGTGGTAGTGTGTGCCTGTAGTCCCAGCTACTCGGGTGGCTGAGGCAAGAGGGTCACTTGAGTCCAGGAATTTGAAGTTGCAGTGAGCTATGATCGCACCACTGCACTCCAGCCTGAGCAACAGAGGAAGGCCCTGCCTCTAAAGAATAAAAATAAAAATAAACTGCTCACATTGTTCTAATCTCTAAACAACTATTGAAGCTCTTCACTCTCCAGCCTCCTACCACTATCATACATATAAAGCCTTAAGTAAATGATAATTCATTTAAATTAACAGAAATCATTTAAATGTACTTCCAAAATATATTTATGCTTTGTATGTTTTGTTCCTTTGCTATTAATATATCCTCCAAGCAATTTGACACGTCATAAAATTAATAATGCAAGAGTAAGGTAATTAATTGCTCAAACACTTTAACACAGAAATTCCTCTCTTGGCAATTTATCTGAAGAAAAATTTTTTTTAATTGAGTGAAATATGTATATAAAGATATTCATGGTATGTAATGGTATAAGAATAAAACATAATTATACAATAATTAAAAAACCAGAAGCCACCTAAAAACCTGCTTAGTAAATTATGTGCTATCACTAAGATTATTGCCATTATGAAAAATCTGAAAGCCAGATAGAAATGAAAAATTTATAGGACATAACAGTGAAAGAGGCTGAGGGCCAAGTGATAAATATACAGCAACTGTCAGTAAATAAAAAGTATACACATGTGAACAAAACTGGAAAAAACTACAGAAGAATAGTTTTTTCGTGTGGTTGTGATCTTTTTATTTTAAAAAATATTTCACAGCTTTCTAGTAATAAAAATGAAAAGAAATGAACAAAAATGAAACAAGCCCAAAGGCCAAAATTCAAAAGCAAAAGTAATTTGTCTTCGTTCCTAATCACATTTCCACCCGCCTTAAAGGTTGGGGCAGTAAGCATTGCTTATGTTTCAACAATCAAGCCCTGAATTCATAGCAAGGGCATAGCTAGGCAGAGAGTTTATTTACAGAGGGCAGGACTGAACTTTGCATGTGAGCACATACAGAAAATGATAAAGATCGTTGTGTCCTATTAGTAATTTACAGAATTGTGATTTGCTCCACCCAGTACATCTATAATTGAATTCCTCAGTCATAAAATCATTGAGACCAAACAAGTTCAGATATCTTTTATCTAAACCCTTTTTCTCCCTCACCATCAGTTAACATATTTCTTATGGGGCTTTTCTTCTTTTTATAGATTCATTTGTCTTAGTTATAAATTAACCCCACAAGCAACTCTCCCAGCCACCCAGCTCTACTGTTTCCTGTGTACCAGATTTTTTTTAACCTCACAATTTATGGTATACAGGCCATTTAAACTGCCAGTTGGTAAATGATGTCCAGGAACCATCTTTAGATTTTTTTTTAAAAAAAAGGTTCCTAAGGATTAATGGTCCTCTAAGCAGAGATTCTCCTTAGAACCAGACACCCTGGCAAAGAAGTGTATACAACTGCTGAAGACTTGTTACTTCTTTTTTAGTTTTTAAAACTGTAATAAAATATACACAATATAAAATTTACCATTTTAACCATTTTAAGTGTGCATTTAATGGCATTAAGTACATTCATAATGTTGTGTAACCATTCTCCAAGATGTTTTCATCTTGCAAAACTGAAACTGTCCCCATTAAACACTAACTCCCCATTCCCTTCCTATGCCCCAGCCCCTGGTAAGCACCATTCTACTTTCTATTTCTATGAAATTTGACTAATTTAGGTGCAACTTCTGTTATTTCCTGTTTCACCTAAAAAATGTGAACTAGTGTAGTTTGCTAAATTAGTTGAACATACACAAGAGTTACCAGCAAAAAAATTCAGGTTCGAATTCCAAATACTTCACATTTCATTTTTCATGCCAAAATGCTTGAATTTAGACCGTTCATTTTCAGATGCCAAAGTACATACCTGCTCCTAAGTTTGTTTTTTAAGAGTCTGCTCTTTTGATTTTTTTTTCTTTTCTGAGACGGAGTTTCACTCTTATTGCTCACCCTGGAGTGCAATGGCACGATCTCGGCTCACTGCAACCCCTGCCTCCCAGGTTCAAGGGATTCTCCTGCCTCAGCCTCCCTATTTAGCTGGGATTACAGGCATGTGCCACCACGCCCAGCTAATTTTGTATTTTTAGTAGGGACGGGGTTTCTCCATGTGGGTCAGGCTGGTCTCAAACTCCCAACCTCAGGTAATCCGCCCACCTTGGCCTCCCAAAGTGCTGGGATTATAGGCATGAGCCACCGCACCCGGCCCTGCTCTTTTGATTTTAAAAGGCTTTATGCTTTTCTAAAATTAAACTTATTTTCTAGACAATTGAACGCTGTCATTGATTTCCTTTAAGAATGAAAGTTCCCTTAGGACCACTTGTATTCACTGAATTCCCAGACATTTTGCCTAGAAACAATATGGTCTTCTTCTCTCCTCTCCGCATTCAAATAAATATAAGACAACGAGTTCTAAATTCTTGTTCAAATCCTGTCTTGGGTAATGATGATTGGGTGGATCAAGAGATTTTTTTCAAAGTATTTCATGAAATACTTTGACAGTTCTGGTGTGAACTTTCAAATCAGACCCTCACTGTCACCAACTAAAAACACTGCTAAGATATGGTTCCAGAGGAGGCAGAGCTTTGTGGAGTTATTCCCACTCACAGGTTTCTAGAGAGCTGCAACTGGAAGCAACTGGCTAAAGTATTCAGTACACGAAACAGAGACCAGACTTGTAGAGGTAGAGATGGGAGTGTGTATGAGAAGGATTAGAAAACAGCTCAAGAAATAGTCACGATGAAAAGAATGCCTCTGCCTTACACTGTTCTAAGATTTGCAAATGCAGAATATTAACTCTACAAATTAGCCAAAATCTAATGAGAATGATTATTTAGTGACTCCACTGTGACCTGTAAAAAACTTCTTAACTTGAAATAATCTGAGGCTTACAGAAAGGTTGCAAAGATAGTAGAGGGAGTTCCTATGTACCCTTTAGCCAGCTTCCCCTTCCAGCTACCACAGTGCAGTCTCAGTACAATTATCAATGTTGATACACTGAAGCCAAGATACAGCATCCACCTGAGTTCCAGCAACAGATGAACGGATAAAGAAAATGTGGTACACATACACAATGGAATACCATTCAGCCATAAAACAGAATGAAATCCTGTCATTTATGACAACATGGATGAGCCTGGTGGTTATTAGGTTAAATGAAGTAAGCCAGACAGATACCACATGCTCTTACTCATATGTGGAAGTTTAAAAAGTTCATCTCATAGAAGTAGACAGTAGAATAGTTGCTACTAGAGGCTGGGAAGGGCTGGGGATAGCCAGAGATTGGTTACCAGATACAAAATTACAGTTAGATACAAGGAACAGTTCTAATGTTCTATAGAACCGTGGGGTGAATATAATTAATAACAACCTATTATAAATTTTCCAGTAGCTAGAAGAGCAGATTTTGAATGTTCCCAACACAAAAAAATTATAAGTGTTTGAGGTGATGGATATGCTACTTACCCTGATTTGATCATTACACATTGTACGCATGTATTGAAATACCACACTGTACCACATAAATATGTACAATTATGTGTTAATCAAAAATAATAATAAAAGCAAAAAAAAAGACCTAATAAATTGAGAATGGCACAATCCTATAACTATTTGGATTTCACTAGTTTTCCTACTAATGTCCTGTTTCAGCTCTAGGATCCAGTCCAGGATCCCACATTGCATTTAGTTGTTATGCAATATTCTCCTCCAAATCTGTGGTGGTTCCTTAGTAAAGCTGTCTTTTATGCCTCTGATATTGTTGAACGGAGAGGGTCAGATATTTTGAAGAATGTGTCTGTATTTAAGTTAAAGCTTTCTCACAGTCAAATGAGATTAAGGATGTTTGGGAAGAATACGAAAGGCATGATGTGTCCCTTTCAGGACACTCTATCAGGGGCACATGTGCTCACTATGTCTTATTATCCTTGCTACTGACCTTGATCATGTGGTTAAGGTGGTGTCTATCAGGATTGTCCACTGTAAAGTTACTATTTTTCCTTTTGTAATTAATAAGTGGGGGCAGATACTTTGAGGTTATGCAAATATCTGTTTCACCTTAAACTTTCACTCAATTATTTTATTTTATTTTATTTTATTTTATTTATTTATTTTTTGAGAGGGAGTCTTGCTCTGTTGCCCAGGCTGGAATGCAGTAGTATGATCTTGGCTCACTGCAACCTCCACCTCTTGAGTTCAAGTGATTCTCATGCCTCAGCTTCCCAAGTAGCTGGGATTATGGGCACCTGCCATCACACCCAGCTAATTTTTGTATTTTTAGTAGAGCTGGGGTTTCACCATGTTGACCAGTCTGGTCTCAAAGTCCTGACCTCAAGTGATCCGCTCACCTCAGCATCCCAAAGTGCTGGGATTACAGGCGTGAGCTACCATGGCTGGCCCACTTACTAATTTTAGTATTTATCAGTGGAAGTTGCATGCAGCAATTATTGCTGTGAGTTTGTGACAACAATTTTCTATTTCCCCCATTCCTTTTACATTAATTAAAGTTTTCTACAAGGAAGAGTTCTTCTCTCCCCATTTATTTACTTACTCGGTTATTTATTTATATCAATCTGGACTCGTGTATATATTTTATCTATAAATAAGATTATAATTCGATATTATACATAGTTGTTTTATTGATGAAATTGTTCCAGCTTTGGCCACTGGGAGCTCTTTCAGGTTGACTTTTCTGAGCACATCCTTACTTTCTGGCCCCACAACATCCTCCAGGCTCAGCTTGTATTTTCCCTGCCCCAGCCTTAGAATTAACCACTTCTCCAAAGAGCTCTGGTTTCCTTTAAGGAAAATGGTATAGATTGAGTATCTCTTAACCAAAATGTTTGGGACCAGAAATATCTTGGATTTTGAAATTTTTTGGATTTTGGAATATTTGCTTAACACTTACTTGTTGAGCATCCCAAATCCAAAAATCCAAAATCCAAAATACTCCAAAGATTGTTTTCTTTGAGCATCACCTATATGCCCAAAAAGTTGGGAATCTGGAAGCATTTTGAATTTCAGATTTTCAGATTTGGGATGCTCAGCCTGTATTTGGAAACCACGATCTAGTTTGCTACTGGGGAGTCCCTGCTTTAGGTCCTCTTAGCAGACAGAGTTAGCAAACATATGTATGTATAGTAACCCACATATATACACATCTCTATATTAATTTCTGTATCTATCTGATGACTCTTTATTCAATATTGCTCGTTGTGGATTTCATTTATTTGCAGATTTTAGGAAAATGAGCTATTCTGTGATAGCTCATGATTTACCAAAATCAATAGTCCTAAAACTACATAAAACCTTAAAGTGGTACGTCTCCTTTTCCTTCCCAAAAAAGTTGGGGACTAAGAATTGCCTTAGAACCCTATAGTTAGGCCTCAGAAAGATAAATTATCCATGGTGGATATCCCAAAACTTTGGGAGCCCCTGGAGCCTCTGAAATCCTATCCCAATCTAGTGAGTTCCAGGAAGGAAGTAGTTTTAACATCGGGTATCAGCTATAACTTTAGCAATTCTTCCTGCTAGAATGGAGCACATCTGGCTAACACAAAGCTACTTTCTCCTTTGTGACCACAGATTATGACTGCATGGCCAATAGGGAACCAGGCAAGAAATCTTAATTTTTATCTCAATTTAATTAAAAGTATCATAAGAATCTAAAATCACGTGATTATTACTTAAGTAGAAAAATAAGATGAACGTAAAAGACTTTAATTAGAGATTCATTTTTAAGGATTTGAGTTATTTCTCAACTTCTAGGTCATTTTCCTATCCTACCTTTGTTTCGTGTTAGACAAATATGTTACACTGCATAGTCCAACTGACTGGAAAATTATATAGCAGAAAGTATTATAACAGTCAAAAATAACTCTCTAGGAAATTTTACAATAAAATACTATGTATAATTTGCATACTCTTTAAAAGGGATACTTTTCAATACAAATGCAGTATAAATTCTGATTTTACTTACTGTTAAAGGCTGACTCTTGTTTGAGAAAATGGCCTTCTTGCTGTATATCTGTGGTTTAGTGTTAGCTTCTTTCAAATCTGAACAATTAAAAAGAAACAAGATTTTCAATACACACATATTCAAAATGTGTACACATGTACACAGCCTAGGCTGCCAAAACGCACATGCCCAAATAAATTTACCTTCTCTACTAGATTTCAATCTGAATGTTTGCTTTCCCTGAGCCTACAATGCTTCATATTCTCTAGAAGTAACAGACCACAAAATGTTTCATCATAAATCATGCAGGGCGGGAGAATCTTTTAAAAATTATTTCATAAAAGAAACATGTATTAGATTCACTTCACCTACTTTCCTATTTCCATCACTAACATGAATGAAGCCCCTTTCCATCTTTTATGTCACATGAATGATGATACCTCTATTACTGTGCAGACTTAAGAAAAACTAGACCTTAAAAGGATTAATAACCTTGAAAGTTAATGTTTGATAAGTTATACATTGCAAAAACAATCCTTAATAAAATATAACTTCATTCTAGATGACACATGGTTAGTAAGCCTAAGGTGACAATACAGTCTTGTACCACAACCACTTAGGCAAGGCAAATGTAGCACACCCCTTGCGAAGCAGACTTTTCAGAGGATGAACCAGAGAGCAGATCATCTAAGTAAATGGTCCTAGGGTCTTAGGATTCACAACCTTATCTCTTATGAAAGGCTCAAGGATCCTAGAATAGCTGTGTTTTCCATCAAGACAAAACAGCATCTAATGCCAAAAGCCTTATCATCAGGGCTTGAATAGCGCCAACATCGAGACCTGACATTCTACACAGTCTAACCTACATGAAACTCTACAGTGTTTTCTCTTTTAAATCTGTACCTTTTAATTTATATTTTTATAATCTTAAACTTTAAATTTATATAATTTTAATTTATAATTGACAAAAGCTATTTTATTACTTAACACTTGGCATAAACGTAGTAGACTATGAAGATAAAATTTTTCCCATTTTGTTAACTCTAGTAGGAAATAATATAAATTATAGCCAACGTATTTTGCCTGTTTGTTTATTTCTCTGGCATTGTTTAGTACTTCTATTTGAAAAATAAAGAAAATCTTTTCACTTTAGAAGGCTGAAGCAGGCAGATTGCCTGAGCCCAGGAGTTCGAGACCAGCCTGAGCACTACAGCGAAATCCTGTCTGTACAAAAATAGAAAAATTAGCTGGGCATGGTGGCGTGTGCCTGTAGTCCCAGCTACTCAAGAGGCTGAGGCAGGAGGAACTCTTGAGTCCTGGAGTTCAAGGCTGCAGTAAGCTATGATCACACCACTGGACTCCAGACTAGGCAACAGAGTGAGACCCTGTCTCAAAAATAAAAAAGACAACTTTTTAATACAGACTCAATATCAAAAATAAAGCAACAATTTTCTTTCCAGAACGGGACATGTTCTTCTTTAGAAAGAGCTTATGTGTCAGTGTGTTATGCCCGCATGTTTTATGTTTTCTGGCTGTGACTGCTGACCGGTATCATGGCAATTTACATAAACACACTCTAATTTGTTAGCCAGAAATGAAAGATGCACCCACAGCAAAACCGCTCATTACACACAACACGCAGAACACATGAGAGATGAGAAACAACTTTATCTATGACGGATTACCACTTGGGGTTTTTTCGTTTTTTTGCATTCTTTTTTTACATTTAAGGCAACTATTAAAAAGGGCTCAAATATGTGAAAACAAAAGGAAAGAATTTTAATCTAAAAAACTGAACAAAATCTGTATGTAAAAATTAAAGAATGTTGATTCCAGGTTAAGATTAAGTTGTACCAGCTTTCCTTGATACTTGTGCCAATTTTCCTTTGAAATACATATGTATTGCTTCAGAAGTAGATGGGCAACAAGTAAAGACTTCTAGAAACTGGTATCTATTCCTAGTGTGTAGCTCCAAGTGTTGACTCAAACAGAGAACTTGGCTGGTTCTCACTACTGTCAGAGTTAGACAGATTTAGGTAACCTTTCCCCAGACCCCCTCCTGCTACTAGTCCTCCTCCTTCTGAACCCATTCAGAATTGCGCTGTATCTTAGAAGGAATCGTCACCAGACATGAAATACAGTAGGGCAGAGACAAGATCCATTCTGTGGGGGAGTAGACACCAAGGACTGCAGTTCTTTCACCTCTGCCATCTGGTCAATTAACTCAAGACTGGTTTATATTCATTTGATTATAAACGCCCTACCCATCATCTCTAGAAGCCAAAGAACTGGGCTTCACTGAAGACAGCAGACAATTGCCTCACACTTCAACACAGCCCACGTTAGATACGGGCTGCTCATCTCTACTCACACAATGGTTTTACATCTGGGATGGGATTTTTACCAGAACCTAAGTAAATAATAAGGCAGGTCAAGGGTAGTTTACTCAGACTAACTTGTCAGAAATAAAATAAATGGTGAAGCTGACTTAAGTTATAGAAAAATATTTAACAATGGAAATAATTGAAAACTTACCAAAGAATTACTTCCCCCCAAAGCTATTAGTTTTATAGGTGATTTTTTAAAGCTTTCAAGAGATAATTTTCCTACATAAGCTGTTTCTGAGTAGGAAAAAATATAGTGACATAATTAACTTTTCTGGAATATCATAACACTGATATTAAAACCTGACAACAGGCCGGGCGTGGTGGCTCAAGCCTGTAATCCCAGCACTTTGGGAGGCCGAGACGGGCGGATCACGAGGTCAGGAGATCGAGACCATCCTGGCTAACACGGTGAAACCCCGTCTCTACTAAAAAAAATACAAAAAACGAGCGGGGCGAGGTGGCGGGCGCCTGTAGTCCCAGCTACTCGGGAGGCTGAGGCCGGAGAATGGCGTAAACCCGGGAGGCGGAGCTTGCAGTGAGCTGAGATCCGGCCACTGCACTCCAGCCTGGGCGATAGAGCGAGACTCCATCTCAAAAAAAAAAAAAACAAAAACCTGACAACAGAGAAAGACAGCAGTCCCACTTATCAATATTGATTTTAAATAATAAATAAAATGCTAACTAATAAATTAAATCCTCTATTAAAATAATGAACCACCTTAATCAAGTTATATTTATCTCAGAAAGGCAAAGATTTGGCCGGGCGCGGTGGCTCAAGCCTGTAATCCCAGCACTTTGGGAGGCCGAGACGGGCAGATCACGAGGTCAGGAGATCGAGACCATCCTGGCTAACACGGTGAAACCCCGTCTCTACTAACAAATACAAAAAGCTAGCCGGGCGAGGTGGCGGGCGTCTGTAGACCCAGCTACTCGGGAGGCTGAGGCAGGAGAATGGCGTAAACCCGGGAGGCGGAGCTTGCAGTGAGCTGAGATCCCACTGCACTCCAGCCCGGGTGACAGAGCTAGACTCCGTCTCAAAAAAAAAAAAAAGAAAGAAAGGCAAAGATTTAATATTTGAAAATCTATTAAAATGTGTCACAGCACTAGGTCAAAAAACCGTATGATTACTACAAAAATGACAGAAACAGTACTCAGTAAAATTCAACATCCATTCTTGACAAAATTTCTTTTAAAATGTATGAAACTTTAAGAACAAGAATATTAATCTCAAACTTTATAATCAGTATCAATTGTGAAATACTGGAGCAGCATTTCCCAAAATGTATTCTACAGACAACTTGTTCCCTGAGATTTTCCAACAGAAAAGGTTCTACCATAAAATAAAGTTGCATATGGTCTTCATTTTTTGAGATTAATAAAGTACATTAGCATAGTATGTACTCTGTAAACCTTGTAATTTAAAAAACAAAACCACCATCAACAGTAACAATCTGTTTCTCAGTTTAATTCAATGGTTCTCAAACTTACTTGAACACGTGTTTTTAATTTTTTATTATTTCACTCCTCAACTCACTTTACTGTCGTTTTTGTCACCTACCTTTCTACTGAAACTTAAGTACATGTCATCTCCTTCCTGCTAAATCCATTAGACTTTTCTTGACTTCAGTTCTATTTTTCCAGTGGCATGCTGGTAAATATTTAACTGGCTCTCCTTGCAGAGAAAAATGCCCTGATTGGTAGTGTTTGCCAATTTTTGTGGTGTAAATAATCCCACCATGACTGATTTAAAAGTAACACAAATATTACAGTATATTTCCACTACTCAGATACCATGAACATGAATCATCTCAGCAATGTAAAATAATTAGGAAGTGGTGTGCTTTGTGTATTTATTACTTTTATTTTTAATATAATTTAACTGTATTCAATTTAAGTGTTAATAATAGCATGTGTAACAATTGGCTCAATAAAATTCTGAAAATTTAACAACGTGGCTCCAGCACATCACAGTCTCTGCCTCTGCAGCATTTGATATTTTGCCCATCCTCTACTATTGAATCTGTCTCTTCTCTTGACTCCTTGAGATCAGTTTCTCCTTTTTTTTTTTTGAGACAGGGTCTTGCTCTGTCACCCAGGCTGGAGTATGTGGTATGATCATGGTTTAGTGTAGTCTCAACCACCCAGGCTCAAGTGATGCTCTCACCTCAGCCTTCCAAGTAGCTGGGACTACATGTGTGCACTACCACACCCAGCTAATTTTTCATTTTTTGTAGAGGCGAGATCTCCTTATGTTGTCCATGCTGATCTCTAACCCACCTTGGCCTCCCAAGTGCTGGGATTACAGGTGTGAGTCACCGTGCATGGCCTCCTATTATCCTACCATATGATGACTATCTTAGTCCCTTTTCCTGGTACTCCTTCTTTCTGAGCTTTTCTATTTTGTGCTCTCCAAGTTTCTTCTTGGCCTTTGTCTCTTCTTTATATTCTTGCCCTCAGCACTCTGACTCATAAACACATCTACTTGCTTACAGCTCCCAAATCTCTCTCTAAACACAACTCCTGTCTTGAGAGTTCCAAGGAAGAACAATTCAACACCTAATTGGACAACTCCTCTTTCTCTGAAAAATTAAAAGAAATTCCCTTTTTTACTGGGATCTTTCAAAACACATTAAAGAAGATTCAGTTTATAACCACAAAGCAACTCTTCTCATATACTCCTTCTCTTTAATTTCCCCTTAATTCCCTTTAATTTTCCTTTAAATGTTTTCACACACCATGCTCTCCAAAGTGTCTCCTTCACCAAAGGCCGTCTTACCTACATAGTCTTTATTCCCAGCCCAGGAATTTGACGATCTCTCCCTCTTCCTCTGATTCCCAGAACTTTGTTATGTATATCAACCCAAATCTTCTGTTTTTCATGACCAGTTCCTTTCTACTCATTCTCTAATTCTTCTTCATAAAAATATAGGACTGACCTTGTAAGATCAACTTTTTTAGGAGTAGGGGAAGGGATTACCGTACTGTCAAATTACAATTCTCTGTGGTGGGTTGGGGCAGGTGGAAGTATGTGAACGCTCATAAATGACTAATTTTTGCCCCATGCAAGTAAATACATGGATCTGTCCCCTAACCCCACCATAGCTGACTGATTCAATTAGAGGGCAGACACAAGATGAGCCGTTTACATTCCTCTCCAGATTTTTACAACACTGATAAAATCTGCTATATTCAATTGACCTCTATATCCTGAGACAAAATAAAATGCCTTTAGATTAAGAGAAATTTAAGAAAGAGAGACAAAACAAATTTTCGTAACAGTGGTTGATTTTAAGTGATGATGAAGTCAGCAAACATAAAGATTTGGTGATCTAATTTACCTTGTCATAAGCAACAGGTACTTTCAAGTTGCTTACTACTTACAAGACGCATAAGCTCATTTGCAGTGAATTAACACAACTAAGAGTTTAAATTTAATCCACTGTCACATGTGAATATGGTTACACTTGTATAGGTCTAATTGTTAAATGTGGAATAGTGGTGGTGGTGGTAATGGGATGTGGACATCTCATTCCCTGGAAAGCAAAATACTTGCAAAGTAGGCTCCTGTGCAGGACAGGGTGGCTGGATTCAGACTGTCTGGGTTCAAATTCTAGTTTTTTATCACCTGGGAGGTTATTTTACCTCTCTGTTCCTGTTTCTTCATCTGACTTTAATACTGTATATCGGGGGTCCCCCACCCCGGGGCTGTGAACCAGTAGCAGTCCATGGCCTGTTAGGAACTGGGCCACATGGCAGGAGATGAGCGGTGGGTGAGCCAACATTACCGCCTGAGCTCTGCCTCCTGTCAGATCAGCAGCAGCATTAGATTCTCAAAGGTGCGAACCCTATTGTGAACTGTGCATGTGAGGGATCTATGTTGCATGCTTCTTAGGAGAATCTAACTAATGCCTGATGATCTAAGGTGGAACAGTTTCATCCCGAAACCATTTCCCCCTGCCACCAATCTGCTGAAAAACTGTCTTCCATGAAACCAGTCCCTGGTGCCAAAAAGGCTGGGGACTGCTGATGTGCATGGCTATTGAAAGAATAAAATGAGATAATGTATACAATGTGCTTAAAACAGAGTCTGATATAGATACGCATTCAACAAATATTAACTATTACCATCAAGAGCTAGATGACTTCTTTGGTGCTTAATTATGGAGTAATCATTTAGAAGGATGGTTAAATGACATTTTGGTTCAAGATTAACTGCAAAATGGTCTAAAGGCAGAGAGAATGGAGAGAAAACGTTCTCTAAGCACAAAATTGTATGGTTACATTTATAAATTGATTGTATTAGTCCAAAAAGTTATGATGGGAATTTGGGATTAAGAGGTAGAATGACACTATAGATTTGAAATATTAAGCAACAATTATTTGTTGAGCATCTGCTATCTGTTAGCAGTATTCTAGACAATAAAGATACAGAATTAACAAAACAAATATTCCAGCTCTTTTATGACTGCACATATGAAAGTGTAATAAAAAATTAGATGCTGAAGACAACTGCTATGTCTGCATTTGGAAAAAAGGGGGCAGAAACCAAGGTTGTTAAAGATAATTAGGAGTTATTCAACAACCATTATGCTTAAAAAAATTTATGACTCAAAGTCTACCGACCTCCTTCTACCAATTTGAAGATTAGTGATTCAATACTTAAAAAAAAAAATCAAAATCCATTTATAAGTGACATCCAACTTTATTTCATCTCATAAAGAGCAACATAACATTTTGTTAATATTAAATTCAGAAAAAAAATCCCTATTTGATCATGTGTTTAGTAGATAAAAATATACTTCACTTCCATATTACAGTCAGAGACAACCAAAGGCAGAGACAGTAGGAATTGGGAAAGAGAGGAAAGGAAGTAGAAATTCAGAGGGAGAGAAACAGAGACAGAAAAAGAAGGAAAAAAGAAAACACAGGGAACACCAGGAAAGAAAAAGGGGAGAAGGGTAGAGGGAACAAGAACAAGAGCTAGCGCCACAACTGAGGGGAAAAGAGGAGGAAAGAGAGGAAGAGAGGAAGGAAAGAAGATAGAAGAGAGGAAAGGCTCAGACATTCCGATTAGTCAGAGGCAGTAATTTTTCCATGTTCAAGCTCAGCTATTTACTTTGGATATCAATATCAGAGAGAGTCGTCATTGGTTGTTAAATATTAAGAAATTAAGGAGCCACCAAAATTACTCAGCCAAAAAGTTTTCCCATTGTTATTACATATAAATACGACTTTAAAGAAACCATCTTTGCTTCCCTCTGCATTCACGTTTTCCTTTGCTCATACTATTTTTCCATTTGAAATATTTTGTTCACCCTCACCTCACATTCATTCAACAACATTCAATAAACATTTATTGGGTAACTACTGTATAATACCAGGCACATGTGAAATTTTTACATATATCTTAATGAAAAGTATAAGCCATTTTAATAATACACAATGAAAATTGGCTATTTTAACAAAATATTCTACTAGACTTGAAGTGAAACAAATTTTTTTCTTCTGCAGCTAACAGTTTTCTTCACCTGATACCATAAGCATTAAAATCATCCTCATGAAAATAACGTCCTCTATTTGAGTGAAAAACATTCTAGAATTCCCCTTAAAATATAGTAAGACTATCACTCCTATAGGAGTCTACGTCCTCCACATCCTCTAAAGTGCGATTAACCTGTGATCATTCTAGCTGTTAAACATAACAGTTTGACGTTTGCAGTAACTAGTCACATAAGTTGAACAATAAAAGTTATTTCACCCAATTAAAATGACATCCCAAAGACATCTTCAAGTGGTAGTCATGCCTGGTCTTGTTCAACCACAACATGACAGCACGGGGGCAAGAACGAATGATTTACAGGTCAGCAGCTTGACTGCAATTTATGTAACTCACTTCTGCAGAAATTTGCATGACTTGTGACACACATCACGTGAAAGAGGAACTTACTATAAATATTAAAGTTGGAAATAAGTGAATGTCTGAGAAGGCATTAGAGAATAGTACTTGCTTTAAAAAGAACTGTGGAACTAACTGTACAGATAAATTCAAAATCGAATCTGCATGCAAATTTAGGTAAACATAATTACAAGTGCTAATAGAAACAGACAGAAACTTAGTATATGTACTAATGTTCCAATACAGCCAATCATGAAGAAAATATGTCCTACTAAGTTCATATTAGAGAATAGGGAATCATGGCACCTTAGGGTTACACAAGACCTTATAAGTTACCTAGTCCATTTCTCCCACCAAAGCAAGACGTCTTGAGAGATGATTCAGACTCTACACAAATATGTCCAATGACAAAGCACTCACTTTCTCACAAATCATCCTTTCCCACTGTGGGACAGCTGTAGTTATTAGAATGCTTTCCTTATGCTGAGCTGAACTAGACCTCCCTTTAATTCCTAGCAATCCTTTGACAAAGAAGAAGGATTATTTATGTAACAGTGAGCTCCACAAGAGAAGGTGACAGTCCATCTTGCCTACTGCTCTGGTCCCAGTGTCTAGCACAAGGGGTGGGACATTATAAAGGAGCCAAAAAACATGACTGCCCGGCCGGGCACAGTGGCTCACACCTGTAATCCCAGCACTTTGGGATGCTGAGGCGGGCAAATCACTTGAGGTCAGGAGTTCAAAACCAGCCTGGCTAACATGGCGAAACCCCATCTCTACTAAAAACACTTTTAAAACCTAGCTGGGTGTGGTGGTACATGCCTGTAATCCCAGCTACTCAGGAGGGTAAGGCAGGAGAAGCGCTTGAACCCAGAGGCAGAGGTTTCAGTGAGCCAAGATTGTGCCACTGCACTCTAGCCTGGGTGATAGAGTGAGGCTCCATCTCCAAAAAAAAAGACTGCCCTACAGGAGTCAGTCATCAACCCCACTCATTCATCTTTTAGGGAGGTGGTCCTCTAACTCTGGGATGAAGGAAGTTTTCTTGTCTCTTACACCCACTGTGGATACTGCTATGAAATGCAAAATTATGTGTTTGAATATCATAATAATATTAAAGTTTTAAAGGCTTACCCTCAAATCTATCCTTACCATGTGCCAGGTCCGTAACTAACCCTTGTGGGGCAGCATCAAGCCACAGACCACACTTTGAGCACCACTCTCTGCTTCAGAGCATCGTCTACATCTGTCCTTCCACTTCACTCTTACAGGCCCTCCTCATGGTATGTCCAGATTTTGCAGCAGTCTTCTGACTGCTTTCCCTGCATGCTACTGCCAAATCAATCCTCTGATTCAATCATCTCACCCCTCTTCTTAAGATCTGGAATCTCCCCGTTCCTTATGAGATAAAACCCACACTCCTTGTCCTGCATTCCAGACCCTTTATCATCTGGCCTAAAATCTACACTTCCAACCATGTTTCTCACTAGTCACATCCATGCACTCTCCACTTCAAACTGGTTAATCTCTGCAAATCTTCCCCTAACTCTATGCTTATTCGCTATTCCAGGCTTTGTTTTCTTATACCGGAAATTATTTTCTCTTTTGGCTACCTCAAACCAGGAACTTTTTCTTTCTTAATTTGAGGTAAAATTCACAATTTAAAATGTATTTATGAAGTATACAATCCAGTGGTATTTAGTAATTCTTAAAGCTGTGCAATCATCACCTCTGTGTAGTTCCAAAACATGTTCATCACCTCCAAAGGAAATCCTGTACCCATTAAGCAGTCACTCCCCCTTTCCTTTCTCTTCAGCCCCTGGCAACTCATCTGCTTCCTATCTCTATGGATGTACCTACTCGGGATATTTTGTACAAATGGAATCATCCTTTAATTCCCTTCTTGTTTCTTTTTCTGTGCTGTTTTTAGTATTTTTCGTGAGGCTATCCTGTCAATCCCTGAGTTTCTGAAGTTTAGTTCAATTCCCACTTTCTCTGTGAGGCTTTATTTGGCTGTGCCCTCCACTCCACACCGATCTTAGCCTTCTCTGAATTTCCATAGCATTTGTTTTCTCCCTTTACTTATTTTGGCCCTTAATCACATACTGCTGTGAATTGTTAGTTACCTGTTTCAACATTACCCCTTCTTGGCTCACGTAGATGATAAGCTCCTAGCTACAGAAGCTCTGGTATCTCCCTTTGTGCCCAGAACCAACTTGAACACATGTGCAACTCTTTGTGTCTGGCAATACATGAAGGAATAATAAATCAAGAAAACTGAAGTCTAGATGATGAATAAGAGAAAGCCTCAAACCTGTTTCAGTTCTTTATCCTTCCTTATATTATCTTCTCTCAGTAAGAGAAGCATCTGCTTGTGTCTAGCAGGGCACTTCTTTGCCCTAGTAGCTGAACAGGTGTGGTGGCAGAAGGAGAATGGCAGGTTGCCCAAGAGTGGAGAGCATGGAAGTTCCTTGCATTGATCTTTAGTGAGCAGACTCTTACCTTCGTTTTACACCCACAGATGAAGGCCTATCAAGAAGAGTGGGTGTCCAGAGATGTCACAAGGTCCATCTATTTGCTTTGCTTGTATATGTAAAGCAGTTTCTTTGGTATTTTGAGGTTGCTCATTAACACATATCTACCTTGTAAAAGGAGATTAACTGTTAAATAATTGTGATAATACTTGTGATTCATATATGAACTAGCTGAGCAACTGAATTAAATGACATATTATACACAAATGAGGCCAAAACTTGATAGTGTTTTATCTAACATTGAACGAAGTTTAAGAAGAAAACCAGTTTCATTTTACGCATGAGTAGTAAGTCTGAATAACATTTTGTACTGGGCATTACTGTAAACTTTTCTCCAACTGTGGTATTAAGCAGAGTTTGTTACAGTTGCCACTGAAAGTCTCCAAACAAGAATGCAAAACAATACTCTGGCCCTCAGGCCATTAAAAAACCTGTTCTTCTGACCAGAACAACTACAAGGTCCAACATAGAACGTTGAAGTCTATAATTAACATTTTTCCCTTTCATATCCCATTTTGCCTGCTTTTGAATAACAAAATGGAAATTTCTCCTGGCATTAGTTCCATATCATTATGTATCATAAAAATAATACATAAAATAGGAATTAATATTTTAAAGAGTAGTTTAGGAAATTCCCTAAGATTGTGGAGAATCCCATACAAGTGATATTGAAAAAGCACACACTTGTCCTCAAAATAAAATCGAGTTGAAAAGTATTAATAAAGTGTATATAGTACACCCAGTTCCCTGTGCTGCTGGCTGGGAATTAGGGAAGGTATACAGTGCACAGCAAGGTAAACAGAGTAAGAACTACGATACACATTCCTATCCTCCAGAAACTAACAATTTTGCTTGGTACATGGAATTTTCCCATGAAAATTATAAGACATGACAGCAAATAATCAGCAAATATGTGTAACACAGAACATGGAATATATCAGATTCCATTTCAGAGTAGATCTGATTTCTAATTACGTTTTACTTAGGCTTATATTAATATTTGCATTTTCTGAATTCAAAAGCTGGTTTCACCTCCTTTGAGAATGAAAAAAAAGAGCTGGGACCAGGATAAATATTTCATACACAAGATATATGACAAAGAAAGTCAACCTGACATTTAAAAATTTAATGTTCACAATAAAAAGAAATTAATTGTGGCTGTATTGTGCTTGGTTAAGATCAAAGATCACACAGAAGGCTAAGTCGAGTACATAGCATGAATTACATGAATGGCTTAAAGACACAACCACGGCAATGTGCTGTGTTCAATCACTTAGTCATTTTCTCAGCTTTTATTGAGCTGTGGTAATTTGTGTACCCAGTGCCAGATACTGCTATGTCTCACCATTTTATAAGGTCATGATTATAGGTGGGCAGATTTAATGAGTGGTCATTTGGTAAATGTTTGTAGAACCAAATAAATTAACTCTGTTGAAATTTGTAAAATTTGAAGGTTTTGGTTACCTCTGTATTGAGTTACTCTGTAACGTTTCATGGCCCTGTATATATGAAAGAATTAATTCTACTTAATTTTACATAAAGTCCATCAAAATTGATTTTCCTTATCATTTTTTCGCAAAAAATTCATGTGGTTCAGAATTTATTTCTAAGTGATCAATACGATATTTTCTGTCAACCTGAAAACAGAACTGAAATAGTAAACAATTTGTGAATACCGAAATTGAAAATAGTTATAATAAGTAATTTGATCAAAATAATTTGGTTGTTTAAAATAGAATCTGAGTCTCCTTTTACTCAAATATTATATTCTAAGCTTGTAAAAGTTTGTAATGGCCTTTTAAGGAGAAAGTAGCCAACTTTATCTCCCAAGAAAAAAAGTTTTTTTGATGTTAATGGGACATTCTCCATGAACTTTGTTTTACATTTTGTTAGGGGTAAATAATTTTTTAAAATTAATTAATTAATTTATAAATTAAATTCACTTGGATATTAGCCACTTAAATCTACTGTGAAAACATAAATAATCCTTCTGCAAAGTGAATAATCCTCTTGTCATTTGGATTTTCAAGGAAAGTAATAGCTTATTAGCAAAGGATTCATTCTTGCCTCCTTTGGAATAATTCCATTACTGAGACAGAAATAAACCATAAATATATTATGCATAATATACAATATATAATATATGCAATATAATCTAAGATAATAGGATAGTAAGAGAGCTAGGAAAAAATATTCAAGGACACAAATTTTCTTCCCCATACCCTATACCAAACTCAGAGGGAGCCACCTGAATCCATGGTGCCTAGCAATGCCATCTAGTTACAAGGCACAGGCCCATTCACCCCCTCTTAGTCACTGTCATTCCCACTGAAAATGTTCTTGTTAAATCTAGATAACAATAATCGTAAACTCAAGGAGGAATGGAATTTGTCTGTCTGTTCATGCTTTATCCTCCTTATCTGAAACAGCTCTTGGCACAAAGTAGGGGCTCAATAGACATTTGTTGAATAAATCTACATTTAAAAAAAGCTTTGGGCTGGGCGCGTGGCTCACGCCTATAATCCCAGCACTTTGGGAGGCAGAGGCCAGAGGACTGCTTGGGCCTATGAGTTCAAGACCAGCCTGGCAATATGGCAAACCCCTGTTTCTACAAAAAATATAAAAATTAGCTGGGTGTAGTGGCTCACACCTGTAGTCCCAGCCACTTGGGAGACTGAGGTGGGAGGATCACTTAAGCCCAGGAAGTTGAGCCTGCAGTGATCCATGATGGCACCACTGCACTCCAGCCTGGGTGACAGAGTGAGACCCTGTCTCAATCAATCAATCAATCAATCAAATACAAAAATAAAAAGCATCAGTCTCAGTAGATCTGTTCTCTAAGGTATCATCACATCGAGTTTATTTTACCCATAAACACATTCTAAGATCTATAAACTAAATATTGTTAGCTGAAGTTTGTCTTGGCTTATCATTAAGGATGAAATCATCCCAAACTAGGGAGGCATACAGAATAAATATTTATAACACTGATATGAAATTTCTAAAAAGCTTTTAAAACTTTAAGATAAAGATTATTCTAGGACATGCCACAAGTTTCACGAAAGAAGTCCCAACGAAAGTGACAAGAAAAATGTAATCTGTAACCTCGGTAAAAGGCAAAACCACTTAACTTTCTCCTTTGGGATTTCTAGGACAATGCAACAGAAAAGATGAAAAAAGAATTCATTCAAAGGCTATTACTCTGTGTGGGTGTGTGTGTGTATGTCTATACATATATATAACTTTCACAATGTTCACACCGATTTTGGGAAACCTCTACTTGCTTCCAATTTTACATTTCTTTTTATTTTTAAAATTATTATCACAAATTATATCAAGGGCTCATAATGACCATTTGTAACAGTTTACCTTTGCGTGCATCTGCATCAGCTGCTATTTATAATAAGCGCAACATTCTGTCAGGAGCTGGAAAACTGGGTAACTCTATCATGATGTCATTCAATTTTAGAAAAAAAAGGAACATAATAGAAAAAAATTAGAAAAAAAAATCAAGAGAGAAGGGCTTTAAAAGAAAGTAACTCTGGAAACTATTTTTTAAAAGCTCTATTTGCCAGCATATGTTAAAGATCAAGTAGATCATGGACCCAAACAAATCAACAAAATTAAACCTTACATATGGCTGAGAACATTAAGAGGCCATAAAAGAGATGGGTTTATTTCCCCATGCCAAATGGAGACTAGGCAAGTAAAATGTACAGGGAAGTCTAATATGTGAAATAAAATTTAATATAAAATAAATTTTGGGTATAATAGGAAAAAATCATGTATTGCCTTGATCTTTATTGATCAGAAGCACAGACACACCAAAAAGAAAAAAAATCTATAAATGTATGCTTTTAATTATACAAGTAATTTATATTACTGAATAAACTTTGGGAAAGATAGAAAAATATAAAAACAAACAGAAAGCCCTCCATATCTCACTACTTTAATATAACTATTATCACTTTTGTATATTCTCTTCTAGACTTTTTCATATACATACATTTTTGTAAGGTTCCAATTAATTGTTCACATACTTTTTTTTCCTACTTTTTAAATATTTTTCAGAGTTGTGAGTAGTTTCTAAATTGTCATTATAATTGTATAATATTTTACCTATTGATTATACCATAATTTACTTAACTATTTCCCTACTGTTGGATATTTAAGTTAATTCCAAATATGGGTTCTTATAACAATGCTTTTATGAAACTCTTTGTGTATATGGCTTTTCCTATATCCTCCAGCCCTTTGGGAAAAGTCCCAAAAGTTACAAAACATTGCCCAATGCATTCTAAGTGGCCTGAACTAAATCTTAGTGACATCAGATATATATGAGTATAAATCTCTTTAATCCTTGAAATTATAGAATTTTAAAATAAAAATAAACTATTATCAACAATCACTAGGAAGGGAATATTTTCTACTATTATTAAACTGTAATTGAGGTTTACAAATCCATATCTTGTAAATCTGTTTAACATGAACCAGTCCTCTAGGGCTGATCATCCTCTGTGATTTTATAAAATCCAGTCTTTGAAGCTGTAGTCTTTGACGCGGAGACTTGGGATTCCTAAGCAGCCATGCTAAGCTAAAAAGAACCAGTGTTGCAAGGTCTAATTAGTGAGCTGGCTCGCCTCTTGACAAAAGCTTACTGACAACACCACTGAGCTTTTCTAAGTAATAAATGATAAGCCAGTGGGGGTAGTTTTATAGGATGGTTCCAAGAGATCCTATGAATGGAGAGAGATAGGGCAAAGGACTTAACCATAAGCAAGGGTAAGGCCTACTAGAAATCATCCAAAGCACACTGACAAATGGGCCCCACACTATCAGGTGGGGTGCAAGAATCATCTTGGACCAAGAGTTCCCAAACAGCATATAAAGCAGAGTCCCTAAAACACAGATTGCTAGGCCCACCCCAGGTCTGGGATAGGGTCCAAGAAACTGCATTTCTAACAAGCTGCCAGAGGATGCTCATGATCCCAGGACCACATTTGAAGAACCACTGTCTTAGACTGATTCTTTATTCTTTTATTTTTATTTATTTATTTTTTTGAGACAAAGTCTTGCTCTGTCATCCAGGCTAGAGTGCAGTGGCACAATCTTCTCAACTCACTGCAACCTCCACCTACCGGGTTCAAGCGATTATCCTGTCTCAGTCACCTGAGTAGCTGGGATTACAGGTGTGTGCCACCATGCCCAGCTAATTTTTGTATTTATAGTAGAGACGGGGTTCTGCCATGTTGGCCAGGTTGGTCTCAAACTCCTGGCCTCAAGTGATCTGCCTGCCTCAGTCTCCCAAAGTGCTGGGATTACAGGTGTGCGCCACCACGACCAGCTCTTTCTTCTTTTTAAAACATTTAAGTGCCTACTAAGCGTTGTGCTATACACTGGAATAGAATCCAGTCAGTACCTGCCTTCAAGAAACTGGTATCCAGATTTTTGCAGACATCGAACTGCTTTAGTCCTAAAAGTCACCCAATTTTAGCCTTCTTCGCCTGGCACAGTGGCTCACGCCTGTAATCCCAGCACTTTGGGAGGTCGAGGCAGGTGGTTCCCCTAAGGTCAGGAGTTCGAGACCAGCCTGGCCAACATGGTGAAACCCCGTCTCTAATAAAAATACAAAAAATTAGCCAGGCGTGGTGGTGGGCGCCTGTAATCCCAGCTACTCGGGAGACTGAGGCAGGAGAATCACTTGAACCTGGGAGGCGGAGGTTGCAGTGAGTCAAGATGGCGCCACTGCACTCCAGCCTGGGCAAGAAGAGCGAAACTCCATCTCAAAAAAAAAAAAAAATGTTTTTTGAACCTTCTTGAAAACAAAGTGTAAAAATACATTATATTGATTTTAAATAAAATCAGGATGCTTCTAATCAGTTCCAAATTCTTTAGGAAAACATGCAGTAATCCTACATTGCCAAATGCCTGGGTATTTTCTTCACTCTTCTGGATTATATTTGACATATGCAAATGATTTTTCAAGTTTCTACTTCATTTATATCGACATCATTCTTATGTTTGTTCTCCTTTATAAACTTTATCCACCATATAAAACAGAAGAAAGAATTTATATAGGTGCTTTTCTAGATGCAGTCAAAAGCTTGTTTACATAGGTAATTATCAACTGATGGAAAAGAATAACATTTAGTGAGGAACACTTTGGGATTCTCTGTTTTAGATTCACAGACTTTAGCAAGAGTTCGTAAAAAATGCATGAGGAGTAAGCAATGTGATTAGTCATGAGGCACTAGGGTAGCCCATACCTAACTGCTAAATACCACCTATTAGCTGATTCACAGAATGATGACCTTGCTTTTGAGGTGGCTACTAAGTTTCTGTTTCTAACAGAGATGCACTGGCTTGCCATACTATTTTCAGCAAAAATAAAATTAACTATATATAATTATTATTTTTTTGAGACAGAGTTTCACTCTTGTTGCCCAGGCTGGAGTGCAATGGCGTGATCTCCGTGCACTGCAACCTCCGCCTCCTGGGTTCAAGCGATTCTCCTGCATCAGCCTCCTAAGTAGCTGGGATTAAAGACATGTGCGCAGCTAATTTGTATTTTTAGTAGAGGCGGGGTTTCTCCATGTTGGTTAGGTTGGTCTCAAACTCCTGACCTCAGGTGATCCACCTGCCTCCGCCTCCCATAGTGCTGGGATTACAGGCGTGAGCCACTGCGACTGGCCGCATGTATGATATTTTATGATATGTGGATTTGCCAAAGGATTAAGCATTATTTAAACCACTTTGGCACATTATTTTCTGAAGTGATTGAAAAGTTTCTCTCATTTCAATCTATTAGGAAGCTACTTTTAAAGACTGGAAGAGTTGACTCATGAAGAGACCACATAATTTGTCTAACATCATAGAGGAAATACAAGATATAACGAAGTGATAATATTCAGATATTTAATTACATTAAGATAATACTAGCTCATAACTTGAACTGTGATAACATTTCTTAGGTTAATTGATGTTTCAGAATAACTGTTTTGAGGTCAAAAATGGTTCAAGGAAGATCTGTGACTTGTCTTGACTCAGAGAAAAAAAATGATGGGTAAATATATCTTTTCCTATCACTGCTATTCCAAATGGTTATTTTCCTATTTTGTTTCACCGCATCTGGCTTATGAGGAAACTGGGACATGCATTAACTTTATTTTTCCCTCTCCTAACCCCCTCTTTCAAACTCCAAATCTGTTTTCTACTCCTTAAAGGCCTTGTTTTCAGGTAGCAAGGAAACAAGCAACTAGCCTTTCACATTTTTGCTGATAGTGGTTTAGTGAACTAACCCTGCTAGGAACTTTGGCATTTTAAAAGTAGACCCAAAACTTTCAAATTCAAAGACATTTTAAACTTGAATTCAAAGACATTCAAATTCAAAGACATTTTAAGGGGTGAATGACAGCCAGAGGGGTGTGGTCAAGGTTAGGAAGTTCCTTTCAGAACTTCATCATTGCACTCGAACAGTTTGACAGTTAAGTTTCTCCACTGCCCTCAATATAAAGGAAGACTTATCCCTTAAACATATAGGATGAAAAAGTAACCTCTTTCCATTCCCTTTCCAAAATTATCTCCTTTAGTATAGAGCAAGAGAGAATAATAGTGCTAAGTGGCAAACTGAGATGTCCTATGATGTCACCAAAAAGCAGGGTAAATTCTTAGAAATCAACTTTATACTTTAAGACTATACACAGTAATCATGCAACCTGCTGATTGTGGGAGTTGAGCATACACAGATCTGGTACATTCCTACTCAGGGTATTTCCCTATTTCTCTACCTCCCTCATATCTACCTTCTCCTTATCTGTGGCAAACTGTGAAGGACTTCTCACCCCACATTTACGCTAATCTGAACTCTTCTCAGAAGGTCAGATAATCTGTCTTAGTATGTCTTGTCCACGCATTATAATCCTCTCAGATGAGTCCACAAATTAAAGCGGTGCTTTTTTTTAAAACAGTGACATAGTTAAAACCAAGCAATGAATTTATTTTCTAAAATCAATGAAGTGGAATAAAAATGCTTCCTAAACAGATATTGAATCCAACTGAACTGAACTTACACGATCTAATTTAAATCCCGACTGGAAGGTTTAAAATCTCCACTTAATGGATTCAATTCCTTTATATCTAAAAAATCGTAGTAGGAAAAAAAATTCATGGCACTGTCCCACAAAACATTTTCAAGTTGAGAACAGCCTGGCCACTGGAACAGTTGGAGGTATGGCAATGACTCTGAGAAAGCCTACACTGTAGGATTAAGGCAGTGGAAGATTACGTGGCTGCCCACTCCCCGACAGGGACACTCGGCCCACCTACACGCACCAGTTTGAGCCTTTCTTTGCCTTCGCCTCCGCATCCTTTTAGTGAAGTCCCTACTTGGGCTTTGTAGCTTCACACTGCAGCAGGCAGAGCGGCTTGACAGTTCACTGTGCAGTTCGGGGTCCAGAGAGGGTAGGAGAAGTCCTCTCCAACAACCCTCAGTCCCTGGTCCCATGCACACAAGCCTCTTCACTGCATCACCCTGTGTGCTGTCCCCAGTATCTTCCCATCACCGAGACACTGCTTGCAGAGGCCTCCTGTTTGGCATATTCAGTCTAAGTCCCTTACTTTCTTAAGTAGGAGGCACTTCACAACAATATATATCAAAAATTCACATGAAGAATTTAAAATTTATTATTTGGATGGTGCACAACTAATTATAAGTTTTGCCACTTACTCCCTACTAGCAAATAGGTGGGTTATTAGGAGACATCTGAACCTTTCAAGCCACTAAAACACGATTTTCTGGTGAGTGCTTGTTGAAAGAGGCCCATTTTTAATGACAAGCACAAGTCACTATTTAGTCTTTTAAGTTTTGACACTAAACTGTCTTCTGATTTGATGAATCCCAGGCCTCATTACAAAATGAACTTGTCCCTGGGGAATATACATTAAGAATTCACATAGTGTGCCATAAAAATATGCAAAGACTAGAACTTTATCAAATAAAAGCACACACTCTGTGCCTTCTAGATGCATCGGATGTACAATGTTAACATAAGAGGGTCTACACAGGACTCACAAAGCTGGAATAAAAATAATTACTATGCTGATTTTTGTTCAAAGTCATAGGGAATGGAAAGTACAATTTTAAATTGAATGATAATAAAATATTCCCAGAAATGGTTTATAAATTGATCACCACACGAGAAGCATGATCTTCAATCTTAATAATCTCAAAGTTATTGAGGTTTGAACTAGAGTAAACTATTAACATTGGTAAAAGAGTTAGCTATGACATAGATATTCATGAAAGCTCTTTAGAATATCAGCTCAGTTCAATTCAGGGTCATGGTCATATCATTTAAGATACATGGATTTGCTCATAAAGCCTTAAAATCATAGCAAAAAAGCAAGCAATAATAACTGCAACACTTTCCCTGTTTCAAAGATGACGAAATTGAGTTAGAAAGGATAAAGGACTTGCCTAAGCTATAATAATTGAAACAGCTGAAAATGTAAACAGTCATACTCTGAATTAAATTCTCGGTATTAAAATATTGATGTGTCCTTATTGTTGAAGAGAAATATTTAAAATATGTAAGTCTGTTTTTATAAAATAATTTAAGCATATACTATTATTGGTGACAGATATTATCTAAACACCTATAAAAGTTTTCCCAAAAACATGGCCTATTGTATTTGAATAGATTTCCTCCGAAGAACCTACTTTAAGTGCATTAATAACAGCTTTAAAACATATACTATATAACTCCTCCTAATCTACCTGTATCTTGTGAGAAAACGCAAACGGTAAGAACTTCCAAGAAGATTTCAAATAATCTTAAATCTAAATTTTTGATCTACAACACTATGAAACTAACTGAAGCTGATACACTAGAGATATCTAGACTTTCAAGATGGTTGTTCACAACTCTTACTATTCTTTTGTGGGGTCAAATTAGATCCATTTCAAAGGACCTTTGTAACCAATTAAAATCACTGCGCTTTTTGTTGCTTTTGGATGTTAAGAGAGAGAGTAAGCAAAGTGGAGATCTACCAGGAAAAATAAGCAAGTTAGAAATTCAGTTGTGGGGGGCGCATATGTTTACGCTTACAGACTAGTGACTTCACCAAGTTTTCTCTATTAGTGAGTTTTTTAAAATCCTCTACAGCTAATATTTATTTAGTGGAATCCTATGAGACCAAAAACTTCTTCCAGTACATTTGCCACACCTAATGACATATTGTATTTCCAAGTCCAAGTGACAATGAATCCAGCAGAAAGACACCCACAATTAGAATGACCAACTCTGTCCTATGCTTTGGGAATATATAGATGCTAAGAAAGAAGTGAAAGTGTGGGCCAGAATGTGTGAAACGTTCAGAAAATATCATTTTAACATATTTTCCTACTTCATGAAAGCTTCATTATTAATAACGATGTTACAATCTGAAAACTAAATGAAATGTATTATTAATACTTGTATATGTTCCACAGTTGTGCCTTTTACACAGCTTTCATGCACATAATTATCTTGATAATTAAGGTTAGTGGCAAACATCCCTATTGTCAGACAATTTCAGAAGAAAGAAAATAAGTATTTGTTTATATTTATATAACACTGATTAAAAACAGTTCGCTATGACCATTAGTAATCCATTTCTAATTCATATTCCTCACGTCACACTTTTTCTCTTGTATACATTTTAAATGTCATAGGAATTTAGAAATACTGCAATTTTTTAAAGCATAATCTAGAATTTTTTAAAAACTAGTCCTGAAACATACGAAAAATGAACATTTAGGAAACTAGTGCTTCAAAGAAAATATTATATTTTACAATTAAAAATAGCAATCGCAAAAATATTTTCAAAGCACCTAAGTTCAATAAAAAATATGATGCCAGTGGACATTTTAGTTTTAATTTTAAAAAGAAATTATATTCTTTTTAATGTAAAGGAATGAGAAAACAACATCTAAAAAGCCTGGGATTCTACAAAACTTTATACCTCACTGATGCCATGGTTTTACAGCAGTTATTGTTTAAAAACTGGAAACAAACTTGTAAATATCAATAAAGTTTTTGATTTTTTTAAAAAACCATCATTAGTGTTTCTTTTTTCCTTTAAGTGAGTTTTAAAAGATTGAGATGGCCATCAGTTGATTCAAAGATCTTTTAATTTAAGACATAATTATGAGCAAGTTAACTATCAAATATCATATAATTTAAATCAGGGAGAAAAATTACGTGAAGTACACAGAAGGCAAAAATGGATAGTTTCGTAACACACTTCACTTTTTGGCTGAGACATTACCCTTAAAGTTTCGTATATGAAAGTGAATATTATGGTACTGTATTTCATTCCAAAGTGAATCTGACTGAAAATATACTACAGAACAATTACTTTAAAACTTGAACAGAATGTTTTGATATATTACTCCAAATGCTAACTGGTAGCATCTATGAGTGTTTTCTGTCAAACTTCCCTAAGAGTGGAAGGTATTTCTTTAAGAGAAAAGCCACAGTGAATGTCTATGCCAGTCCCTATACCACAAAGGTTTTCTAAATCACCTAGCACCATCAGTTGGTTCTGTTCTCAGTCAGCAATCAATCACTTAGCTACAGACAGAAAGACTGCCATAAAATATCCGAAACCTGTCGAAGATTTGCCCAGGTCCTTTTAAACAGTGATTTATTGATTGTTCTCTTTAAATAACTCCAGTGAATCATTTGTGTCACGAATGACAGAAACAGTTGGGGCTAAAATAATGTACTTCAAAATGAGAGTTTTTTCCAGGAATAGGTATTATAAAACTCAGTTTATCATTTTGTCTGGTTTTATATCCAAATGATAATATACACAAATAAACTTTACATTTTTTCCCTAATCTTGCAAGGAAAAGAAGAAAAACTCTAGTTTCTTGATGACAGACGACTATTTTTACCTTGATATCTTTTATAACAATGACACTATTTTTACAACCGTTAGCCTAAGACCCAAGTGAATTGGATTCTTATAAAACAAGAGCACTTCAAAATAATAATAATAATGATATAAGGATACTATAACTGCAAATTTCGGACCTATCACCAACACATTCCAACAAAATGCAATGAGAGTGAGCCAACTCACCTAAGGAAAGGGAATTAAGCAGAATGCAGAAATGCAGGCTTCTTGTCACCAGCAGAGGAAAAAGCCCCTTCCTTACCTACCACTGACCTTATATAAAAGCCGCAGCTCGGTTACTCCCCGTTTCTGGCTCCTTACCTTAGGCTCCTCCCTAAACACTGAGGCGTAAAGTACCACGACTACACACCCACCTTCTACCAACAACGAGGGACCTGAGATTTCTGTTAACTTCTGCTGCCTCTACCCCCCTCAGTTAGGCTCCCAAGAGGAGTGGTCAGCGCCTGGCACGTGCAGGAGCCCACTACGCAGCGAATTCGCCTTTCCAGCCCCCCGCGGTGCGGCTGGAGGTCCAGGCTGCGCGCTCCATTCGCCGAGGCACGGAGGAACCCAGTCCCAGTACCCAGCCCCTCCGTCGGGCGTAGGGTCAGAACAACGCGTCCGGGCACGGGGCCTGGACAGCCCCAAGCGCTGCCCTCGCTGAACGGTCCCGCGGTCCCCACGCGGCGGTCACCCCTGGGCTCTGGAGAGCGAACGGGACGTCCCCTCTTCCTCAGCAGGGGTGCAGCGCGGCCTCAAGACGGACGCACGCACGAGGATCTTCGCTTCCCCGGGTCCAGACACCCTGCTCCAAAGTTCCCCCGAAGCGGCACCCACCCCCCGCCCGCGCACCTCCGCCAGGAACGCGGAGGTCCCCGTGTCTCCGGCTCCGCGCCCACCCGGCGCTCTGCCGAGGGGGGCTGTCCTGGAAGCCGGGACTCACCGGCTCGCATCCACTCGAGTCGACACCAGCCGCGACTCTCTATCCCCGCGCCTCTCGCGCTGCCCGCGTCCTCTATCCCTAGTGCGCGCTCTGGTAGACGCGACCCACAGCCTAGGTGCCCTCAGCCCAGGACCCCTTCACCCGGTCACCCGTGACCCGCCCGCCCGCGACCCGTCAGTCCGGGTCCTCCTGGACCATGACCCTGCCTCAGCCCCGGATCCCTCAGCCAAGACCCCCTTCTCCCCAGCTCTCATCCGTCTGGGACCCCGTCAGTTCCCGTTCCCTCTGACCCGGGCCCCAGACCCTCGGCCCTGGCCCTCCGCGCGCCCCCTCCCTGAGCGCTCCCCGCCCCGCCAGCAGCCGGGCCCCGAGCGCCGCGGGCACCCGGACTCTGACCTGCGGCCGCGGCGGCGTGGCGCCCCTGTCCGTGTCCCCGAGGCCGACCCGAGCGCCCCAGGCGGCGGCTGCGGCTCGGGCTCGGGCTCTGAGTGCGGTGGGCCCCGCCTGCCCGCGGCAGAGCCGGGCCGGGACGAGCCGGGCCCGGCGCGGGGGCGGGCGCGGGCGCCGGCTGGGGGTGGGGGTGGGAGTGGGGGCGGCGACGGCGCGCGGCGGGGAGGTAGCAGCCCCGGCTCGGCCGCCGCTCGCGCACAGTAGGGCCCACGGCGGGAGCCACCGGCTTTCCCGCGTCCACTCTGTGCGCGGCGCCAGTTACCTGGTGTGGTTTGCTCCCGCTACCACCGCTGGGAGGCGGCCCAGAGAGGGTCCCATTTCCGAGGAGGGACCCGAAGCTTAGGGGGATGCCCCGGCCAGGGCCGGTTTGGGGAGAGCCTAGGTGTGGGACTTCCTCTCGGCGAGAGTGGCTTGCCCTTCACACGGCGGTCAGCCAGGCTGTCTTCCCAAGATGTTCTTTCCAGTGACATTTTTAAAGAAAATTTAATTAAAGCATATTTCGGGTCTCTCGGTTTTCTTTTCTGACCCGGTGGTACTGCACACTTTCAGAGTTCCTTGCATTTGTAAGTTACATGGTTCTTCACAAGTCACTGAGTTTTAATCATTAAAAACATTTCTTAAACTCATAAACAGAATTTCTTAAATTTCTTAGCAGTGTTTCTGACACCGAGGGACTCAGAAAACATGGGTGGGACCGAGTGGGGACGTGAGACATGAGAAACAGTTTTTCATGTGTTGGGTAGATAGTGACCGTTTCTTTTCCTGCCACACTCTCCATCATGACCTGTCCAAAGTGGGTTGGCAGGTGCGTGTTCAGAAAGCCGCTGGTCTCCTGGACTTGAGGCTCCTCTTTCCCTTTTTCCAGTCTTATTTCTGGAGCATACTGTTCTGGGACTGACCCGCTTTGGGAAGGCAGCGATGCCTGAGGCCCCCCACTTCAGGAAGCTTATGGACTATGTGCTGGGGTACTCTCCATTTCTTCCTAGCTTCGTTGTGGTTACACACCTTCTGTGGTACAGAAGGTCCTCGTTTGTGGTTGGAGCAAAGTTTTGTAAGGATGGGTATCACAAGGGAAAAGATTCAGAGCTTAAATCAACAGACTCATGTCCTTCCTCCACAGCCCCTAAGATAAGAAGCTGCAAGCCACAGATCTTACAGGGACTGACCACTGAAAGACCATTTCTTAGCCTGTGATTTAGGTAGTTAGGTTGACGCGGATCCACAGTCTACACTCAGGTGGAAGTGCTGCGTCCGTCCTACTTCTTGTTCATTGCAGAGTTCCAATCTGCTTTTTTTTTTTTTTTTTTTTTTTTTGTCTTTCTTCCTTTCTTTTTCTTTTCTTTCTTTCTTCCTTTTATGAGACAGGGTGTTGCTGTGTCGCCCAGTCTGGAGTGCCGTAGCGCAATCACGGCTCACTTAAGCCTCGACTTCCCGGGCTCGAGGGATCCTCCCACCCCAGGCTCTCAAGTAGCTGGGACTAGAGGTGCACACTACCACGCCTGGCTAATTTTTTTTAATTTTTATTTTTAATAGAGACGGTGTCTTGATATGTTGCCTAGACTAGTCTGAAACTCCTGGGCTCAAGTGATCCTCCTGCCTCAGCTTCCCAAAGTGCTGGGATGACAGGCACCAGCCACTGCGCCCAGCCTGCTTTTTAAAATTACAGCTTTATTGAGGAATAATTAACATAATCTAAAATTTAAATACCATGCAAGTAAAATGTACAATTCAGGCCGGGTATGGTGGCTCACGCATGTAATCCCAGCACTTTGGGAGGCCAAGGCAGGTGGATCACTTGAGGTCTGGAGTTCAAGACCAGCCTGGCCAACATGGTGAAACTCTGTCTCTACTAAGAAATGTAAAAATTAGCCGGGTGTAGTGGCACACCCCTGTAATCTCAGTTACTCGGGAGGCTGAGGCAGTAGAATCGCTTGAACCTGGGAGGCAGAGGTTACAAGCCAAGATTGTGCCACTGCACTTCAGCCTGGGCACCAGAGCAAGACTCCATCTCAAAAATAAATAAATAAATAAAACGTACAATTCAATGACGTTTTAGCTTATTGACAGAGTTGTGCCATCATCACCAAATCTACCCTTAGAACATTTTTATCACTCCAAAAAGGAACCTCCTCTCCATTAACAGTCATTCCACCAACTCTAGGTAGAGATATTCTTTCTCTATAGATTCACCTATTCTGGACAATTCATATAAATAGAATCATATCATATGAAGTCCCTTGTGACTTTTTTCTTTCACTTAGCATAGTATTTGTGAGGCTCATCCATGTTATAGCTCATATTAATATTTCATTCATTTTTATGGTCAATATTCCATTATACAGATATACCACATTTTGTTTATTCATCCCATGAATTGATGAATATAGCTTGTTTCTATTTTTATGGGCTATTATGAATAATGCTGTTGTGAGCATTCATGTACAAGGTTACTTGTAGACATATATTTTTATTTCTCGTGCGTATATACCTAGGGACAGAACTGCAGGATCATAAGGTAACTCAATGTTTTTGAGGAACTGCCAGTCTGTTTTGCAAAGTGGCCACACCATTTTACAGTCCCACCAGCAATGTGTCAGGGTTCTAGTTTTTCCACATCCTTGTCAACACTTGCTATAGTCTTTTTTTATTTTAGCCAACCTAAAGGGTATGAAGTGATAGCTCATGGGGTTTTGTTTGTTTGTTTTGAGAGAAGGTATTGGTTTGTCACCCAGGCTGGAGTGCAGTGGTGCAATCACAGTTCACTGCAGCCTCGAATTCCTGGGCTAAAGCAATCCTCCCACCTCAGCCTCCCAAGTGGCTGGGACTACAGGTGCATGCCACCACACCTAATTTTTGTATTCTTTTGTAGAGACAGAGTCTCACTCTGTTGCCCGAGCTGGTATCTCATAGTTTTGATTTGCATTGCCCTAGTGACTATCCTGTTGAGCGTCTTTTCATGTGTTCATTGGCCATTTATCTTCTTTGAAGAAAAGTCTACTTAAATCCTTTCCCTGTTTTTAAATTAGATTATTTTTCTTTCTATTGTTGAGTTGTAAGGGTTATTTATTTATATATTCTATATACAAGTCTCTCAGATACATGATTTGCCAATATATTCTTGCAGGCTGTAAGTTGTGTTCAGATACATGATTTGCCAATATATTCTTGCAGGCTGTAAGTTGTCTTTTTACATTTTTTAAAAATTATTTATTTATTTATTTAAAGCTGAGGTCTCGCTATGTTGCCTAGGTTAGTCTCAAACTTTAGGGCTCAAGTGATCTTCCTGCCTCAGCCTCCTGAATAGATGGAATTACAGGCAGATGCCACCATGTTTGGTTCTTTTTACTTTCTTGATGTTGTCATTTGAGTTTTTAATTTTGATGAAGTCTGGTTTACCTGTTTTTTCTTTTGGTATCGTATCAGTGACTAACCCAAAGTCATGAAATTTGCTCCTAATATTTATTTTAAGAGTTTTAAAGGTTTAGTTCTTACCTTTAGGTTTTAAATTCATGTTGAGTTAAATTTTGCATATGATGTGAGATGGGGGCCAATCTGTTTTTTGGTGGGAAAATTCCCATAATTCAGTAGCGGTGACTAAGGGGAACCCCACAACAGTGAACTCATAAGTGGTGCAAAACTTTAGAGTTGAGCTGAATATTTTCTAAATTCCCTCTGGATCAAAAATCTCGTGATTTTTTTTTTTTTTTAAGGAGACCTATGGGTAGTGAAGTGTATAAATGTAAGAAGTTAAGTAATGTAAATTGAAATAATATGTCTGTTTTTCAAATTGCAAATCTTGGTCCATTAGTAGGTTATAAAATCTATTTATTCAATCATAACCAGCATTTTTTAGTCAAGCAAAAAGGACAGAAATAATCAGAACACATTTAAAGAAAGTGCTGTTTCATAACTTGTGTTATGCATGTGTGTGTATCTGAGTGTACCAGGAGTTGGTATAAAATGTGATTTTTACTGTGGGCCATATCTTTTAAAGTTGGAAAAACACTGTATAAACTATAGCTGTAGAATTCTTTCTTTCCACAAGCATTTTATTGAGTGCTTATTTTGTGCCAGGCCCTCTGCTAAGTGCCGGGAATAAAATGATAAACAGCACATGGTCCCCACCCTGCAACTTTGCACACAGGCAGTGCAATCCATATGGGGTTCCTAGAGACAAAAGACTGTGCCTGTTTCAATTTTCCCAGACCACAAAGACTCCTTCCAAATATTGGTGTTTGGTCCCCTGGGCCTTTTTTTTTTTTTTTTTTTTTTTTTTGCAATTAATGCTTAGTTGTTTATCTCATTTGAGATTTGCAGACATATTTACTTTTCTTTCAATAAAGAGGACTTTGTTCCCAGGTTTATAATTGCATACTATGTTTATTATATTAAGAAGAGAGTGCAAGTCTAGAAATAGCATTTTATCATAACTGAATTGATTTCCATTTTACTACAACTATATTTAAACTAGTTTCACTGGACAGACCTCAAATATCTTATAGTAGTGTTATGCCACTTCTTAAGGGAAAGATTTAAAATCATAGCAAAAATTTTTCTTTATTATCCAAGTGTTCGGCAAAACTGGGCACTGGGAATAATGACACGTAACCATTTTGCAGATTGAGTTTAGGAAAATTAGTGTGCTGTATTTGCAGTCAAGCAATCAAGCCACTCATTTACAGCAGCTGTATATAATCATAGCGCTGACATTTGCTCCTTCTCTTTATCTGAGACACCATTTATCAATCTTTAAGCATTATAAATTCCCAGGAGATTTAGAAGATCTTAATTTAAAAACTTTCAAAAATCATAACCAGTTCAACATGCCAGGCAGGTTAAACATACACATAGGCATACACACACACTTCCACAAATGTATCTACTTTTTGAATGACTCTGACATGTTCCCACTTGTGATTTTTACATCTAGTTATGAAATTTTACCCACAACCTCCCAATTTTACTTTGAATTTTATTAAGGTCCTTTTCTCCTCCTCTGTTTGTTCTGCCTCCTCCAATGTTGCCCTTCACAAAATAACTTGCTCATCTCTTACAAGGTCTTAAGGACCAAAGCCAGGTTTACAGCCTTTTCTTCTAACTTAAAATTGCTTGATCTTCTCATATACTGTACCCCTCTGCTTCACTCAGCATTCTATTTCTATTTTGAATGGTTACCTATAAGTAAATAAAAATTTCTGGGACATTTTAGTGAAAGTATTGATCTTGATTATATTTAAATCAAAAATATAATATAGCTATATATTGGTTCAAAAACCCCACAGAGAGGCCAGGCACAGTGGCTCATGCCTGTAATCCCAGCACTTTGGTAGGCCAAGGTGGGCGGATCACTTGAGGTCAGGAGTTCATGAACAGCCTGGCCAACATGGTGAAACCCCATCTCTCTACTGAAAATACAAAAACTAGCTGGGTGTGGTGGCATGCACCTGTAATCCCAGCTATTTGTGAGGCTGAGGCAGGAGAATCGCTTGAACCTGGGAGGCAGAGAGTGCAGTGAGCCAAGATCATACCACTGCACTCCAGCCTGGGCAACAGAGGTGAGATAACACCAAAAAAAAAAAAAAAAAAAGAAAGAAAGAAAGAAAAAAAAAACCACGGAGAATATAGCCAAATTAGTCATTTTTCTCTTAGTACACCAACTTAGAGCTTTCCTCTAGGTAATTTTTTAAAATGGAAAGAAATATAACAACACTGTCGTAAAAGCACTGAATGAAATAACTCCTTATTTTTTTTTTACTCATCTATTTTTGAAAATGTTTTATTTTATTTTTCATAATTTGGAAATGCCTATGAAATTAATAATGACATTTAATTTCAGAGAGATTTCACTTGGTAATTTCAACAGTTTTGAGTTAGACTATTTACATTTTAAGATTTTAATGGCTTAAGACACATTTGAAACGTTCAAAAGTGATTTTGGTTTTCAGGGAATAAAAAAAGAGCCATTTGTCCTGCTTTCTCAATTTTTCTCCACTTTTCCCCCTAAAAATGGACCTACCTTGGGTATCAGGTTATCCTCTAAGTATCAAGAGGCAGGAAGCCAATTGAGTAGAAGTTAGGACGACGGGAACTCATGATTTTCTTGGAGGGGCAAGTCCTACTTTCTAGTTGTCTTCTCCTTTCTGAAGAAAGAATTCTGTTTTAATCAAGTACTGGTGTAAAGGAAAGAGCCCCGACCTTTATTTCTGCTCATTGTGACTTTGAACAGGAGATTCAACCTCTCTGAGGCTTAGTTTCCTCATCTGTAAAATGGCAATATAATATATTCTCAGGCCAGGACTCTGAGGCTACAGTGAGCTGTGATGGTGCCACTGTACTCCAGGCTGGGCAACAGATCAAGACCCTGTCTCTAAAATATACATACACATATATACACACACACACATATTTTTATATATGTATTTATATATATTCACAGATGTGTGTGTATGTATATATATTTTTTAGAGACAGGGTCTCTAAAATAGGAATATATATATATACACAATTAGAATACAAAGAATATACACATATATATTCTCTTAATCTCATCAGTGAGATAACAGGAGGAATTACCAAATCAGGCTCCCAGTAGGAACTCAATAAATGTTATTTACCATCTGGATGAAAGCATTGAGAATACTTTTACTACTAGTCACTCACTAATCTGAAATAGTCACTCATTAATATTAAAACACAGTTTGGATGTTAAAATCTTTAAAAATCTATGTTTCCTCTTTAGTTATCAGTCTGCATGGACATTCTACTCTCTTTCTGGCATATGAAAAAAATCATGACTCTAGTGGGTAGACTTTGAAACAGCTGTGAACCTGAGATTTCTGCATGAACATGGTTTTCTCAGGACACTTGTGTGAATTTATAGATTCTGCTTTGTCTTATAAAACTAAACACAAAACCAAAAACTTTTTATTATGGAAAACACTAGACTATATAAAAGTAGGTGGAATAGTCTAGTGAACCCCCGATGTACCCTAACCCGACGTCGTACCCTGGGCAATCTTATTTCATCTGTACCCTCACCCACATCCCTCCCTGCTCTACAGTTCTGGAGGAAATCCCAGACAATGCATTTCATCATAAAACCTTCAAACTCTGTTAAATGTTGTTTTTATAAGTCTTCTGTTTAAACGTTGGTCAGAATAATTTGCTCTGCGAGAGTTTGGATTTATCAGAAAAGTTTCTCTACTGAAATATTTTCAAACCTTAACGTCTATCATGGTTGAGTTGTAAAGTGTGTTAATTGCTAAGAGGACTCTTGTGTGCACGCTACAGCTTCCAGAGGACCTCAGGACATAAGCATGCTCAGGCTAAGAAATGCTCAAGGAATCTAGACCTGGGGAAAGATAGGGTAGTCTCAGTTACTGAAAAAAAACAAACAACAAAAAGGGTGTCTGTGCCAAGAACAGATTACAGCAGATCTGGGTCCCGTAAGCTTTGGGATAACTGGGTGGGGCCTGGGTTGGCAGATCCCTGGGGGGCAGTCATTTTCTTGCACCTTTCTTGACCCCTTGTTTGTTTATACTTTGGGAAGCAACACGTGGCCCTCATCTTCCACCTCTGCTGCATTTCTCTCTTCAGAATACCTTCCGGAAGATTTTACTGGGAAGTCACTTTATTCCTCTGTGCTTCTGCACTGGTCTATATAGATTGCTGTGGAAATGTCTATCTTCCCTTACTAAGATGTAAATGCCCTGACAGCAGAAGCCATGGTTGATTAATCTTTTTATGCCCAGGACTCACTGTACTACAGTGCCTGAAACCATATAAGCGAACAATCAATGTTTGTTGAATGGTTGATTGCTGAGTGACTAGCTTGTAAACCCAAGCCTACTCTCAAGGAAATAATTCAAATGTTGCCCCCTAAGAGTCTTCCATCACTGTCATTCTTCATACTCTTAATAGCTTTATATTTTGTCATATGAGTTATCATTGCCTGAAATTATATATTTGTTTAATTTTTACGTGTACATTGTCTGCCTTCCCACACTAGAAGGTAATTCCAAGAAGGCAGGGATTTTTAAATTCACTATTGTCACCTTAGCACCTAGCGCATGGCAAGTGACTAGCACCTAGCAAACAGCTCTCAATAAATTTGCATTATTGAAATAATGGTGATGTCATCAAGTCAATCACCATTAGAAGTTGTATTTTCGGCTGAACGTGGTGGCTCACATCTGTAAATTCCAGCACTTTGGGAGGCGGAGGCAGGCATATCACTTGAGGTCAGGAGTTCAAGACCAGACTGGCCAACATGGTGAAACCTCATCTTTACTAAAAAGACAAAAATTAGCTGTGCGTGGTGGTGCGCACTTTTAGTCCCAGCTACTCAGGAGGCTGGGGTACAGTAGTCCCAGCTACTCGGGAGGCTGAGGCTGAGGCTGAGGCTGTAGTCCCAGCTACTCTGGAGGGTGAGGCTGAGGCACAGGAATCGCTTGAACCTGAAAGGCGGGGGTTGCAGTGAGCTGAGATTGTGCCACTGCACTCCAGCCTAGGGGACAGAGACAGACTCCATCTGAAAAAATAAAAATTTAAAAAAAAAAAAAAAAAAACAGAGGCCAGGTGCGGTGGCTCACGCCTGTAATCCCAGCACTTTGGGAGGCCAAGGCGGGCAGATCACCTGAGGTCAGGATCTGAGACCAGCCTGACCAACATGGAGAAACCCCGTCTCTACTAAAAATACAAAAAATTTAGCCGGGTGAGGTGGCGCATGCCTGTAATTCCAGCTACTCAGGAGGCTGAGGCAGGAGAATCGCTTGAACCCAGGAGGCAGAGGTTATGGTGAGCCGAGATCGTGCCACTGCACTTCAGCCTGGGCAACAAGAGTGAGACTTCGTCTCAAAAAAAAAAAAAAAGTTGTATTTACAATTTTATATGCCTACAACATTGATTAATATTCCCTTAATTAAGTCCCTAGCTGCTAATTTTTGCATTACTTAGGTAGCCACATACTTTTCTGTTTTTATAAACAAAAAACTGTTTTGAACATTTGGACCCATGTGCCAGTTTTGAACATTCTGTTTTGAACATTTGAACCCATGTGCCAGTTTGGCTCTTGATACATTGAATACCTACTGTTGATACATAATTTATATTTTGAGCAGAGTCTGAGGACTGGGAATGCTCAAGACCAAGGCTTCCTAACACAGTGATTTCAGATAGGCTGTTCCCACTGTGATTGTTCAGTAATATAACTTCCCTTTCCCTGTGCCTATTTCTTAAATGCCCAAGGGTAAGGATGTGAGCCAAGCTGCCTGCAGACTTCTTGTTGCCAGGGCCTTCAGGAGAGCTCTCTTTCCAGTCTTTGGTTGGAGCCCCTCTCTGGGGGTGACGCTTTGGCATTGGCAGAGCTCTGTTTTGCATTTCTACTGGATTTTTTAATGTTTGGGTATCTGGTAGATAGGTCATGAATTGCATTTACAAGTTTAGACACTTTTGTACAATAGTAAGAGGAGGTAGAAGAGGGAGTTAAGGAGGTGTGAGGGCTTCACTGAAGAGTGATAGTTGGTTTACTGACATTGGGTTTTGGTAGCATCGCTTCCTACTATCACAATATGGACACATTTTTCCTTCTCAAAGTATTTTTCTGATTTTAATCTATAACATTCATTTATTCTCTTAGTAAAAATGCAGTAGGTAAATTTCTTTCCGATCAATTTCTACGCATCTTCTTAGTATGCAGAATTTTTATTAAAAAAATTATTTCTATAGTAGTAAGAAGTTAACTCTTCCTAGTTTTAAAAAGATAAATTTGATCGACCTCTTTAACTGTTCTTCCACCAAATGGACCTGCAGTGGTCTAGATGATTTGTATAATTTATTAATGATTGAAAGTAAATTGTTAGCCTTTAAGGCATTGTTTACTATGGCTCTATAAAACACAGTTATCACTGTGATTCTTCAGTAATGTAATCCAAGTATCTCCAGACGTTTCCAAAAACTTATTAAAAATCTGTCACATAGCATGCTTAAAGGAGGCAATGTTGCATAAAACGTATTTATAAACCACAAGATTATTAACGGTTTAATATATGGGCAACTCAACTCAGTACAACTAAATAATGAAAGGATATTTGAATCTCAGGGGAAAAACAAAACTAAAAAAAAGAAAAAGAAATTGCAATAGGGGAAAAACAAAACTAAAAAAAAAGAAAAAGAAATTACACCTTTAGCCTTTTATGAAAATAACAACTTTTTTCTTTTCTTTAAAACTATTTTAAAAATTACCGAACATAAGTTTCTTGTAAAAGGTCAAGCCACTTGTATGCAAATGTTTGTAGCAGCATTATTCATAATAGCCCCAAAGTGGAAACAACCCAAATGTCCATCAACATTGTGTGTATCCAATGTACATTCCACACTGGATACACAAAATGTGGTCGACATAGCCAATGGAATATTACTCAGACAAAAAAAGGAGTGAAGTACTGATACATCTACCACACGGATGAGCCTCAAAAACATTACACTAAGTGGGCTGGGTGTGGTGGCTCACACCTGTAATCCCAACACTTTCGGAGGCCGAGGCGGGTGGATCATGATATCAGGAGTTCAAGACCAGCCTGGCCCATGTTGTGAAACCCCGTCTCTACTAAAAGTACAAAAAATTAGCTAGGTGTGGTGGCGGGTGCCTGTAATCCCAGCTACTCAGGAGGCTGAGGCAGGAGAATTGCTTGAACCCAGGAGGCAGAGGTTTCAGTGAGCTGAGACCGTGCCACTGTATTCCAGCCTGGGCAACAAAGCAAGACTCTGTCTCAAAACAAAGAAAAAAAGTCAATTCTGTATGGTTCCTTTTATATGAAATGTCTGGTATAGGCAAATGCATAGAGGCAGAAAATAGATTAGTGGTTGCCAGGAGTGGGGGAGAGGAGAACATAGGGAATGACTGATAATGGGTGCAGTTTCTTTTTGGGGTGAAGTGTTTTGGAATTAGATAGTGGTGATGATTATACAATTTTTTTTTTTTTTTTTGAGACAGAGTTTTGCTCCTGTTGCCCAGGCTGGAGTGCAATGGCGCAATCTCAGCTCACCGCAACCTCTGCTTACTGGGTTCAAGCAATTCTCCTGCCTCAGCATCCCGAATAACTGGGATTACAGGCTCCCACCACCATGCCTGGCTAATTCTGTATTTTTTAGTAGAGATGGGGTTTCTCCATGTTGGCCAGGCTGGTCTCAAACTCCCGACCTGAAGTGATCCACTCGCCTGGGCCTCCCAAAGTGCTGGGATTACATGAGTGAGCCACCGTGCCAGCCACAACTTTATTAAATATACCAAAGCCCATTGAATTATACATTTTAAAGGATAATTTTATAGGATGTTAATTATATCTCAATTTTTAAAATGTTTTTAATTATACTGAGAAAAATGATTATTTCTATCCTCCCTTTACTAAATGAGAACTAGCATGTTTTTAGTTTCCCCTTTCCACCCACCTACCGTGTTTTGTCATTCTGTTATTCCAGGGCTGCAGCATATTGATGTGCAGTTTAACTCTGCTCGAAGGTAGCAAGCCAAGTGGATAAAGTGGTGCTGAAATCCTAGCAATGTGCTCATCCTACCTGAAAGAAGGGATATCTTTGCCTAATTCATTAAAAATCACCCATAACTTAGCAGTGGCCTTGATCTTTTTAAAAACACTTTCCTTCCTTCCTTCCTTCCTTCCTTCCTTCCTTCCTTCCTTCCTTCCTTCCTTCCTTCCTTCCTTCCTTCCTTCCTTCCTTCCTTCCTTCCTTCCTTCTTCCCTCCCTCCCTTCCTCCCTCCCTCTCCCTCTCTCTCTCTCTTTCTCTCTTTCTCAGCATTTCTCTTTGTTGCCCAGACTGGAGTACACAGCTCACTGCAACCTCAAACTTCCAGGCTCAAGTGATCCTCCTGCCTCAGCCTCCTGAGTAACTGGGACTACAGATGCGTGTCACCACGCCCAGTTGATTAAAAAAAAAAAAAAAGTTGTAGATACTGTGTCTTGCTATGCTGCCCAGGCTGGTCTTAAACTCCTGGCCTCAAGTGATCCTCTCACCTGGGACTCCCAAAGTGCTGGGATTACAGGTATGGGCCACCTCACCAGGCCAAGTGATCATTTAAGATGATCATTTTAATGGGGTTTTGGGACTATTTTTGGAGGGTAGGTAAATACATATACTTCTTCAGGTCTCCGCTCTTGAATTAGAAGTCAAGCACTTCATTTTATTGTCATACTATAATGAATACACTCTAACAGATTACTTTCCAGAATGGAACACCCTTTGGCACTTTCTTAGCAAATTGGGTTGGAAATTATCCGGTTAACGTTAAAAAGCACATTTTTAGTTTAAGTGTGTGTTCTATAGTCCCTTTAATTTTGCCTTTTGGGTTTTAAGAGGATTCGGTGTATTGTTCAACTTTATCTTATGATCCCTGAATATGTTTTTATGCTTGATATCACTAAAGTGCCACCACTACAAAGGGGATTTCCTGATACTTACTTGTTCTAACAATGCAACTTTTTCTGACAGCATTCTTGTATAGATTTCAAAAGAGCTCAAATAATAGTATTTTCTACACTAAATTTAATCAGTGACTCAACACACATTTATTGAATTACTATTATGTTCAAAATAACACTCTATTCCAAACAGGAAGAACTCCTCAGATCCCAGCACTTTACATACAAAGTGCTTGTGTACCTGATACATGGTAGGTACTCAGTGAATATTTGTAAATGGATCAATGCCTAAAGAACAATCTTCTTAATTTGTGATGCCTAAAGATTAGACACTGTCTAGTAACCACAGAATTTAATAGGCCCTTTATTCAATTGGCATTCTAGAAGGGAAATTATCTGATGTAAAAAATGTGATATAGGCCGGGAGCAGTGGCTCACGCCTGTAATCCCAGCACTTTGGGAGGCTGAGGCAGGCAAAAGGAAGTCAAGAGATCAAGATCATCTTGGCCAACATGGTGAAACCCCATCTCTACTAAAAATACAGAAATTAGCTGGGCGTGGTGACACGTGCCTATAGTCCCTGCTACGCAGGAGGCTGAGGCAGGAGAATTGCTTGAACCCGGGAGGCGGAGGTTGCAGTGAGCCAAGATCGAGCCAATGCACTCCAGCCTGGTGACAGAGTAAAGAAACAAACAAACAAACAAACAAAAAACTGATACAATTTGGACTATTTCTAAGATAAATCTAAGAATTCTGGCAAACTAAAAACTTTCAGTGTTAACTATTTGTAGTGTTTTAAACCGATAATTTTTTTCAGCAATTTTTTTTTTTTGCTACTCTGTCAGTTTGTTTAGAAGTATCTGTTCTTAAACTGAAAACTTTCAAGATCACTTAAAAGTGTTTCCACTTAAAAATCAATAATCAGCCAGAAAATGGCGTGAACCTGGAGGTGGAGCTTGCAGTGAGCAGAGATTGCACCACTGCACTCCAGCCTGGGCGACACAGCGAGACTCTGTCTCAAAAAAAAAAGAAAAGAAAAAAATCAATAATCAGCGGTTCTCATATCCATGTCAAACACTTAGTGTTTTGTAATTGTTATTGTTCTGTTTATTTGTTTGTTTGTTTCTAATCCCAGAAAGGTGGGATCTAGGGTTCCTGGACTAATTAGAATTACCATGAATCTGAAATTTAAGATGCATGTAGGGTGATATTTTACGTTTTCGGTGTTTTTTTTTTTTGAGATGGAGTCTTGCCCTTTTGCTCAGGCTGGAGTGCAGCGGCATGATCTCGGCTCACTGCAGCCTCTGCCTTCCAGGTTCAAGCGATTCTCCTGCCTCAGCCTCCCTAGTAGCTGGGATTACAGGTGCCTGTCACCACACCTGGCTAATTTTTATATTTTTAGTAGAGATGGGGTTTCCCCATATTGGCCAGGCTGATCTCGAACTCCTGACCTCAGGTGATCCTCCCACCTCGGCCTCCCAAAGTGCTGGGATTACAGGCGTGAGCCACCACACTTGGCCTAAGTTTTAACTACATAAATTTTCATAAACAATTTTTTCCTTGTAAACAACTGAAAGATTTCCAAAAAAGCCACCATATTTTCTTCCCCAATTCCATCTCTCCTTCTTTGACTCAAATGCTTCCCCAGTTCCATCTCTCCTTCTTTGACTCAAATGCTTCCCCAGTTCCATCTCTCCTTCTTTGACTCAAATGTATGTTAAAATTTGAGAACCATTGCCATAATGGGAAAGTCAGAATTAGCAAACTGAAAAATTTTGTTAGAGCTTAAAATACAAGGCTAGTTTTTTTTTTTTTTATGTTGTTCTTTATCACACAAATTAGAGTCTAAATCTCAGACTCTAAGACAGAGAAAAATTGCATTTTCAAGTATTTGAGAGCCATCATTTAAGATGATATCTTACCAAAAGAATCTCTTCCTTCTCACGAAAAAAAAAGTTTAATTCCAATTACCGTCAGTAAGAAATGCAAGCAATGGAAATAGTAAACATATTCAGCATGTGGGGAAACAGTTGGTATTCAGTAAACAGCAAGTAATTTATTGACTTGGCAAGGCTCCCTTGAACTCCAGTACACAGTTAACTCTTAATTATCTAGGAACAGATTTACTATTATGTAAATTCTTTAGAATGTTATTGAACTCTCTGTCCCTCATCTTGCTAAATTCTAGGCTGACATCAGTATGCCTGAGAAAGCAGTGGAGTTAATCAAGCTTGAAGGGTGAGCTAAGTACAGGTTCACTTTCAAATCCTTATTAAGCACATCCTCTTTGCCCTGCACTGTGTTAGGGTGAAAGACAAAAGATCCTGCTTTTAGGGAGCTCATAGTCCAGTAGAGGAGGCAGATAAGTTAAAAAAAAAAAAAAAAAAAAAAAAAAAAAGATTACAATGCAGAAAGTGCAATAAACATGGCAATAACATGGTGCCATGGAGGTACATAGGAAGGGGAGAAACCTAACCCAGGTCACCTAATGGGAAGGCTTCCCAGATAAGAAATACCTGAGTTTAATCTTGAAGGATGAGTGGGATGTAGCCATACAGAAATACTTGGGGTCCAAGGACGGTGGATCATGCCTGTAATCCCAACACTTTGGGAAGCAAGAGAATGGCTTGAGCCCAGGAGTTCAAGACCAGCCGTAACAACATAGTAAGACCTTGTCCCCACAAAAAATTTAAAAAGTTAGCTGGGTGTCATGGTGTGCACCTGTAGTCCCAGCTACTTGGGAGACTGAGGCAGGAGGATCACTTGAGCCCCAGTGGTCGAGGCTGCAGCAAGCTGTGATAGCGCTACTGCGCTCCAGCTTGGGCAACGGAGCGAGACTCTTTTTTTTTTTTTAAACAACTTAGAAGGTAGAGTCCAAGGCCTTTTAAAAAACAAACAAACAAACAAAATCATTTGCACTAGACAGCCTAAGTTGACCTCAGGTTTCCAACGTGAGCAATTAGGCTCAATTTGAGACACGTTAAGTTTTTGGTGTTGTGGGGAATAGCCAAGTGAAGATGTCCACAGACCATAGTTATCCATGCTTGCTGCTTCGGGAAGGGGTCTGGGATGGACACGCAATGTGGGGTCATCATTGTCTGCGTAGCAACGGAAGCCGTTGATGGGAAAGAGATCTCCAGGAAAGGCAAGCTGGGGTGGCCTCTGTGGGCAACGTGAGCTTTTAAGGGGTAGTGGAATCTGAGAAGGATCAGCTAGAAGGGCAGAAAAAAGAAAAATGAGAACAACCTGGGAGGATGAAGGTCAAAGGAAAAGAGCAGGTAACACTGTCATACGGCACAGAGAAGTCAAAGAAGATAGGCCTGGGAACTTTGAAGAGAACCAAGGCAGCAGCAGAAGTCACGCCAGTCAGAAACATTTATTAAGCACCTAATATGAACGTACCAGGCACTGTAAACTGTTGTGCTATTTAATCTTCACTATGGTCCTTTGAGGGAAGGCATTATTAATATTATCATTCTTAGATTACAGATGAGTAAATTGAGGCCCAGAAGATCTTGACCAGAGTGGTACAACTAGTTTGCAACAGTGCGAAGACTGTGACTCAGCTTAGCCTCACTTGTGAGTCCGGCTCTCTGTCATGTGCTGGTTACCGACAGTGGTGAAAAAGCACAGAGTGAGTGAGTGTTCCCTACTCTTTAGAAATCTTTGTCAGTGGAGCATAGTGGGTAGATTTCACAAAGAAGAGGCAGAGTCTAAGCAGGTGTTTTTTTGTTTTAATTTTTGTTTTTAAGATGACAGAGGCTTGCCCGCGATGATCAGGTGAAGAAAGAGAGCCACAGAAAAAAGAAAAAGGCTTCAGAATGAAGGGACTGATGCCTGTCTAGCCATACTTCCACTTCTGGGGTTGGATCACAAGAGATCTGAAAAAAAAAACCTGCTGGTGTGAACAACTGAAGCGTTTGGTACTGTGTGAGTGTGTTTTAGGAAAGAAATCACCTGCAAAAAATGTCCATCTCACCTTTTCTCATTTAGGAATTCATTAATACAATGAACATCATTCATAATGAAGTAGACTGAATTTCTTGTGTAACCACAATCCGGAACTATACTTGCCACATCAAACCAGGCCCTACCTATCTAGGTTCAGGGCAAATAGCAGCAGCTGGGGGAGGGGCTCCACGTACACTTTTCCTTCCTGTGTTCACACTGTAAAATCCAGTACCCTCTTTCTTTCCATCAGTTGCTGTTCTCAGTGGAGCATCCAGACCTCTTTTTTTTTTTCAATAAAAAAAAAAATGATGCCCATCGCAGAGCTCTTGGCTGGTCCTGCAGCAGAGCTAGAAGTTACCAGTTTCTGTTCTCCCAGATCTTATTTTTGAAAACTATGTGCCAAGTGTGGCTAAACTTTATTTAAACTGAACTTCTAACAACATACTAGAAAAGAAAATTAATCCCAGTTTTTGTTTGTAACTTTATTATAAGGACTTAATGAAATTCATACCCAGAGCTCTTTGTAGATTCCTCCACAAGATAATGGCTTTGCTGGTCTGTGGAGCAGTGGCTTCTAAATCACTCTCTAGGTAATTATTTTATAGGTTCAAGAAAGACATGGGCTACTGGGGACCTACTGAGCCAAGGCACTAATGCTAGGGCTGTGGGGAAAGTGCAAAGTGCAATGCAGACATCTTTTGTGGGAGTGCTCAACTTTCTTAGAGATGGGGACCAGAATTCAGAGTAGTGAAGCACCAATGTAAGTAGTAAAAGAATGTTTACTTTTTCCATTTAAAAGCAATGATGCCAGTAATGCATGAATATATTCTTGCAGAAAGGAATACAGAAATCTCTAGAATAAATTGTTTAAGTTCCCCCTCACGACCTCCCCACTTCCACTTCCCTTCCCAAATTGAGGTGTTTCTTGCTAGTCTCTTTTCTATGCATTTCCACACAAACAGAAGCAAATATGTATACTTCTACACGTATGTAATTTAACTTATGTACTTTTATTACTGTTCAGCATAAATTGTTCAAAATACATTTTTTCTGTGAACTTTTTCCTTAAGAAGGTCTATTCATGTCAGAACATATACATGTATTCTTTTAAAAGTCAGTGTAGTATTACTACAGAATAAATTAATAAATTTATTAAAACATTAGAATGTATCCCACACAAGAGAGTGAAACAAAAACTACTAAATTCTAAAACATTTGATTGGCAGACACTAGTGATTAATTCCATGTTTAATTCCATGTTTAATCACTTGTTTGAGTAGACTTAAGCTTCATGGAAATTTTCTCCACTTTAATCTTTTAAAAACATAGATTTAATATTAATACATTATTTTGACATATAAAAGCCCTTGTGTAAATGTTTTGCTTAAAACCAAGCATCTTAAAAGGAATGCTTAAGTGGAAAATACTGGAATGCTACCTAGTTAGCATATATGATTGAATGCTATGGATCCCACAAGGCAGGACTAGAATGAAATAAAAAAAAAGATTCTTAAATATCTCAGGAAAATGGGAATTCTTGTGGTACCTAAGGACAATGGTAGTTCTTTAAAAAATGTCAGTTCTGGCTGGGGGCAGTGGTTCATGTCTGTAATTCCAGCACTTTGGAAGGCCGAGGCAGGTGAATCACCTGAGGTCAGGAGTTCGAGACCAACCTGACCAACATGGCGAAACCCTGTCTGTACGAAAAATACAAAAATTAGCCAGACGTGGTGGCAGGCACCTGTAATCCGAGCTACTCAGGGGGCTGAGGCAGGAGAATCACTTGAACCCCGGAGGCAGATGTTGCAGTGAGCCGAGATGGTGCCACTGCACTCCAGCCTGGGCGACACAGCAAGACTCTGTTTCAAAAAAAGAAAAAAAAAGTCAGTTCTTTTCTGATCATTGTTAAACTGATAACGAAAATCTAAAAAAAAAAACCAAAATAACAAAAAACCACTACATCTTGTTTAAAGATATATTTGGCCAAGTGCAGTGGCTCACGCCTGTAATCTCAGCACTTTGGGAGGCTGAGGCGGGCAGATCACCTGAGGTCAGGAGTTTGAGACCAGCCTGACCAACATGGAGAAACCCTGTCTCTACTAAAAATACAAAAAAAATTAACAGGGCGTGGTGGCGCATGCCTGTAATCCCAGCTACTCGGGAAGCTGAGGCAGGAGAATTACTTGAACACGGGAGGCGAAGGTCACAGTGAGCCAAAGCCAAGGCAGGTGGGTCACGAGGTCAAGAGATCGAGACCACCCTGGCCAACATGGTGAAACCCCCATCTCTACTAAAAATACAAAAATTAGCTGGGTGTGGTGGCGCACACCAGCTACTCAAGAGGCTGAGGTAGAGAATCACTTGAACCCAGGAAGCAGAGGTTGCAGTGAGCTGAGATCATGCCACTGCACTCCAGCCTGGGCAACAGAGTGAGACTCCATCTAAAAAAAAAAGATATATTTGTACATGCACATGTATAGAGGAAAACCATAAGTTTATGTTTTCTTTATGTTTTAACAGTGGTTATCTCCGGGTGATGGTGCATATTCAAGTGATTCTCATTCTTTATCTTTTTCTGAACTTTCCAATTTAAAAAATAATACATAGTAGTTTTCTTAATTAGAGAAAAATGAAAAAAAATTAATAATAAATGAATGGAATGAGTATGTATCTTGGCTTGAGAACAGAAACTCTGCCTTCTCTATCTTTACATTTCCCCACATTACTTTTACTTAAGTGTAACATATACAATTATAACCTTGGGTCAAACAAACTTAAAAATAGGCTTGTAATGTATAAATAAACACAACATCTAAAGTAGTTTTTATTCTAGTACTACTAGGCCAGCACACAAAATACACCTTTTTTTTTTTTTTTTTACTAATGTGACATCTCCTCTGTTAAATAATTAATTTTTTAAATTTATAATTTCACAAAATTTAGTTTTTAAAAAAGCTTATTCTTGTCATTTCCAAAAAAAGAGAGGGGAAAGGAGAGATGAAGCTGTGCTTAGTGGGAAAGTTGCAACATTCGGTTCGTGAGTAGTTTTTGCTTTAGATATTTTTTTTCAAGGACTTCTCTTACATAAGAGTCCTGTGATATCTCCATAGGGAGAAATAACCCTCAGCTACATTATGTCTTTTTAATTTTTCCTCCAGATAGTGTTTACAAATCAACATGTAGGAATGACTCCATATTTAAAGTTATTAGCCAACTCTAGTGTCTATTTGCCATTAAGGACAATTAGTAATTTTAACAATCAATGAGAGTTTATTTTAGGAGAAAACTTACTGAAATTTTCAGGAAATAACCTTTTTGTTCCAAAACAGCTGTCATTGAACACCATTATATCTACAACAATTAAAATTATCTTTGGTGACTTTTAGCATCTGGCATTGCTCCATTATTGTTCAGTTAAATATTTTTCAAGTTTGCTAGGACTTTTGCCCACCATGTGCTTACGACTCTTTATTGTCAATATGTATCTTAGAATTCACCTTTGTGACATTACTTTTTTTGTATTGTGGGAGAGTGCATAATTTCTATAGTGAATTGCCTGAGAAATGAAGTAATATTTATTAGGAAATTGCAGTACGTATCTACAAGTTACCTACAAACATACAATTACAATTTATTCTGTTATATTTAACAACAAATATTCCCTTCTCTCTTTTACTAGATCCATGCAAAAAATAATTCCTAGTTTAAAGAATTAGCTAATGTGCAGTGGCCAAAAAACAAACAAAAAGCAAAGAGCAACATGTCATTTTGATCAATTTAACTGAAAAATATGAAGGACATTTCCACGTTGAATTCACCCAGACCATTAGTGCAGGGAATTGACTGTTAAAAACAAAACCAAAGAAAAACAAAAACATACTATTTTGCATCCCAATGGAAGTCATAAATATGTTAGTTCAAAACCCATCCAAAATGAGTCATGTGTCTTAGAAAAAAATAACAAACCTGAGATCCTGTAATACCTTACCCAATTTAAATCCTAATTAAGACTTCATGTTTGTTTCATTTTGCGACAAAGTGAATGCTTATCTTTAGAAATGACTAATTAAGCACTGAAATATAATAGCTTCAGGAGCCTAAATGCATCATATGATAAAAGAACAATACTTTTATAATATCTGAGGCCTTGATCACTATTATTGAGTTAGTATATTTTGAGGGAAAAGAATTTACATGCCATGATTTTATTCAAACCAAAAAGATATTTGGAAAATATTTAAGAATTATTACTGATTATTGAAATCTAAAACACTAATACCAGTGAGTATTTCTTATACTCTAATACTTCTCTGAACACTTACAAAGCCAATAATTAACCATTCAGACTGAAGGAAAAAAAAAAAACTGGAAAGGATTTATAAGGGTGAATAGGGTGAAATTTATTTAAGTAACTTCAAAAATCTGCAGAAACCCAAAGCAATTTGAGCTCTGTGTTATGGATTTGGGGGACTGTCATGTGCATCGATTGTCCTTAGACTGCCTCTCTTGGATCCTCTTCTCTCCTCTATACCACAACTAATATTTCTATTACTGGAATGTCCCCCATCCCCACAAGTTCACATAATCAAATCCTGGACTATTTTTGATGAGAAACCGTAGCTAACAAGATTGTTTTCCCACTCTAGGCAGTTGAAAATGGAGGACGTGCAAAATATTATTTAAAAAGCAGGTTGCAAAACTAACTTTCAGAAAAGTTAAAATGGACTAAAAACTTGAAGACAGATACTCCGAATCGTTAAAAAGTTCTTACCTCTGGGGGACAGAGTACTGGTGATTTTTCTTTTCTCACTTTTTTCTGCATTTTTCAGAGATTTATGTATTACATTAATAGTTAACAAAATAGTAAAAGTCAAATATGGGGAAAAGTATCTCATTGGTTATGAAAATGTAAATAAAATATGCAAAACACTGAATTGTTTCAAATAATTGTTTCAAAACTACTGTTGAAAAATGATCCAGGCCTCCAAGCTCTTCCTCTCATTTGCGGAACATAAAGTATATTTTGGATCAACACATGGAACATTCCAGACAATGTGAAACTAGAAAGGAACTGCACCTGTATCCCGACACGGCGCCAAAAAAACGTAGCTACTGAATAAATATTCATCTTAAATTGGGAAAAGGAATTAAAGTTCATTTTCCACTTACTCCTATGCAGAAAAGTGAAAGTTTTATTCTTGGCATGAATATGATAGAACTTGTGGGACAGTAACTATTATTAAGAAGGTACTTTTCAGAGTTTGATTCCACTGAGCAGTTTGAAGTGGAAGAGAAAGCATTGCAGAATATGAATGAACGCTATAACTGAAAACTTGATGGTTTTGAATTAAACTCTGGCTATTTACTTTGTGAATTTTGAGAACCACTTGATTAATTTTTTTTCAGATGATTACTTGTACCAAACAGAGAAAGAACATCGTGTATTTAAGGATTTGTTTACCTAAATGGATACGCTTGGTGGGGAGGAATTCAGCTTCAGCAGAATTTTCTGTAAGAAGAGTAACATTTACATAATGGCAATTCTAAAAAAGTCATCTTTTTCAGAGAAAAATGTGAAGCAATGTGTGTGGAAAGCTGCAAAATCTAGAGTTGCAGGCAGATTAGGCAAGAGGCACTTGGTGAAAAATAAAAAAAGAATTAAATCATGGCTAAAGATTTTTTCCAGCAAAAGTAGTTAATATGTGGAAGAAACTGTTAACACGGCTTTTAAAAAATAATCAGAAGCTGTGAAAGAATTCTGACAGGGGAGATGAGAGACATGAGATAAATGGGGAAGTAGAGAATAGAAGCATGAATATGTGATGGCACATGTGACTTTGCCATTAATTTTATTATCTTTGCAAAAGACCTTAGATCAATGAGGAAAGTGGATGGAAGACGGGGCAAGCTAAAATTTAGCTCTCTAGATGGAATCTTTTGCTTATGTTTTTTTCTTTTTATTTTCTTCCCCCACTGTGTTTGTTTCTGGGGATTATATTCTATAGCAGAAAGACTCCCCCCAAATATTCCACAGTTTACCAAAAAAAAAAAAAAAAAAAACGGAAAAGCATACTATGTGAAACTATTGTCAGACATAGATAGAAAAGAGACCAAAGAGAAATCTTCACCTTTGCATCTTCAATTTCAACAGGTGCGTTGTATGTTCCTTTAAAATCTGATGCTTTGGCTACACTCAGGCCTTTTTGCAGTAACCTTAGCAGATGCTTAAGGAACCTAAATTGCTGAAGCCAGTTCCAGTCTAATAAAATGGTCTATATTTCTTTCTTCAATGAACCTTTTTTTTTTTTTTTTTTTTTTTTTGAGACAGAGTCTCACTTGTTGCTCAGGCTAGAGTGCAGTGGCACAATCTCAGCTCAGTGCAACCTCTGCCTCCCGGGTTCAAGCAATTCTCCTGCCTCAGCCTCCTGAATAGCTGGGATTATGGGATTACAGGCACACACCACCAGGCCCGGCTAATTTTTGCATTTTTTTTTTTTTTTTTTTAGTAGAGATGGGGTTTCTCCATGTTGGCTAGGCTGGTCTCGAACCCCTGACCTCAGGTGATCCATCCGTCTCTGCCTCCCAAAGTGCTAGGATTACAGGCATGAGCCACTGCACCTAGCCTGAACCTTCTTTTTAATCTTACAGTTTCTCCATTTATCAGAATGTGCAACTGCTCTTAAATTCGCTCCCTTCTACTTAAATGTTGGATCCCACAATCCATATGCAAAAAATGAATTTCAGTAGAAATCCAACATTTCAGTAGAAAATCTCTATCTCAGGCATTGTGCTAGATACCAGAGACACAACACAGGATAATTCGGAACGTTTCCCATTCTGTGTACACCAAGTTCTTCCCCCGCACCCCGCCCCACAAAATTGTGTAAAGGTTCTAACAGTCTCTACAGTGGTATCAAAAATAATTTCTCCTTTCTAATTTGGAGAACATGAATATTAGCCATTATTTGCTTCTCAGTAATTTTCCACATGCCAGTCATCCTATCTTGGAACTCCTCCTTCATCTCAGACCAAACCTCTCTCCTGCTGCATGACTTTTCCCATGTGACCCTTTAAATAAATTCTAAGATTTTTCCCATAATTAATTAATCTCAGAAATCAAAATGAAACATGTCACCAAGGTCTTATTTAAAGCCAAGAAATCTGTTGGCTATTATCCATCCTTCTTTCTAAATTAAACAACCCCAAATACTATTCTCACCATCCTTGTTTGTTAATATTAGGCATTTTCTCCTCAGAGAACGAGGGCCTATACAGCAAAGACTTTTGATATGTGCACACCGTAACACGAAGCACACTTATATTTCATTTCAATGATATATAAGGACGTTTTCCTCTAAAATTTCCATATCCATGTGCTTTAAAAAGACTCACATAGTAGAAATGAATTTTCCTGAGTAAAATACTGCCATTTTTCATTTTCTGAATGATCCAAAGTATAACAGCTCAAAATCTTTTCTCAAAGTCTGACTCTTTGGGCCTGGTAACAATTTAACATACAACTAAATCTTTATGATTTACAGATGGATTGCTTGAATTATACTTTATCTTTGGTGACTCAGCTCTTCCCCACCTTTGCCACTTTGCCAGGTTCAAGTATGCTGGAAGGAAGCAGAACTGAGTCAGGGTCAAACATGCAGAGTCTAATCATGGGGGGTGTGTGTGTGTGTTTGAGAGAGAGAGAGAGAGAGAGATTTGTTTAATTCCCAAGCCAAACTCAAGATGGTCCATTGTATTGTTGGAGGAGATGGTTACCCCATTCTCCATGATGTTTTTATTTCACAGGGCCCATCCCTGTATCAAAATATCTCATGTGTGCCATAAATATATGCACCTACTGTGTACCCACAAAAATTAAAAATAAAAGAAAGAAAGCTGGAAGGCACATTAGAAAAAAGATTGTTATTTTTTAAAGTCCCTCCCGTTGAGTTAGATAAATTATTACATATAACTAAAGAGAAAGCTGGACACCTTTTCTTCCTGCCTTCCTTTTCCCCTTTTCCCTCCCTCACCCCTTCCTTTCTTCATTTCTAATATTCTCATTTCAGCTTAAAGCAAAAGGTTCTTTAGCAGCAGGGTGGGTAGGATACCTTACATCCAACCCTCAGCTTGATTTCTTCTAGTCCTTAGGGTGACATTGACCTGGCTCTGAGGACCAGTGCACTCCAGCTCCCCCGATGTGCGCTCCCAGCTGGTTGAGACCACAACCTCTGCACAGCCTCCTGTGTCTGGCTGCCTTTGTCCTTCTCTCTCCTCTGTTTGCTCCCCACTCATTCTCGTCTGCCTTTGTCTGTCTCTGTCTCATGCCTCCCTCCATCTCCACATCTGCTGCTCCTCTTCTCTGCTTCTCTTTCATTCACTAACATTTTCTCCTTTTTTTCTCTCTGAAATCTTGAAATTATAATATAAAATATTTTTATTCTTGAATTTAAATGGAAAAGGTGATTTGATAAATTAATTTATTTAAAGATATAATTGTTGCAACTTCTAACTTTTTTTCCAACAAGTTGGTGACCTTTGATGGAAACCCAGCAGCATCACTGCCGCTTACAGAATTACTGCTTAGCAAATGCATGAGACATTCAAAGGGACTTCTGATCAGTTTTCTAAGTTTCTCATGATTATCTTTTTTTGTTTTTTGAGGCAAGGTTTCACTCTGTCACCTGAGCTGGAGTGCAGTGGCTCACTGCAGCCTCTGCCTCCTGGGCTCAGATGATCTTCCCACCTCAGCCTCCCGAGTAGCTGGTACTTCAGGTACGTGCCACCACACACGGCTAATTTTTTTTTTTTTTTGTATTTTTTGTAGAGATGAGGTTTGACCATGTTGCCCAGGCTGGTCATGAACTCCTGGGCTTAAGCCATCTGCCCTCCTTGGCGTCTCAAAGTGCTGGGATTACAGGCGTGAGCCACCACACCCTGCCTCATGATTATCTGAGAAAGAAAACATAATAAACATTGAAATGCATAATGATCATTTGTATTTTTGTTTGTTTGAGACAGAGTCTCGTTCTATCCCAGGCTAGAATGCAGTGGCACAATCTTGGCTCACTGCAGCCTCTGCCTCCCGGGTTCAAGTGATTCTCGTACCTCAGGTTCCTCGATAGCTAGGATTACAGCCACCCACCACCACGTCCAGCTAATTTTTATATTTTTAGTAGAGATGGGGTTTTGCCATGTTGGCCAGGCTAGTCTCGAACTCCTGACCTCAAATGATCCGTCTGCCTCGGCCTCCCAAAGTGTTGGGATTATAGGCCTGAGCCACCGCAACACATCTGAAATGCATAATGCTCTTTCAGCAGGGTTGCCAACTTTAGCAAATGAAAATACAGGATGCCTAGTTACATTTGAATTTCAGATAAACAAATCATTGTTTAGTGTGTGACCCATGCGATATTCGAGACAAATTTATACTAAAAAAAGTACTTGCTGTTTATCTGAAATTCAAATTTAACCAGGCATTCTGTATTTTGTAATTGACTATATTCATAATATTTGTGTGTGTATATATATGTGTGTGTGATATTTGTGAGCTGGGTGTTTTTAATTTGGGGACTATTTACAGTTTCCTTGCTATTTCTCCTCCCTTATGCGGTATATAAAGTATTTCCTTTACATTTTACCCCTTGGGTATATATACTTTATTCCATTTCCTTCCAACTTTATCTTTTTTTTTTTTTTTTTTTTGAGATGGAGTCTCGCTCTGTCACCCGGGCTGGAGTGCAGTGGCCAGATCTCAGCTCACGGCAAGCTCCATCTCCCGGGTTTACGCCATTCTCCTGCCTCAGCTTCCCGTGTAGCTGGGACTATAGGCGCCCGCCACCTCGCCCGGCTAGTTTTTTGTATTTTTTTTTTAGTAGAGACGGGGTTTCACCGGATTAGCCAGGATGGTCTCGATCTCCTGAACTCGTCATCCACCCGTCTCGGCCTCCCAAACCAACTTTATCTTAAAAGTAGATGGGTTAAGAGAAAAAGGTACCAATGTATTCAATTCTCTATCACCTCCCTCTGAAAAAGGTGTTTACTTAATAAACATCAGGCAAGGGCAGCACTTTTGAACCTCTTTTAAAACAGTAGCTTTATAGTTGCACTAAGTAGATTTGTTCTTAACCTTTCTCTCTCATTTTAAAACAAAATGTCTGAAATTATGAATAACTATAGTAATAGTAGCTAACATGTATTAAGCACTTACTGTCAGGCACTGCTCAACACTATATAATGGCTTAAATCACTTACACCCCACAAACCATTGACGTAGGTACCATTAGTACCCCTACTTTGGAGATGAGGAAAGAGACACAAAGAAGTTAGGCAAATCCCAGTTTCCCATTATTAATATTTTACATTAGTACAATACATTAGTCACAATTAATGGATCCATGTTGGTGTAGGTTATTATTAGAGCCCATGTTTCATTCAGATGTCCCCAGTGTTTCCCTCGCGTCCTGTTTCTGTCCCAGGATCCCATCCAGGGTGCCACATTTCACTTAGCCGTCCTGTTGCCTTGGACTCCTCTCAGTTGTGAGTTTCTTAGGCTTTCTTGGTTCTTGATGACCTTGACAGTTTTGCACAGGACTGGTTGGGTATGTTGTAGAATGTCCTTCAGTTGGGGTTTGTCTTGTGTATCTCATGGTCAGACTGGGGTTGTGGGTTTGGGGGAGGGGGACCCACAGGAGTAAGTGCTGTCCTTGTCACATCACGTCAACCTTGACCACCTGGCTAAGGGGGTGTTTGTCAGCTTTCTTCATGATAAAGTTATTCTTTTTTTTCCTCTTTCCATACTGTACTCTTTGAAAGGAAGTCATATTCCTAACCCACACTTGAGTAAGGCATTATGATTGAGCTATTTTTTAAACATCAGCTTTATGGAGACACAATGCACATGTTATAAATGCACCTATTTAAAGTGTGCAATTCTGTGGCTTTCAGTATATTCAGAACTTGCAAGCATCACCTCAATCTATTTTAAAACATTTTCATCACCCCAAAAAGAAACCCCATACCCATTAACAGTCATTCCCCTTTTCCCTCCCCTCCTTGCCTCCCCCAGTCCATGGCTACCATGAATCTACTTTCTGTCTCTACAGATTTGCCTATTCTGGACATTTCACACAAAAGGAATCATGCAGTATGTGGTGTTTGGTGACTGGCTTCTCTCACTTAGCATAAAGTTTTTGAGGCTCATCCATGTTCTAATATGTTTTAGTATTTCATTCTTTTTTATTGCTGGATAATATTTTATTGTACGGATAGGCCGCATTTTGTTTACTGAGACATCCATTGCTGGACATTTGGGTTGCGTCCATTTTTTGGCTTCTATGAATAAGATTGGTATGCACATTCAGGTACAAGTTTTTACATGGACGTGTTTTCATTTATCTTGGCTAAACACCTAGAAGTGGAATTGTTGGATATACTTGAGTTATTATTAAAAATAATAAAAAATGGCCGGGCGTGGTGGCTCACGCCTGTAACCTCAGCACTTTGGGAGGCTGAGGTGGGTGGATCACTTGAGGCCAGGAGCTCAAGAACAGCCTGGCCAACATGGTGAAACCCTGTCTCTACTAAAAATACAAAAATAATTAGCCAGTTGTGGTGGCAGGCACCTGCAATCCCAGCCACTCAGGAGACTGAGGCAGGAAAATAGCTTGAACCCAGGAGGCGGAGGCTGCAGTAAGCTGAGTTCGCACCATTGCACCTCCAGCCTGGGCAAAGAGAGTGAAACTCTCTGTCAAAAAACCAAAAATCAAAAACGAAAACATAGCTGACTAGGCTGTGGGCTGTCCCTGCTTCAGTTCTCCATACTGGCTAGGAAAATTTAGCTGATTGTCCTATAAAATCAGAAAAGGCCCCTCTAATCTGTGGGCAAGTACCCAAATTGCAAGAATGTTGACTAAGATGAAAGAAAACAGCTTCTAAAAGCCTGTCTACATATCCCATCCTATAAACCTAAGGTGAATAACATAGCTTATCTGTACTGAAAAAAATACAGATCCCATATATTACTAGTTTCTGTTAAAAAGTTATGATAGGAAAGTTGTCTGTCCTAAGTCTAGATGTTCTTCAAGGCGCACAAAGAGTAAGTTGTTTGTGCCACATTTTCTTTATCCATTCCTCCATAGACAGATACTCAGGTCAGTCTTGGCTCCATATCTCAGTTATTATGAATAATGCTGCAATGAACATGAGAGTACAGACAGGACTTCAACCTACTAATTTCATTCCTGTTATATATGTACCCAGCAGTGGGAATGCTGGATCATAAGGCAGTTCCATTTTTAATTTTTAAAGGAATCTTAATACTATTTTCCATAATGGGTATACCAATTTACATTCCACCAACAGTGTACAACGGTTCCCTTTTCTCCACCCCTTTGCCAATACTTGTTATCTCTCGTCTTTGTGATAATAGCCAGCCTCACAGATGTGGTACATACATACAATGGAAAGTTATTCAGCCATAAAAAGCAAGGAAATCCTGCCATTTGGAACAACATGGATGAACCTGGAGGACATTATAATGAGTGAAATCAGCCAGGCACAGAAAGACACATATTGTATGATCTCATTTATACATTGATATGGTTTGGATTTGTGTCCCTGCCCAAATCTCATGTTGAATTGTAATCCCCAGTGTTGGGGGAGGGGCTGGCAGGAGATGATTGATCATGGGGGCGGATTTCCCCCTTGCTGTTCTCGTGATAGTGAGTGCGTTCTCATGAGATCTGGTTGCTTAAAAGTGCGTAGTACTGGTCTGCAGAATCTGCACCAACCAGCACCATGCCCATGACACTGGGGTACGGGGACATCCGCGGGCTGGCACACGTCATCCGCCTGCTCTTGGAATATACAGACTCAAGTTATGAGGAAAAGAAGTACACGATGGGGGACTCTCCTAACTACGACAGAAGCCAGTAGCTGAATGAAAAATTCCAGCTGGGCCTGGACTTTCCCAATCTGCCCTACTTGTTTGATGGGGCTCACAAGATCACCCAGAGCAATGCCATCCTGTGCCACATTGCCCGCAAGCACAACCTGTGAGGGGAGACAGAAGAGGAGAAGATTCGTGTGGACATTTCGGAGAACCAGACCATGGACAACCTGGTGCAGCTGGCCATGATTTGCTACGTCCCAGAATTTGAGAAATTGAAGCCAAAGTACTTGGAGGAACTCCCTGAAAAGCTAACGCTCTACTTGCAGTTTCTGGGGAAGCGGCCATAGTTTGCAGGAGACAAGATCACCTTTGTGGACTTCCTCGCCTATGACATCCTTGACCTGAACTGTATATTTCAGCCCAGCTGCCTGGATGTCTTCCCAAACCTGAAGGGCTTCATCTCCCGATTTGAGGGTTTGAAGAAGATCTCTGCCTACATGAAGTCCAGCCAATGCCTCCAAGGTCCTTTGTTTGGGAAGTCAGCTACGTGGAACAGCAAACGCCCCCCTACCCCGCCGCCATGGTGCCAGAAGATGGGAGGGAGGAGCCGACCCTGCTGCCTGAGAGCCTAGAGAACACTGGCGAACAGCCCGACTCCCTGGACCAGGCTTCTTCCTTTTTCCTTCTTTCCACTCTCTTCTTTTCCCCCAGGCCTCACTGGCTTCCTTTCTTCTAACATGACCCCTCCTGCATCGAGGCTCTTTAAAGCTTCAGCTCCCACTATCTTCCATCAAAGTCCCCCTCCTAACATCTCCCTTTTTCTGCACTAACACCAACCTGACTGCTTTTCCTATCAGTGCTTGTTTCTTCTTTGAAAAGCTGGACTGATCCCTGAGCTCCCCAGCACTGTTCTCAGAGACCATCTGCATGCCCTGCTCCCTTTGCTGGGTCCCTACCACAGCCCTGTGTGATACCCAGTAAAGCCTGAACCATGAAAAAAAAAAGTATGTAGTACCTCCCCCTTCACTCTCTTCCTCCTGCTCTGGCCATGTGAAGATGTGCTGTTTCCTCTTCACCTTCTGCCATGATTTTAAGGTTTTTAATGCCTCCCCAGCCGTGCTTCCTGTAGAGCAAGCTTGTCCAACCCATGGCCCACAGGCTGCATGTGACCCAGAATGGCTTTGAATGTGGCCCAACACAAATTCGTAAACTTTCTTAAAATACTATGAGATTTTGAACTCAAGATGGATCAAGGACTTAAATCTAAGACGTAAAACTATAAAAACTCTAAGAGATAACATCGGAAAAACTCTGTTAGACATTGGCTTAGGCAAAGACTTCATAACCAAGAACCCAAAAGCAAATGCAACAAAAACAAAGAAAAATAGATGGAACTTAATTATACTAAAAAGCTTCTGCACAGCAAAATAAACAATCAGCAGAGTAAACAGACAACCCACAGAGTGGGAGAAAATCTTTGCAATCTATACATCTGATAAAGAACTAATATCCAGAATCTACAAGGAGCTCAAACATATCAGCAAGAAAAGAAAAAAAATCTCATCAAAAAGTGGGCTAGGCTGGGCGCGGTGGCTCGTGCCTGTAATCCCAGCATTTGGAGGCGGGTGGATCTCAAGGTCAGGAGATAGAGACCATCCCGGCTAACACGGTGAAACCCCATCTCTACTAAAAATACAAAAAATTAGCCAGGCATGGTGGCACATGCCTGTAGTCCCAGCTACTCGGGAGGCTGAGGCAGGAGAATCGCTTGAACCCAGGAGGTGGAGGTTGCAGTGAGCTGAGATCACACCACTGCACTCCAGCCTGGGCAACAGAGCGAGACTCTGTCTCAAGAAAAAAAAAAAAAAGTGGGCTAAGGACACGAATAGACAATTCTCAAAAGAAGATATACAAATGGCCAACAAACATGAAAAATTGCTCAGTATCACTAATGATCAGGGAAATGCAAATAAAACCCACAATGTGATACCACCTTACTCCAGCAAGAACAAGTGGATAAAGAAATGGTACACACACACACATACACACACACACACACACACACCATGGACTACTACTCAGCCTTAAAAAGGAATGAAATAATGGCATTTGCAGTAACCTGGATGGAATTGGAAACCATTATTCTAAGTAAAGTAACTCAGGAATGGAAAAACAAACATCCTTTGTTCTCACTCACAAGTGAGAGCTAAGCTATGAGGATGCAAAAGCATAAGAATGATACAGTGGACTTTGGGGACTTGGGAGAAAGGGCGCACGGGATAAAAGACTACACATTGGGTACAGTGTACACTGCTCAGGTGATGGGTGCACCAAAATCTCAGAAATCACCACTGAAGAACGTATTCATGTAACCAAACACCATGCTATAAAGCCTTATATACTGAATTGAGGAGTTTGAACTTTATTCTCAGAGCTAGGAAACTACGCACATAATCTGAGTGTGCGATGGTGCTGAGAGGTGTTTCAGAATGTGACCTCTAGCATTTGGCACCTGGCTTCATGATGTAGTTACTGTGTGTGAATTTCGATCTCTGCATCTGCAAAATACACTAATACTTGTGTTTGCCTTTTAAGAATATTTTGAGAATTAAGATAATACACGCACACACACACACAAGTATTAGATTTTTTTGCAATTTTTTTTTTTTTTTTTTAGCTCATCAGCTATTGTTAGTTAGTGTTAATAGTGTATTTTATGTGTGGCCCAAGATAATAATTCTTCCGATGTGGCCCAGGGAAGCCAAAAGATTGGACACCCCCACTGTAGAGTCTGCGGAATCATGAGCCAATGAAACCTCTTTTCTTTACAAATGACCCAGTTTTAGGTATTTCTTTATAGCAGTGCAAGAATGGACTAATACATATGTGAAATCTGAAAAAGGCTGAACCCATAGAAGCAGAGAGGAGGACGGTGGTTGCCAGGGGCAGGGGTACGGGAACTGGAGAGATGTTGATCAAAATACAAACTTTCCGTGCTAAAATGAACAAGTTCTGGGGATCCACCGTGCAGGATGGGTAGTGATGGACGTATTCATTAATTTGATTGTGGTAATCATTATACAGTGTGTATGTGTATCAAATCATCATGTTGGACATGTTGAATATATTCAATCTTTATTTGACAAGTAAAACTTTTTTAAATGAAGAGTAGTTTCTGCCTAAGTCTTGTTGTTGAAACTCTTCTAAGGTTGCTGCTATCGCTATTAGAACTAAGTACTATTATTTATCAGGAAAATGGGAGCTAGAAAAAGGCACAGCAGCTACTACTTTCCAAAGCAAGGGATGCATGTGCCATTTTAAGGAAGCATTAGGTAGAAGGAAAATGTAAATGATTTCACAGTTTTATGCACCAACACTTCTACACTGGAGAAGTGGGAGGGACAGGAACAAAGAATGAATCTATATAGTCCAGAATACCACCTCTTCCCATTAGCTGCTCATGGTAGGAACTAGTTCAGCTAATCGGCAAGATTAACAAATCAAAAAATATTTGATTATTTTCCTATCTTTGGTGAAATGAAATTAAGCCTGAGCAATTTGCAATAGGTAGCATTTTAACTGTCACCTTAAAAAGGAACAGTTGATGGTACTTTTATAAAATTGCCTTTTTCCATATCTATTATTCCTTTGAAATACGATCACCAAAATTAAGCAGCACATTTTTAGGGATGGTATTTTAGCAGAGAATAAGAAAGGTGGAAATAAGTCTGTTTGTGGTGCATCATAAGACACCAGAAGACAGTGGTCAACAGAAACTCCTCACATCTTCTCTTTCTTTTGTTCCCTTTTCCTTCCTGAAGGATCTATTATAGGGCCCCTCACACAATCGGAATAAAAAAGCTGTTGGCTGATTGCTAACTGATTTACTTCTGTCTCCACTTACAGAATTTTGCTGACTCTTGATAGAAAAGATGCATATTAAGCAATCTATTGAAATGCAAGTCATGGTCTGGTCATCATATGTAAGGTACAGCATAACGTTAGGGTATTGTACAAAAGACAGTAACAGGAAATTGCTTCTTTAAAGAATGCAATCATGGGTGTACACTAAAATATTAAAAATGGTAGTGGTGCCTAGACAAGTGTGTGGTTTGAAAGGAGGATTCTCTGGTTGCTATTCAGATGGCAACATCTGAGGAAACAGCCAAAGGAGAAAAACTACCTAAGGAAGAGGGAGGAAATCTCTTTTCCTGGGGACATTTGCAAGCTGACTAGACTCAACTCAGCCTGGAATGATGTAGATCAGAGCTGGTGTGCAGGGAATGCGTCTCAGGTAGGTTGAGATAATGATCATTTTAGCCCTAAGGGGAGCTGGCCAGGACTGGGGCCCACAGAGAACCAAGGCTGATTATTTGTGTCCATGGGGGCCTCTTGTATTTACCCCTATGTGCCATAAAGATATCACTTCTATCAACTCTATGATGTGAAACAGGTTGAGAAGCTCGTATATAGAGGAAGCTTGACAGAAGCTGACCTAGATGATTATTCAGCAAGGGTTAAGGATAAAACAAATTCTCCCTCACTCCTTCTCATGAAGATGAACCATGGTACAATAATTGCAATTCATTTTTTATTTAGCTTTAGAATTTTATTTTGTTTTTAGATTAAAATATGGGTGTCGGTAATATCTTCAGGGAGTGGGAACCAAAGGGTTTTAGTCTAGCATTAGAGAACTTAGCATCAGGTTTTCTAGCACCTAATTTAATGTGTTTCTTGGTTACTCGATTCTCATAACTGGGGTTCCACCTTATTCCCCTCTGCCTGACATCCTGTCTTGATGTTTTGCCTTGTACCCCAGAACCCCTGGAACTGAGGCCCTTCTCTTGTTCTTACAAGTCTTTTCTCTAAAGGAATGAACTTCTCTGCTCCTGAAATCAAGCCCAGAGCATTCCAGGAAGAAAAAACAACAACATCTGTAGAGATGCTGAGACAAGAACAAACATGGCGTGTGCGGGGAGCTTGCAAGTCGTTCAGCATGACTTAAGTGAAATGGAAGGTTCTGAGAAGAGTAAGCAGTCGAACTACAAAGGTAGACAGCAAACATATCATGAAAGGCCTGACCTGTCTTCTTAAGGATGACATAAGGTCCTCATGCCCTCATCCTGCTGAGAGCATACTGTGGATACACAGATATTATGTATAGCATATGTAAACATAATACACATTTTAACATATTTTATTATAAAATAATGTACTTTATTATAAAATAACATACTTTATTATAAAATACTGCATGCTTATTATAAAAACACTTGGAAAATGTGGAGAGATTTTAAGAAAAATAAAAATATCACCTGTCATCCCATTAGCAAGATAGTATCATTGGTATTTTTGTGTATTTCTTTCCAGATTTATTTTGTGCACATGACACATCATTATTTAACTTATGTAGAGTGGTCTGCTTCTATCACTTAACAGTACAGCTTCTACTTTTCCCATGTTGCCAAAATTCTTCCAAAACACAATTTTAATGATTATATGACATTTCATCTTAAGTAGTACAATTTATTTAGATATTCCCTTAGTATTTGAAAATGGGTTGTTTTAAATTTTTTTCTTCTTATGAATAACAGTGCAATAAGTGCCCCTGTACATAATACTTATATTCTTCACTGATTATTACCTTGGATGGTTTCCTTGCAGTAGAATGTCTGGGTCAAAAAGCAAAAACCGGCTGGGCGCGGTGGCTCAAGCCTGTAATCTCAGCACTTTGGGAGGCCGAGACGGGCGGATCACGAGGTCAGGAGATCGAGACCATCCTGGCTAACACGGTGAAACCTCGTCTCTACTAAAAATACAAAAAACTAGCCGGGCGAGGTGGCGGGCGCCTGTAGTCCCAGCTACTTGGGAGGCTGAGGCAGGAGAATGGCGTAAACCCGGGAGGCGGAGCTTGCAGTGAGCTGAGATCCAGCCACTGCACTCCAGCCTAGGCGACAGAGCCAGACTCCCGTCTCAAAACAAACAAACAAACAAAAAACAAAAAGCAAAAACCTCAAAGCTTTCTAAGAATTTTCAAATTATATTTCATCAAGGTTATGTCAACGTTTATTTGTATCAGAGTATCTCGTTACACTCTTCTCAACATTTAAAATTAAATTTAAAAAAACTCTGCCAATTTGACAAGCAAATAATAATATCTAATTTTTTATTATTGACAAATAATTGTAGATATTTACGGGGTACAATGTGATGATATACATACATTGTAGAAAGATTAAATCAAGCTAATTAACATATCTATCACTTACCTTTTGTTTGTGGTGAGAACATTTAAAATATAATCTTTTAGCAATTTTGAAATATACAGTATGTTATTATTAACTATGGCTACCATGATGTAGAATAGATATCTAAAACTTACTCCCCCTGTTTGACTGAAACTTTGTACCATTTGACCAATGTCTAAACTTTCGCCGTTCACCCCTCACCGCCAGTCCTGGTAATCCATCTTTTTAAATGATAGTTTAATTAATTTATTTAATCTAATAACAAAATTGGACATAGGGTTAAGGCTTTGTGCAACATGTGAGAACAATGCGAAGAAGAATGGCTTTTATTCTATGATGAGACTCCTTAAAAAGGTCCAATTTCTAAATCCGTGACTCTATCATGGCAAAACAACTTACTAAAAATTAAATATTCACTCTAAAGAGCATCAAATAGTCAGTTAGATGAGATCTTTTTAAACGAGATTTCCTTTGTTATGTAAACACAACCTTACTTAATTTTACACATAGGTAAAATAAAATTTCTATTTATTTATTTTAAAGTATTTTCAACGTTTGTTTTAGATTCATTGGGTACATGTGCAGGTTTGTTACCTTGGTATATTGCGTGATGCTGAGGTTTGGGGTACAAATAATCCCCTCACCCAGGTACTAGGCATAGTACCCAATGGTTCACTTTTCCACTCCTAGTTTCCTCCCTCCCCCCAGCAGTCTCCAGTGTCTATTGTTGCCATCTTTATGTCCACAAGTACCCAATAGTTAGGTCCCACTTATAAGTGAGAACACGTGGTATTTGGTCTTTTGTTCCTGTGTTAATTTGCTTAGGATAATGGCCTCTTGCTGCATCCATGCTGCTGCAAAGGACACAATTTTTTTTTTTCCTGTGGCTGTGTAGTATTCCATGGTGTATGTGACTGCATTTTCTTTATCCAATCCATGGTTGAGGTAACCCACCATTCTACATTCTACTACTATGAGTTAGACTTTTTTAGATTCTACTTATAAGTGTAATCATGCAGTATTTATCTTTCTGTGTCTGGTTTATTTCACTTAGCAAAATGTCCTCCAGGTTCATCCGAGTTTTTATACAGAATTTCCTTCTTTATAAAGCCTAAATAGCATTCCATTGGGTATACATACCACATTTTACTTATTCATTCATTTGCTGATGGACACTTAGGTTGATTTCATATCTTGGCTATTGTGAATAATGCTGCAAAGAACATAGGGGTATAGATACTTCTTTGAAATAATTATTTCAATCCCCTATACCCAGAGTAGATTGATGTATCATATGGTAATTGTTTTTAATTTTCTGAGCAATCTCTATACTGTTTTTCACATGGCTATATGAATTTAGACTCCCACCAACAGTGTACCAGGGTTCCTATTTATTTATGTCCTCACCAACACTTACTTTTCATTTTTTTGATAACAGCCATTTTAGCAGGTTTGAAGTGATAGCTCATTGTGGTTTTAATCTGCATTTCCCCGACAATTAGTGATGTTGAGCATTTTTTAATGACCTGTTGGCCATTTGTATGTCTTCTTTTGAGAAATGTCTGTTCAGGTGTTTCTCCCATTTTCAAATTGGGTTATTTGTTTTCTAGCTATTGAGTTGTTTGAGTTACTTATATATTTTGGAGATTAGCCCCTTAAAGATGTATAGTTTGCAAATATTTTCTCCCATTCTGTGGACTGTATTTTCACTCTGTTATTTCTTTTGCTATGCACAAACTTGTTAGTTTGGTGCAATCCCATTTGTCTATTTTTGCTTTTGTTGCCTGTACTTTGGAGTCCTACCCAAGAAATTGTTGCTTAAACCAATATCATGGAGGCTTACCTCTATATTTTCTCCCAGTAGATTTACAGTTTCAGGTTTTACATTTAAGTTTTTAATCTATTTTGAATTGGTTTTTGTATATGGTGTGAGATAAGGGTCCATTTTCATCCTTTTGTATGTGGATATCCAGTTTTCCAAACCCCATTTACTGAAGAGACTGTCTTTTCCTTATTTTGTGTTTTTGGCACCCTTGTCAAAAACTGGTTGACCATATATGCATGCATTTATTTTTGGACTTTCTATCCTGTTCCATTGGTTCATGTATCTGTTTCTATGCCATTACCATGCTGTTTTGATTACTATAGTTTTGTAATATATTTTCAAATAAGGTAAAGTGATGCCTTCAGATTTGTTCTTTTTGTTCAAGGTGACTTTGGATATTAGGGGTCCTCTGCAGTTCCATACAAATTTTTGGATTGTTTTCCTATTTCTGTGAAAAATGACATTGGAATTTGACAGAAATTGCATTGAATCTGTAGATTGCTTTGGGTAGTGTGGATATTTTAAGAATATTAATTCTTCCAATTCACGAATACAGGATATCATCCCATTTATTTATCTCATCTTCAACTTCTTTCATCAATGTTTTATAATTTTTAGTGTACAGGTCTTTTGCCTCATTGTTAAATTTACTCTTAAGTATTTTATCCTATTTTTAAAAATGTTATTGTAAATAGAATTGTTTTCCTATTTTTTGAATAATTTGTTGTTTGTGTATAAAAATATTACTAATTTTTGTATGTTGGGTTTACATCTTGCAATTTGCAGAATTCATCAGTTGTAACAGTATTTTTTTGTAGAGTCTTTAGATTTTCTATATATCAGATTATGTCATCAACAAATAGATAATTTCCCTTTTTTTCTTCCTAATTTGGAGGTCCTTTATTTCTTTCTCTCGCCACATTGCTCTGGCTAGGACTTCCAGTACTATGTTGCATAGAGTGAGCATCCTTGTCTTGTTCTTAATCTTAGAACAGTTTTTGACTTTTCAGCATTGAGTATGATGTTAGCTATGGGCTTTTCATATATGGCCTTTACTATGTTGAGGTACATTCCTTCTATACATAACATCATGTAAGGATATTGAATTTTGTCAAATGCTTTTTTTTTTTTTTAAATTGAAACAGAGTCTCGCCCTGTCACCCAGGCTGGAGTGCAGTGGCATGATCTTGGCTCACTGCAACCTTTGTCTCCTGGGTTCAAGCAATTCTCCCACCTCAGCCTCCCAGGTAGCTGGGATTACAGATGCAAGACACCACACCTGGCTAATTTTTTTATTTTCAGAAGAGATGGGGTTTCACCATGTTGGTCTAAAACTCCTGACTTTGAGTGATCCACCCGCCTCAGCCTCCCAAATTGCTGGGATTACAGGAGTGAGCCACCACAGCCAGCCTGTCAAATGCTTTTCTGCATTTATTGAAATGATCTAATGAAAAGACTGTATTTATTCTGTTGATATCATATATCACATTTATTGATTTTCATATGTCAAACCACACTTGCATCCCAGGGATAAATCCCATTTTATCATGGTGAATAATCCTTTTAATGTGCTGTTGAATTGGGTTTTCTATTATTTTGTTGAAGATTTTTGCATCTATGTTCATCAGGGATATTGGTCTGTAATATTCTTGTCTTGAAGCATGCTTGTCTGGTTTTGCTATTAGGATAATGATGGTCTCATAACATGCATTTGGAAGTATTTCCTCCTCTTCAATTTTTTTGGAAGAGTTTGAGAACAATTAGAATCAGTTCTTCTTTAAATGTTTGGTAGAATTCAGTTGTGAAACCATCCAGTTCTGGACTTAATAGTTTTTTTCTTTTTAGATATAGGGTCTTGCTATATTGCTCAGGCTGGTGTTAAACTCCTGGGTTTACGCAATCCTCCTGCATCAGCCTCCGAGCACCTGGGATTACAAGTGTGCACCTCTACACCTGGCTTGGGCTTTTTTTTTTTTTTTAATGGAATGGTATTTTTTATTTAAATGTATTTGATAGCTAGTGAGGTAAACATTATTTTAAATGGCCATTTGTATTTTTTTCTTTAAATCATGTGTTAATGACCTTTTCTGATTTCCTTATTACAATTTTAGTGTTTGACTATTAATAAAAGTGCCCAATTTTTATTTATGGGCTTAAGGTGGGTATACCTAAGTAGATGATTAAAAAAGCACTCTGTTAAAACTTAAGAAGATCGGCTGGGCGCGGTGGCTCATGCCTGTAATCCCAGCACTTTGGGAGGCCAAGGTGGGTGGATCACGAGGTCAGGAGATTGAGACCATCCTGGCTAACATGGTGAAACCCCACCTCTACTAAAAATATAAAAAAATTAGCTGGGCGTGGTGGCAGACGCCTGTAGTCTCAGCTACTTGGGAGGCTGAGGCAGGAGAATGGCGTGAACCCGGGAGGCAGAGGTTGCAGTGAGCCGAGATTACGCCACTGCACTCCAGCCTGGGGGACAGAGCATGACTCCATCTCAAAAAAAAAAAAAACTTAATAAGATCATGGAAGTTATTACATTTCTTCACCTTTGTTCATACTCTACTTACCAAATCACACTTACACTAAAAATGGACAGATAGTCTGTGAGATAATGCTACTCATTAACCTGGGTAGAATTGTCTAAGTATGTTATTATTATATTTACTCTTTCCATAAGAGTTAAAACAACCAAGTGTATTTTGTTTAAAAGATCATATCTTCCATCTTCTTTGGGGCTGTGGGCTGCTGGTAGGGGTGAGTATATAGAAATAATGATGACCATGAAAGGTCTCTTTTAAGACCAGGTGAAAACATTCCAATAAAGATCTGAAGGCATGATTTGCCATAAAGAACTTCAATGCAAATAATCTCAACTAACCATATTCGCAACAGAGAAGATAAATACAATATGAATTTGGAAAGACCTTTAGACGGCAGCTAGAATGTAGGATCACAAAAGAATTTTCTTCCCCAAATGGAGCCAAATGTACCAAATGAAGTGAAAAGAACAACGAATATACAGTCAGTGTTGAAACCATGTGAAGGTCTCCATTTCATTCCATCAACTTCAGCAACTATTGTCAGATATGACACAAATTTTACCCAACTAAAAGAGCTACAAGGAATAGGCTCTTGACTTCCTCTCAAGAGAGAAATGCAGTGGAGCAATCAGTATTGAGGGAAAATTTCACTGAGGTTTTGGTATGAAGATTGGATATTTAGGTGACAAACAAAATGCAGAAAACTATCTTCAAGCCTCTCCCTCCTTAGATAAATAGATCATAAGCCTCATTTTGAACAACTCACAGAATTTACCTCTTTTTCCCTTGGGCCAGATGGAAAGTGAAAGAGAGTTTTTGTTTGTTTAAAGCAGCAAATGAAATCTCTGCATGGAGGGAGGGACACTAGACCACATCACACTAAAAGTTGAAACACCCAACGCTTTCACACTAAGTGCACCACACCAGCTCCATGGTTCACTCTGAAACAGGGGAACACTTTGAAACTCAAGAGGGCCTCATTGCCTCAACTGTTTGTCTACAGGGAGAGACCTTTTCCCCCTAACTCAATAGAATGCCCTTTTGATTCAGAGCTCATTACAAAGATAGGTGACAGGCTGGGCGCGGTGGCTCACGCCTGTAATCCCGGTACTTTGGGAGGCCAAGGCGGGTGGATCACCAGGTCAGAAAATCGAGACCGTCCTGGCTAACACGATGCAACTCCCTCTCTACTAAAAATACAAAAAAAAAAAATTAGCTGGGCGTGGTGGCGGGCGCCTGTAGTCCCAGCTACTCAGGAGGCTGAGGCAGGAGAATGGTGGGGACCCGGGAGGCGGAGCTTGCAGTAAGCCGAGATCGTGCCACTGCACTCCAGCCTGGGCGACAGAGTGAGACTCCGTCTCAAAAAAAAAAAAAAAAAAAAAAAAGATTGGTGACAAAGCTTCATTAACTCATCTGCAACAAGCCCCAATCCTCTCTTCTCATTCCTTCCTGCTCTCCACAGGCAGGTGAAGGATGGAGCAAAACCACGCCCCATTCACGTCCGCCCTTCAACACACGTTCTTAGGGGAGGATCCAATATTACCCAGGTAAGCTCCCTGGAGTCAAGGAGAATTTGCCTACACTATCTTGGGGGCAAATAGTCCAGGATAGGATTGCTTTGTCAAAGATGGGTAGGGAAAACAAGTTGAATGCAGGACCCGTGCAGAAATTTGTTACTCTCCCCTCCAAAGGCCCCCAAAAAGGAAAAAACAAAAACCAACTGTGCAGAACTCGTAAAGAATCCAAACTTACCCCGTAAAGAGAATAACTGCTTAGATTTCATATCCTTCACACTCTTGAGAGATTAAAGGGAAGACGAGATAACAAAACTAAAGAATAAGGCTCCCAAAGAACTGGAAACGCTGGGGAAAGAAACTGAGGAGAGAACAATACAGAACAAAAAAATGTGTGAGGAGTAAAAAAGCACAGAACATACATGGAAAACCAAGTCATAGACATATTCAGTGACAGGAGGAAGCATTACCGCAACGATTACTTCAATTTGCACATCAGAGAGTCTTGGGGAATACACAGAAAATAATCAGTATCAAGAAGAATACTAGGGAAGCTGCTGAAGATAGAGAAGATTCCTGCAAGTATCCCAAAAGAGAGGATCAAGCCACCTGCGCAGGGAAAAGGAATTCATTAGGTGGGCTGGAGATTTCTGCATGGGAACATTCGCCTAAAACAGCAAAGTGACGTCTAAACATTTTGAGTGAAAAGCACATGCCTGAAAAGTTCTATGCTCAATGTCATTCACTGGTACAGGCAACAACAGGCAGCCTCACAGAGGCAAGGATTCTGGACGCAGACCATTTCTGAGAAGTCTAACTGCTGCTCAAATGCTCCTTAGAGTGGTCATCTGGATTTCCACTGCATCGTTTCCACTTTCCCGCCTGCTTGTCAACACTTAGTATTCAAAGATTTTAAAATTGTTCCCAACCTGATGAACACACAATGGTATCTCCTCACTGTTTTAATTTGCATTATTCTGAGGTGAAGCTCCAAATGGCCCTCCAAAATGGTTGTACCAACTTTCACTGTCATGAGCAGTATTTCAGTTTTTGCTCCATATCATCGCCCTCTCTGATATTTGGTGGAATGAAGGTGGTTACCAAGTGGTCTAAGGTATTCTGCAAGTTTGCCATTACCTCTCTTAACCATTTGTGTAAGTACTACTGGACTCCCTCTACAAATACGTGACATTTCCCCCATTGCAAACACGGACTGGATCTTACCATACACACCACAATGTCCTTCATTTCTTCAATGATACATTGCGGAGGGCTCCGCAATCCGCTTTCCCTCTTACCTCCTACCATCAATGAACTCTGTGAAGGAGTTGTATTGAAAATATTCCTCTCTTCCTGTATCACAATACTGAACTGAAACTCCATCAAGATTTACTGGAGTACGGGGTGATATATGAATTATCTTCCCTTTAGTCTGGTGGATCCTCTAGTGGGTCTTCCTTTGGTACTACGTCACTGCTTGAGAAGAGAAATAAACTTTACCAGAACTCTGGCTGTGGGTGCACACACACAAAGTGAACAGTGATAAATAAACTGTTAATTTGGACAAATTGATTAATTTCCAGTTAGTTAAAGAATCATAAAATATAATTCTCTTACATATCTAAGTAATATTTTATCATGCAAACGTGGTAAAACTAGTAAATCCCCATGAGATAAGTCAATTACACCCTAGGTAGATTATACTTCACAGTCACCCTCCAGTTCTATTATTGTGGAAAGTCAACCACAGGTTCCCTACTTCATCATTGTAGCTTGGGTTTGTCTGCATTTCTGTCAAAAACACATTCTCCTGTTGAGGATGTCAATGATAACTTAGCAAGAAAAACCTAAGAAATAAGTGTTTAGAATGGTGCCTGGCACCTAATAGGTGTTGAACATGACTTGCTGAACACATGAAAACTAACTTCTGTTTTCTGACTGAATTTTCTGTTAAATCCATCCTTGTATCTTATGTTGTACTTGAATTATGATTTTCAGCGGTGAAATGGAGGTCATTTGTAGCCAATCCATATGGCAGTCTCTGCTACTGGGTCTACCTGAAGTTGTTCCATTTTTTTAGATCCATCTTGCAAAGGCATGTGGGGTGGTGCAGATGAGATATAATATTACATATTATATAAAGAAATAGGATGTGAATCGCTTCTCTTCACACCCTCCCCTGAGTAGCTACCTCACATTTTCCCATACACTGTTCCTTTAGGATCATGTCTTTCTCCCGATTACAAAACAAACTTAGGTGCACAGCACTCAGACCCAGGAGCTATTTACGTGTGGTTTGGAAAGGAATAAGGGCGGGCAGCTGGAATGCTAATTACAATCTTGACAATCTTGGACTTTGCTTCTCTCATCCAGATTCAAATTTTTGTTCACATTCCAGTTAAACAAAGTGGATCAATGCATATCTTTACTTCTGTTCCCCTTTGAAACATTATCAAAATAACAAAATAGGAATTTATCATGGCATGAACTCACCAGTACAAAGGGAATCAAAGAGCAGACAACAATGGATGGAAGATTCTCCACATTTTTAGAAGGTGGGAAGTAGAAGGACCGGTGGTAACTGACTTAGGTAGAGTGAAGAAAGCAAAAATCCAGGTCTACCGATGAAGACAGCAATGAGAAGAGGGTTGATTCATTCCACAGAACCCTAGAAAGTTTATTGGATGTATCAGGTGAACCTTGGATGAGGAAAATTGAAGACTGCCTGAAAAGCTGTATCAAGAACATTTCCATGTCTATTCCATTCCTTCATCCAGTGAAGTGACTATGCCTCCATTACCCTACAAAAGAATGGAGGTTTATTCCTTGGAGAAATTGAAAGAGGGAGAGAGGTTCTGGCACAAGAACTGTAGGCATAATGGAGAGTACAGGTGAGCATATGGAGGGTACAGGTGAGCACTGTGACAAGAGTCCCTCCTCTTTTCTCTGGCATCCAACCTTATAACCCTCACTTTCCCCAACCATCCCGCCAGCCCTCCTAATCCCCAGTACGCTTTCTCCCCACCAGAATATTGCATGATTCTCCCCTGGAGAAACTACTTTAGGAGAAAAAAATTTATAGTTAATGACATTTAGGGGCATCTCAATGAAATAAATGGGCCTTACTGAATCACATCACAGCAAAGTCCACCATTCAACAAACACTGATCATGCCTCACTCTTAAAAATAAACTGTCAAATACTGTCAAACTTTTGAGAAACACCTCCACAATGAAAGGGACACAAATAATTTAAAAATCAAAGCAAATAATCTGAAAAAAGAGAACTCAGTGAAAATAAACAACGCAAGAAGCAGAAAACAGGTGCAACAATATTCCAGGAGACAAAAGAGAATACATTGTACCCATCAAATAAGAACAATCACAAACAAGCAAGAGCTCTTGAAAACCAAAAAGATAAAAGTAGTCAATACATGTATTAGAAAATGAAGTTGAGAAACAGCCCCAGAAAGTAGAACTAAAAGACCAGCAGGTGAAAAACAGAGAGGAAAAATAAGACAACTGGAGGATTGTGCTAGCATTTTTAAAGTAGGAATTCTAGAAAGACAGAGTAGAGACAGGGAATGATAAACCATTGGAAAAAAAAAAAAAAAGAAATCTGAGCCCATACCAAGGAAAGGGAGATAATAGATGGATGGATGGATAGATAGATGGATATATGGATAAATAAATGGCTAGATGGATGGATAGGTGGATAAATAGATTGGATGAATAGATGAAGAGATGGATGGATGGACGGATGGATGGCTAGCTATTGAGTGGGAGGGTGGATGGATGCAGAGATGGATGGATGATTGGACAGATATTGGATGAGAGGGTGAATGAAAAGGTAGATGGATGGGTGGCTGGGAAGAGAAGGGAGGGCTCTTTCTTTCAGTAGAATGCTGAGGGCTTACTGGTGAATGTGAAGGGAGTGCGGGAATTAAATTGCCATTTGCAACCATCATAGCAAAGACTGGTTCAGGCAAGAATCATTAATGGATTCTGGTTCAGGGCAAGTTTTCAATAATTAAGAGGATAATAGCATGGTCTTAAAATGTCTTCCCACAGATTACTTATTGCAGGGGGAAAAACAACTATACATGGAGAAATTGAATATCACCTTGACCAGGTGACCAAAATGAACATCACCAGTGAGGGGCAAATGGGCAGTAGGTGTCTCTTACATGTGATGTCCTAAAAAGGGACACATCATTGAGGTGGTATTCTGACTAGAAAAATGCATAACCTGAATCATCAGGAAATAAAAATGAAGAGCATTCTATTTAAAATAAAATGGAGAGGGCTTTATTCTTTTAAAAAATGTGTAAAGAAAGAAAAAGACAGAAGTGGAAATTTCCAACTAAAGTAGGCTAAAGAGACATGATAACTAAAAACAATATCTGATACTAGACTGGATCCTGTTCTAGAGAGAAAAATATACACAAAAAACATTTTTGGATCAGTTGACAAAATTGGAATATGGATGGTAGATTAGATAAAACACTTGGCCCCAAAAAATATATACATAGACTCTCTCTCTCTCTCTCTCTCTCTCTCTCTCTCTCTCTCTCTCTCGTGTGTGTGTGTGTGTTTGTGTGTAAAGCAAACAGAATAGAAAAGAGAATCTGGGTGGAGATTATATGACTGTACTATGTGATGTTCTTGCAGTTCTTCTGTAATTTTGACATTATTCACAAACAAAAACGTTTTTTAAAAAATTGCCTCTCACTTACTTTTTCTTAGAAAGTTACTACAGAATGTGCTCCAACAAAACGGTGGAGTAAACTAATTACAAAGAAGTCAAGAATCCAGGAACCAGGGGAGCCAACACCAGAGAAAGGGAGGGTAATTCTCAGGATGACAGTAGAGGCAAGGTTGATGCCGGGTAGGAGGCCAAAAAGGGCAACTAGTCCTGCCTGGAGTGGGAGGATAGAAGGTTTCCCAGACAGATGTTGCCTCCAAAATTATATCTATAGGTTACCTATCTGATGTGTCTGTGTTAAACTGAGTTTTACCATTCTTTAGAGAATTTGGGAAGAATTGGTGGTAGTAAAAACAAATGAGCAAAGAGGGGGCAATTATTAACTTGAGAAAAATTAACTTGTACAGAAAAAGTAAGTGGGAGGCAATTATTAACTCGAGAAAAATTAACTTGTACAAATACACATATAATGTACTATGTGGCTTGCTCATCAGCAATATTTACATGGTAATAATAATGTAAAAACAGGGCCAGGCACAGTGAATCATGCCTGGAATCCCAGGGCTTTGGGAGGTTGAGGTGGGAGGATCGTTTGAGCCCAGGAGGTCAAGGTTGCAGCAAGCCATAGTTGTACTACTGCACTCCAGCCTGGGCAAGAGAGCAAGACCCTGTCTCTAAAATAATAATAATAATGTAAACACAGAACATTCATTTATCCAAAAAGTATGATAAAACTATACTGGGAGGCCCAGCATAATGGGTCATAACCTGTAATACCAGCACTTTAGGAGGCTGAGGCAGAAGGATTGCTTGAGTCCAGATATTCAAGATCAGCTTAGGCAACATAGTAGGACCCCATCTCTACACCACACACACACACACACACACACACACACACTAGCCAGGTATTGTGGGGTGTACCTGTAGTCCTAGCTACTCAGGAGGCTGAGGCGGGAGGATCATCTGAAACTAGGGGTTTGCAGTTGCAGTGAGCCGTAATTGTGCCACTACACTCCAGCCTGGGTGACAGTACAAGACCCTGTCTCAGACACACACACACACACACTATATTGAAAGAAAGAGAGGAATAAAGGAAAAGAAAGAAGATGGGGGGTGGAGAGTAAGTGTCCTAAATTAATAGCTTCCGTAGCTTCAAGTTGGGAGATTCCTGAGGCTATTAAAAAGGCAACACAGGCTGGGCGCGGTGGCTCACCGCCTGTAATTCCAGCACTTTGGGAGGCCGAGGTAGGCGGATCACCTGAAGTCAGGAGTTTGAGACCAGCCTGGCCAACATGGCGAAACCCCGTCTCTACTAAATATACACAAATTAGCCAGGATTGGCGGTGGGCACTTGTAATCCCAGCTACTTAGGAGGCTGAGGCTGGAGAATCGCTTGAACTAGGAGGTGGAGGTTGCAGTGAGCTGAGATCATGCTACTGTACTCCAGCCTGTGCGATAGAGGGAGACTTCAACTCAAAAAAAAAAAAAAAAAAAAAAAAAGGCAGCGTAAGCATTTAGAAATATGAAAGGAAATATCAGAAGAAACAGAAGATGTAGCAGAAGAAAGAGGTGAAAGTCATTAAGATGTGCCTGAGAAGCAGAACTCAGGGATGGTGGTTTGGGGGAAATTTAGTTTCTTATGCCAGTTTTTAAAAACTGTGAGTGTGGTATGTGGTGCATGTGTGTGTGTGTGTGTGCTGGTTTTGAGAGGGAGAGGGAAAGGCAGAGATTGGGGCTTGAATAACAGGAATTTGCAGAACTAAAGGAGGCTGTACTCATTACATGTGTTGCAATGTGCTTCTGCTTAAGAATATTTTTATGACCACAGTGGAGTGTGATGTCTAAAACTAAGAAGGAGAAGCACACGGAAAGGTGTTCTCCTTAAAGAGAGGTTGTTGTCTGTAGTTCTGGACACAGAACAGGATGGAAATGGGGAAGCATAGGAAAGATGTTTGATTGAAATAAATGAAGTGCTTAACCTCCTCGTGGGTTCAGCAGGGGAAGCGTTTCACCTGCAGGACAGCTGTAACACAGCAAGGCACAGAGGAGTGTGGACATGTCATTCGGGCTTCCAGCTGAGATTTCCCTGGGGACTTGGGAAAACCAAGGAGAAGGGTGTGGGTGGTACACAATCTCTCCGTCTGGTTGGTGGAAATTTCAAGGCTAAGCAGAAATAGGCTGAATTTTCTTTGGCAATTAAAAAACGTGTAAGAATACCAATGATTTCTTAATCCAGTTTTGCAAGTACAAACAATGACTGTGTATTATAAAAAGGGCTATTCAGATTCAGATTTCTTCATAGTTCCAATAAGGCAAAGATCAAATTTTAATGTTAAAAAAGAAAAGACAAGCAGACAATGAGTGACAATGTTCTAAATACTTTAGGGACAGTTTAATTGCTCTTTGGTTATGTTGTTTCAGACCGTAATTCTTGCAAATGTAAAGTCAATATACAAAATTGAGTTAAAATATAATAGTTATAAACATTTTTACTCTCCCATGTTAATCTAAAGTAAAATCAAGACTATGCTTTTTTGAAAGCTGATGATGTTCACATATTGGTTGGAAATGCTTCTTGATTATAATGTTAAATGGATCCCATCAAAACAAAAATTTTAAAGGCCATCATCTGGATATTTTCAAACATCTAGACACACAGTGCCATGCAGACAAAACATCCAAATGGCATAACCCAAAACACACGGACAGTTGGTAGAACCTGGCAGGTTGTGGCCAAATATTTGCAATGGTAAGGCTAGATGCGCACTGCACTTATCTCAGGCCTCAGGAAATGGGCTTTGTTTAAATATGCGTTAAGCTGGCTTGTCTTTTGCTGAGCTGGGTTATAATTTTGACTCTTTGCCTTCATAATTATATGCACAAGTTTGAAAGTTTCATTTACACATCATGAGGAAAAAAAAAAGTTTTGTACCCTTAGGTTTCCAAACTGGGATCAGGAATTTGTTAAATTTATTTTAATAGTCAACTTTGTCTCTAGTAGATACCTGTTAGCTACATTTTTAACATAATAGAAAGCAGCCAACCAGTGTGATCTAGCTGTCATTTTTTTAAAAACTGAGGACAATGCAAGAATGAGTATCCAGTACAAGAATGCATATACTTTATAACCACAGCATTCCCCTGGAGAGATCACAAGAGTGAGCCGAAAAGTGCAGCTTCCTCACCCACTCCATACCAGAGGAACATTCCCCTAAACTCACCTATTACCCCCATTTAAAAAATGTGTATAAATTTAAGGGGTACAAGTGCAGTTTTGTTACATGGATATATTGCCTAGTGGTGAAGTGCAACCATCACCCTAATAGTGTACATTGTACCTTTTAGGTAATTTCTCATCCCTCACCCTGAACATGCAGTATTTGACTTTCTGTTTCTGTTTCACTTAAGATAGTGGCCTCCAGTTCCATCCCTGTTGTTGCAAAAGATATGATTTCATTCTTTTTCATAGATGAATAGTATTCCATTGTGTGTGTGTGTCCCACATTTTCTTTATATCACCCCAAATTTGGAACTTAGGCAAGGAGGAAGAATTTAACCAAATGAGTGAAAAAAAAAGGAACACTCCCCTTATCAATAATGCCTAAAGTTATTAATATATATGTTTACATACATATATATGGACCTAGAAACCAACAACAAAAAACCTGGCTCTCATAGTTCTAATACGTAAGTGAATAAATACCAAACCCAAACCATCCTATACGGTAAAGAAGAAACTAAGACTGAAACAAACAAGAATACTTCCAAATTTTTTGTGTTGCTGTGGTCTTTAGTGAAAGAGATCATTTTTCCTGGCGCATGGCTACTAACTATATTTTCACACGTGGCCCTGTGGGAAGCTTACATGTTCTTCCATAACAACACAGGATTCTCTTTCCAGCCAGCACTACCCAATGTTTTGGTGCTCATCGAAGAATAGAATCATAACACGAGAAAGCAGGAAAAGATACCACAGAGTGAATTCAGTTCAACCCTTTATTTTATCCACGAAGGCATTAAGATACAGAGGTGTTAAGTAACTGATCCATTGTCCAGAGCCAATGAAAGGCGGAACCCAGGCATCCCGTTTCCTGGTGCGGTGTTCCCCACTGCTGTCCAGACATCTCACTACTCCTCCTTGGTAAGAGGGACTAAGTGTCGACTTGCAGCTCCTTCCTCTTCTCCACCTGCCTCTTCACCATGTCTTTCCTTCAGATGTGCTCTTCCCTTGCCTCTCATCTTTCCCTTTCCTCCTCTTAAATGAATCCTGCCATTTCTAACCTGAAAAAATTTAAGTATCTGCTGACACAGCATCTATACACAACTTACTAATGTGTTTTAGAAAACATCAAGGCAAAATTGTGCAATAGATATAATATTTAATTTGGATTTAGGAAACCTAGTTTGTAATCCTGAGTGGTTTGTTGCTGTTGTTGTTGTTTTGTTTTTTAGACAGAGTCTCACTCTGTTGCCAGGCTGGAGTACAGTGGTGCCATCTCTGCTCATTGCAAGCTCTGCCTCCCTGGTTCAAGCGATTTTCCTGCCTCAGCCTCCTGAGTAGCTGGGATTACAGGCATGTGCCACCATGCCCAGCTACTTTTTGTATTTTTAGTAGAGACAGGGTTTCACCACGTTGGCCAAGATGGTCTCGATCTCCTGACCTCGTGATCCACCTGCCTCGGCCTCCCGAAGTGCTGGGATTACAGGCGTGAGCCACCGCGGCCAGCCGAGTGTTTCTTTTAATTTTCTATAACTTTAGGCAACTCACTTTGCAGCTGTAGGATCAGTTTGCTAATCTATAAATTAGAGGCTTGGTCTGGGTGAGCCTTAAAGCCCTTCTATTTCTATAGTTGTAAGGTTATTTTGCTTTTTAACAAATTTAACTGTGAAAACAAACAAACCCCCCCATATGTTTCTTAATCTTCATAATTCCTCACCCACTGGAACAAATCTATAATCTTCATGGTGTGCCTCAGTCTTAGCTTCCCTTTTCCACCCATCAAAATGGGAATTATCTCTATGTAGTTCTCTTTATGCATTGCTTACCACAGCACCATGCAGACTTAATGGCTTAATAAGGACTTTTCAATCTGATGATGTCAACAATTACAAAATATAGTGCAAACGTAGACATTCTAATGCCTGGCATTTAAAAATCTTTACAGAAACCTCTTTATTTCATTTATTTATTTTGGTTTTGTTTTACTCTTCTTTCAAATACCAACAGTAAAGCATTGGTTCTGGCAGAAGAAAATAATTAAAGCTCTTTAGGGTCAATTCCTAACCAAAGAGTTAGTTAATTAATTTTAAGGGAAACCCAAGGAAGGCATCTTTCTTTCTTGGCCCCTAATATCCAGGTTTAACCTAGTCCATTCAAAAAAAAATTGAAATTCAAGTGGATAAAAGAAGAGTTGAAACAGAGGCTAAAATTTTAGCCCTTGGGAAGACTGTAGTATTTCTTCCTTTTAAAAGTGTATTTAAAAGAAAAAAATTTTAGGAGATAAAAGGAGATAACTTATTTGTAAATAAGACTTACTTAGGTTTGTGGTCTCTAGGATTTGCCATAACATGTTCAACTAGAAAAGGAATTCCATACTATTCAAAAGGGTGCAGCGTGCCTTATGTCTAAAACGAAAGTTGAGAGCCAAAGAACTGCCCAATAGCCAATATGAGTCATCATTCCAAACGATAAACAAAGGACAAAAATAAAATTACTGAGAGGAGAGAAAAAGCAGAATTACTGGACGCTTTCCTGGATTACCTAGGAGAGTTAGCTTAACTCCTCTTCTTATAGAATTGTGGATTTGCCTTTTGAAGAAATCCCAGCTATCAATCACCCTAACAGCTAGCCTGGCTAGGCAACTGCATCGGTTTGCTGGTTTGATAGCAGCCTGTGTGAGAGAGCTGATTTATTTGTACTGTTCTTCCTTGGAAAATACATTCTCATTTTGAACTTTCTCCTTCTTCATACTGGTGCTACAAAAATTGGGGGTGGCTTTAAATATGCCACAGCAGAGATTCTTGCTTTATTTGGCATGTCACTTCAAGGAGGGAGCAATAAAAGACATGATGAGGGCTGTAGAGATCCCGGATCAATTGCCAAGTGCAATTGAAAACAATTAACACTATCTGATCTTTCATTCTCACAATTCAAGGTGAGTGAGAACAGAAAGTCCATTCATTAGTACAGAGACTGACACTTAGATATTTGGGTGTCTTGCTTATGAACAAAAGATGAGCTATCACTAAAACGGCACATAGAGAGCGGCATATCTTTATATTATTGCATTCAGAATGACTAACAAATCTCCTTATCAACCATAAAGCCAGCTATGAACTGACCCCAGTGCTTGAACATTTTTGTTAACTTAGAAGGACATATGTGCCGTTCATTAAAATGTTTTTCAGTGAAGAATTTATTTTCAAGGGTTCGCCTCCATAATCCATATGTTCCTGGTCACATTAGAAACATATTTTTTTAAATCACTTCTGCCAAGTCAGCACTCAGTGAAATAAGGAGCTGATACTTTCATATGCTTCACACTCTCCGTTTCTCTCCCATCTTCCCTAGCAGTTTCTGACCATTTCATTGTTCATTAGCCTTTCCAACCAAGTAAAGAAGACATTTTAAAAGATGAAGCTCAGGCAAGAATTTGATGTTATCTAAAAGCAGCATGTTTGGGGAAAGCTTCCATCAGGAAGAGGATGAAACCTGATTTACCAGGAATTTAAGAAATATGCTTCAACTGGCCATTCTTTTGAAGTCTCCCAATGAGAATTTTTCAGAATCGGCCACCCAACTGAGGCAATAGATGTGGATTATTAACTACTCAAAAGTAGGGACTTTGGAATCTCTGCCTATGGAGCCAAGCACAATACTTCAAATTTTGTTTCCCTCTGTCCCAGAGACAGGGGCAGCCTTCTCAGGAGTTCAGGGTGATTAGGTGGACAAGCCATCAACACATACCAGGCTCGGGGAGCCAAAAAGAGAGAAAAGGAGGCAGAGCTACATGGCTTTTGGGTGAGTACCTCAAAGGTCTCACCACTCTAAGACGGTTCTCCCAAAGGCCTGCCTCTGATGGCTAACATTTTCCCATTCAGGAGATGGTCATGTGAGTTGTACCACCCACTACAAAGCAAATATTCCCTGAGAGATTAACACATGAAAAGAAATCATCATCTTTCCATACTGCTCCGGTATCACTTCTGTAGTCTCATTCTATTTTTAGCATGACCATCGTCTGAGAGCAAATTTGAATGTGTGTAGGAGAGGTGGTCATGTGATTGTGGGGTAGGGTGCGTGGAGATGGAGGGAGGGAAGGAGATGGTGCAGGAACCAAGTAGAGAAGACGGTGCAAACAAAGGGCAGCTGGCCTGAGAAGATGGAGAGCCTGTGGGCTGAGCACAGTGAGAGCTGCTTGCCTGCCCAGGAGCTGCACAAGGGATCCTGAAATAAATTTCTTCTTCACACTTGTGTTTAGTTCTGCTCCTTGGCTACCTAGAGAGTAGAAAGTATGGCAGGGCTGTTTGGCTTTGGTGATGGTCAGCCCTGGGGAGGAAGAGAATGAAGAACTAGAGGAAGGTTTTGGCCTCTCACCAGGTGTGTGAGTAGAAACTGGGATCAGGAATTTGACAGTAGAGGAGGGACTCCTGGTGTGAACAGCAGTGTGATTTGGTGAACAGATGGGTAGGTGCGGTGAGTGGAAGTGAGAATCAGAGCAGAAGTCTGGATGTGGGGAGGGGGCAGCAGTGGGAGCTCCATGGCTGCAAAAAGCTAGATGCATCTTTGCTCTTCCCTCTCTCTCTTTGGTATTCTGCCCCCTTTTTTCCTCTCATCATTTTGCGTTTTTTTGTTTGTTTGTTTTTGGTCCCCCATACTTTCTCTCTCTCTCTCTCTCTCTCTCTCTCTCTCTCTCTCTCTACCTACCTATCTCTTATTTATTTATTTATTTATTTGAGATGGAGTCTCGCTCTGTTGCCAAGGCTGGAGTGCAGTGGCCAGATCTCAGCTCACTGCAAGCTCTGCCTCCCGGGTTTATGCCATTCTCCTGCCTCAGCCTCCCGAGTAGCTGGGACTACAGGCGCCCGCCACCTCGCCTGGCTGGTTTTTTGTATTTTTTTTAGTAGAGACGGGGTTTCACCGTGTTAGCCAGGATGGTCTTGATCTCCTGACCTCGTGATCCGCCCGTCTCGGCCTCCCAAAGTGCTGGGATTACAGGCTTGAGCCACCGCGCCTGGCCTCTCTTATTTATTTTAGACATAGGGTCTCACTCTGTTGCCCATGCTAGAGTGCAATGGTGTGATCACAGCTCACTGTAGCCTCAAATTCCTGGGCTCAGGGGATCCTCCCACCTCAGTCTCCTGAGTAGCTGGGACTACAGGCACACATGACCACACCCGGCTAATTTTCTAATCTTTTGTAGAGACAGGGTCTATGTTGTCCAGGCTGGTCTCAAACTCCTGGGCTCAAGTGATCCTCCCACCTCGGTCTCTGGAGGATTATAGGTGTGAGCCACTGCACCCAGCCCTTATTTATTATTTCTTTGTTTGTTTAATTGTGGCAAAAAACTACCTAACATAAAATTTACCCTCTTAGCCATTTCTAAGTATACAGCTCAGTAATGTTAAGAATATTCCTACTGTTGTGTGACCATGCAAAACTCTTTTCATCTTGCAAAACTGAAACTTTGCTCCCATTAAACAACTCCCTATTTCTCACTCGTCCAGCCCCTGGCAGCCACCATTCTACTTTCTGTTTCTGTGAATGTGACTACATAAGGAACCTCATATAAGTGAATTCCTACAGTATTTGTTCCTTCGTGACAGGTTTATTTCATTTGACACAGTGTTCTCAAGGGCTACTGATGGTGTAGCATGTGTCAAACACTCACTACTTTTTAAGGCTGAATAACATCCCATTGTATGGAGAGACCACATCTTGCTTATCCATTCATCTGTCAATGAACAGGTGGGTTGCACCCACTTCTTAACTACTGTGTATGCTTTCTGAAATTGAAGCCTATTAAAAATTATTTATGTACTAAATAAATCACCAGGACAAAGGAGGAAGCATAGGATATGGGAATCAGGTTAGCAGCTTGGTATGCAGTATGATCTTGGACAAGTTAATTCATCTCTCTGAGTCTCTGTTGGGGGATTTGGTTTAAATGAACTAGGCAAATGTCCTTCTTCTATCATCTATGATTTTTTGTTTCTATTCTTATGTTTAAAGCAGGAGGGTTAAACTGTTATCTCTAAGTAGATTGTTCCTCTGTGTATGAGAATATTTTTGATATTTTTCCCGTTGAGTAAGTGGTCCTATACAAGAAAAGCCCTCTACTTTTGAGTCCCTTTTGAGTCATTTATATTTTCAAGCCCCCTTTGAGTCATTTACTTGGACTTTTACATATTAATGCATTTAATAAATTTTCTCCAGATAAGCCCTAAGACAGTCTCTTTTAAACTTTAGCCTCAATCAAATGCTTTTGATGCACAAATATTCATTGAGCACTTACATACGTTCAAAATTACATTAGTCACCATGGAGAATTAAAGAAACAAAAAATAAGAGTACTAGATAACAAAGAGTAAACTACTCTTATGAAGCTCAAAGCCTAATCCACTGTGTCTTCAGGTTTGGGGGGATTCTTGATTTTTTAAAAATTTCCTTTTCATTTTATTCTAACTTGCACTTGGATTTTATCTTCATTACTACTTCTAAAATTAACGACTCCTATGGTATTTCTTTGGGCTTCCTTCCCCATCAGAACAAGCCAGTTGCTCATAAGCTAACACTCTTGCACGTGTGGTGAGATACAGAGCATTCTGTTCCACCCATTAGGGCATGTCATGAAGAATTAGAAACAAAACTATCAAATTAGTTAAAAAACAGAACAGGTTGAGTCTGTGTGCAAGCAGTCTTAAAGAATCAAGATGCTTACTCTGGAAAGATGATTGATTGATGAGCAACATACTCAAAGTCTATCAAAGACAGATTTTAACAAAAGGACGCCGGGACTAGGGAGAATCCAATAGAGCTTGAAAATGAAAAACCTGACCAATTAAAGAAATGTGCTCCTAAAGTCCCCAGAAGAGGCCCAGCCTGTGAGTATAGTATAAAATAAGAGTTTGATGGATGAATAGACTAGGGCTGAAAGACGATTCATACTGATCAAAGAGCCTCCTTGTGTGTAGTTTGGTAGTTGCTATTACATGTCTACCTCAGCTCCACACAGTCCCCCTGGAGCCAGAGGAGCTCATGTTAAAAGTGTTGCTATGGGCTGAATTGCATTCCCCACCCCCCAAAATGCCTATGTTGAAGTCCTAACCCCTAGTACTTCAGAATGTAGCTGTATTTGGAGATAGGGCCTTTACAGGAGTGATTAAATGAAAATGAACTCATTCCAGCAGGGCCTAATGCAATGTTACTGGTGTCCTTCTACGAACACGAAATTTGGACACAGACGCTACAGAGGGAAGACCACGTGAGGACACAGGGAGAAGGTGGCCGTCTACAAGCCAAGGAGAAAGACCTCAGGAGAAACCAACCCCGCCAACACCTTGATCTCGAACTTCCAGCCTCCAGAACTGTGAGACAATCAATCAATTGTTGTTGTTTTAGCTGCCCAGCCTGTGGTACTTTCTTATAGCAGCCCTCACAAACTAATACAATTGCAACACACACCTTTATTTTATTTATTTAGCAAACACTTATATAGAGCTTATTATGTGTCAGGCACACTTTTAAGCACTTTACAAATATAATTTAATCCTCATAGCAACCCTGTGAGGTAGGGACTACTATTGTTCCCCTTTTAAGGATGAGGAAACCACAGTACAAAGAGGTTCAGTAATTTGTTGCTGTCTCCTACTTAGCATTAATAAGTGAAGGAGCTGGGATTGGAACCTGGGCGGTCTGACTCAAGTCCACTGAATCCCACCCTACACATTCTCTGTTGCTCTGTCTCCTGGGATTTAACTAGGGGTTCCAAGGTACAGGCTAAAACTTGTCTCCACGGTTGTATGGGTGTGTGTTTTTAAAAACCTAACACCACAGGGTCCCTTACTGCCAGGTGGATTGAAATCACATTTCATAATGTTTTTCTAGATGTTTAAGTCTCATATCAAGGGAAACAATCCAGGATTCCTGCTAAATATCTGCTGGTCCTTCATGAGAGGCCTCTCCAGGCCTGGATGAACAATTCTCATTTCTTCCCTAGCAACATTCCTCAGAGGTATGAGAGGGTGATATTGTCTCCTGTTAACAACACAGATAACTTCTTCTAGTTATGCAGACCTTGAGGAATGGCACTAGAGGCAGCGTTCTGCAGCCACACAACACGGCATGGAGTCCACGGACTTTTCTTTCTGCATCCTTGTCTGCAAACAGACTGCCAACCAACCCATGTGCAGATGCTTGATTTCAAAGTGTGGAAAAGAAAAATCTTTCTGCAAAATCAACCAGAGAAGCCAAACTTAATTAATAAACATTCGAGAACATGAGTAACTAGGGCCAGGTTCAGAGGGGTGGGACTCACTGCAGGGAAAGAGGGAACCCTTTATCCTTGGCCAGGCAATGCAAGGGCTTTGAAGCTTGGTGTAGTCTTAGTGGTATTTTCCACGAGGTGCACCAGAAGCTGGACCGCAGTGCAGTGGGTAGAGTTAATTCCTTTCTAATTATTAAATGGAAGGAAAGTACACATGTCCAACCTGCTGAACATGCCACTTCAATCTTGCCCGCGCCGGGCCGCAAACCTTCCCACACCCTGCCCTTTAGAGTTTCAGGTTTAAGGCTTTGTTTGCAGTTGTTCTCTGCTCAGAGTCATGTGTATGGGAGCCAGAAACACACCTCTTTCCTTTTTCCCATTGCAGCTGACTCACTTGTAGCTTTTTATGGAGGTGACAGAGAGAGACCAGGGAGGGCATGGAGGCCAAGATGGCGCCAGTGCAAGTTCGGACTTCAATGAATCAATATTCTTAGTGACTGAGAGATAAAGCGGAGGGAGGGGCTTGTTGTGGCGCATACACTCAGCAGCCTTTCCACTTCCCTCAAGAGCTGGTGCTGGACCCCACATGACCCAGGGACCATCTAGACAGAAGGTCAGCAACAAAACCTGCTGCAATCGCGGCCAAGGAAATAAAGCCCAAAGTACACTCAATAGGAGCGGGGCAGTGACGGGCCACCTTCCCTATGCCATTTCCCCTCATGTCCAGTCAAAAGCTCAGCTTCCTTAAAACGATCTACGTGGTTTTCTATCTTGTTCTAATAGGAAGCCTTGTACTTTTTTTTCTCCCCTGCATTATCTCGCGTATTTCTAAGCAGGCCCCAGTCCCAAGATTTCCACTGCAGAGAAATACTAAGCAAGCTTGTTGGCAGGGTTCTCTTGTTCTGGGAGCCAGCTCTGCCCCAGGTGTTCTAATGTTGACATGTGCTGCAGGGAGCCGACTTAGAACATCTGAGAACAAAAGGAGAAAAACATTATGAAACGTGATTTCTACCTGGATATGCCAGATAGGAAGGAAACATCTCTGTAAGAAAGCAGGTCTCAGCCTGAATCCCAGTGCCCTAGGGAAGAATGCCAGGAGGTTAGTGGTGGTGATGGTGGTGGTGGGGGCTAGTGCAGAATGAGGCTCAAGAATTTTTAAATGAGGCCACCTGGCTCTAGGCAGGAGCAGGACGCTAAAATGCCTGCAGTGCCTTAGGCATCAGCACCCACCAAACCCCTGGGAAGGATGTGGGTCATTTTGGCACAGTCCATTCACTTTTGGCAAATACAAGAAGCCAGGTAAGATTCACCCACACCAGACACAGGAGAACACTTCTTAAGGAGCCAGTTCAGAACATTCCATGAGAAGCCAGGGAAAGATTTTTATAACTCAGATCTTTGTAGATCTGTGATATCCTTGGAGATGTTGCTGCAGAATGAAGTTATGGTCAAGTCTGGGTCTGGCTTTTTCTCTGGGTAGTTTAACCCAAAGGGAAGGGTTTGGAGAATTCTGGTTCTTCTTGCTCCCTTCACTCCATCCCCAACTCCCTCCATTAAACTGAAGTTCTTTATCACTCCCTTTAGGAGATATGAAAACACAGCAGGTAGCTTTATGCTCCTTCAGGTCCTCCCAACTCGAATAGCAACATTGCTAGTTTATCATTTCCAGCTAAGTCAGGCGATACCTGCTATGCAGGATTTCCAGGCAAAATAATTTACTGCAAGAAACTGTCAATTGCTTGTCTGCCTTGGTGACTCCAAAGAGATTGACAAAGACCAGAGATATGAAAGGAAAATATTTGTGAAATAGAATCCCTCAGTGTGGCACCACTCTTATCTTTTTTGAGTAATTCTAAGACACTTATTCACGTTGAAAACTCACCCTGATGGCCCTCCCTGATGAATATTTGTATAATTGGATATTCATTTGTTACTCATGTAGTTAACCAATTTGTTTAGATGGAGCCCAGGTTTATGAGAAGTGAACCAATTTGCATGTACTTTTCGGTCAGAAAAAGGGGTTCATCCTACCACAAACAGAGTGAGGCTAAAATTCACACAAAGATATGTTATGTGAGATATTTTATAAAAGGAACGTGCACATGTCCTAACAATTATTTTAGAACATTGGGTTCACCTGGAGCCGATCAAATGGTCTCATCAAGTTTAAAACAAAATAAAAAACAAAAAAAAAAACTATTGATGAAAGTGCTTAAACATTTTCTCACCCAAGCTAAATTGTGTTGGCCAAATTTTGCTGATGGATTGCATAACTGAATTAGGAACTGGGAATGCCAGAAACCCACTTGAGGTTGACAAAGCAATGAAGTTAAAATAACTGTGGTCACCAAAGTACTGAGTCAAGAAAATTCTCTCGGTTCATGGAGTGATTTGGAGAGAAAGTAAAAGGAATTCAGTGGTTATGTGGCAGAGTATCAAGCTTTCTGAATCAAGAGACCTAACTTCAAGTTCCAGCTTTTGTCACTATTACCCAGCTCTGTGACACTGGGGAATTCACTTTTCCTCTCTGGGCTTCATTTGTGGTATGAGGGACTTAGATCAGGTGATCTCTAAGATCCCGTTGATGACAGATAGTCTGTGAAATGAGTTACATTAGTGTAGAGTATACTTGTTTTGATCAGTGATACTTTTTTTGTTCATAAGTGATTTAACTACATTAACATTTGCATTACACTGGAATACTAGAGTTTTTCCAATGCTTTTTGTAATCCCTGAATTCAACTTGGTTAACCAGGATACTTCAGTATTTTAGGACTAGAAACTTCCAGGTGGAACTCATGCAGTAGAGAGATTATCAGAGCAAACTGTCAAAATAGTAGGATGGAGACCTTACGTCAAAGCAAAGAATGAAGGTATACAACACTTGCCTAAATTTTTGCAGCAAGAATACCAGAGTGAAGGAATTTGAAGAAGGCCAAGACAGGAAAATTCGTGTTCATAAACATTCTTTTCTTTTGGAGCATAAACTTTGGTATAAAAGAATAAGAAAATAGAAGATGGTCAAAATAAACATTTCTAACATTTAAAAAATAAAATTATAAGAAAAATTCTTGACACTTCATACGCTAGAAGCAAAGATGTAAAACCTCTTCAATAAAGGTCATGCAGTACAGCCTGCATGGCAAAACCCCACCTCTGCAAAAAATGCAAAAATACATTAGCTGGGTGTGGTGGTGTGCACCTGTAGTCCTAGCTACTTGGGAGGCTGAGGTGGGAGGATCGCTTCAGCCAGGGGATCAAGTCTGCAGTGAGCTGAAATGGCACCACTGCACTCCAGCCTGGGCAACAGAGTGAGACCCTGTCTCAAAATAATAATAATGCTAATAATGCAGTAAATGCTAGTCTATAGTCTATAATCTATAATCTATGTTTGGAAACCTAATTTTTATGATCTCAACTAGTAAACTACAAAATCTCCACTCAAAGAAGGAATTCTCTTGAAAATACAGAAATCAAGAAGTGGAAGCAGAAGATCAAGACAGAAGTCCTCACTCAGTGTCTTCAATAGGTTCTTGGAATTCATTTTCTTTATTCATTCATCCATTGATTGGCACTTCGGTTGATTCCATATTTTGGCTATTGTGAATAGCACTGAAACAGACATGAGAGTGCAAGTATCTCTTCAATATATTTATTTTCTTTCTTTTGAATATATATCCAGTAGTGTAATTGCTGGATCATATGGAAGTTTTATTTTTAGTTTTTTGAGGAACCTCCAAACTTCTCCATAATGCTTATGCTAACTTACATTCCCACTAGCAGGGGATGAAGGTTCCCCTTCCTCCACATCCTCACCACCGCCTGTCAGTGCCTGTCTTTTTGATACAAGCCATTTTAACTGGGGTGAGATGACATTTCATTGTAGTTTTGATGTGCATTTCTCTGATGATTAGTGATGTTGAGCATTTTTTCATGTACCTGGTGGCCATTTGTATATCTTCTTTTGAGAAATGTCTGTTCAGATCTTTTGCCCATTTTCTTAATCGAATTATTTTATTTCTTGCTATTAAGCTGTTTGAGCTCCTTATATATTCTGGTTATTAATCCCTTGTCAGATGGATAGTTTGCAAATATTTTCTCCCATTCTGTGGGTTGTCTTTTCACTTTGTTGATTGTTTCCTTTGCTGGGCAGAAGCTTTTTAGCTTGATGTAATTCCGTTTGTCTATTTTTGCTTTGATTTGTCTGTGCTTTTGAGGTCTTACATAAAAAAATTTTCCCCAGACCGGGAGCATTTTCCCATGTTTTATTCTGGTACTTTCATGTTTCAGGCCTTAGAGTTAAGTCTTTAAGCCATTTTGATTTGATATTTGTGTATGATAAGGAATAGGGGTCTTGTTTAATTCTTCTGTTTATAGCTATCCAGTTTCCCAGCACCATTTATTAAAAAGACTGTCCTTTCCATAGCGTATATTCTTGGCATCTTTGTTGAAGATGGATTGGCTGTAATTGTGTGGAATTATATCTCAGTTCTCTGTTCTGTTCCATTGGTCTATGTGTCTGTTTTTATGCCAGTATCATGCTGTTTTGATCACTATAACTTTGTAGTAAATTTTGAAGTCAGGTAGTGTGACATCTCCAGCTTCGTCCTTTTTGCTTAGGATTGCTTTGGCTATTTGGTCTTTTGTGATTCCATATAAATTTTAGGATTTTTTTTTTCATTTTTGTGAAGAAAGTCATTGGTATTTTGATAGGGTTTTCATTGAAGAAACTAATTTTACCACAGACCTATGTAAACAAGAGTTAAGTTCCTATGGCACATTTCTGGTCACAAAAACCACCAAACTTCTAAATAAAGACCAAAATACTTCTAACAGTAAACACTGAAATAAATGTGAGCTACACATACATTTAAGAAAGATAAATAAAAACAAATAAGAAGGTTTACCCAATTATAACAATTCAGGGTTTCAGGTGGCCAAAGTCCAGCCAGGCAGCTTAGGGCACAAGCCAGCCCCAGCCAGGACGCACTCACACACACCCACACCAACCACACTCACTTCCCATGGCAGGGTGCACTCACACACACCCACACTTACTCACACTGGGATACGCCAAAGAACCTAATGTGCATATCTCTGGAATGTGGGAGGAAAGCGGAGTGCCCTGAGAGAACCCCTGCAGATATGGGAAGAACTCCACACAGACAGTGGCTCCGGCCAGGGACAGGTTTTTTTCTCATCGAACTTAGAATGAGCTGACAATGTGATTCAGGAACCTGCTGTATCACCATAAAGCAAAATGTTCCCATGATGGGAGTGTGAAGGACTGGCTGGCTAACATCAGCCTGGGAACTCCTTACTTACTGTGCTGCCGCGCTTAGGGCAAGTTCCTTGAGGAACAAACTCTGAGATGGAGATTTGCTGGTAGGAGGCTCGCTGGGACTGCTCTCAGTGAATAAAGGATTGTAAAGGAGTGAGGGAAGCAATACGGTTGCAACAGAGGCCTCCACTGGTCCCACAGAAAGTTCTGGAGCTGGAGGCAGCCTTTCAAAGTTATCTCCAATCGAGGCAGGGAGACTGGGCCTTTGAACACCCACACTGACTGGTCACTGGATATGAGCCGCACCCAGGGAGGGCACATAACCTTGGGGGAAGCAGCTCTCTGTGGCTGAGGGAGAATCCCATAGCGAAACTCAGCTGTGAGCTTTAAACAGTCAATACGTGCTGCTTGGGCAAAGAGGGCCTCAGTCCTGAAGGGGGAATTTGGGCCCCTGCACCACAGCATCTGCTATTCCACTTGGTAGTATGGGAATTAACTCTTCAGTGTATTTAAAACTATATAATATAGTAATGAAACCCAAGCAGCCCCATCTATTTGGAACACATCTTCCAAAAAAAAAAACAGTAAAACATGTCTTTGAGCAGATAGATATGTCACCAAGTCTATGCACCACAGTCAATGAAGTTTATGCATATGGGAGTCTCTGCACAAGAAACCAGGCAATAATAATTCCTGTGCCCATATCCAATTAAAAATAACAAATTAAAAGTGGTTCCAGATATGGTGGCTCACACCTATGATCCCAGCACTCTGGGAGGCTGAAGCGGGAGGACAGCTTGAACCCAGGAGTTCAAGACCAGCCTGGGCAACATCATGAGGCCCCATCTCTACACAAAATAGAAATAATTAGTCAGATGTGGCGGTGCACACCTGTAGTCCCAGCTACTAGGGAAGCTGAGGAGGGAGAATCATTTGAGCCCAGGAGATCAAGGCCGTAGTGAGCTATGATTGTACCACTGCACTCCAGCCTGGGTGACAGAGTGAGACCCCATATCTAAAAATAAATAAATAAACAAATAATAATGATTATGTCTTCAAGAAAATGGTACTCTATACATTTTGTTTATAAGGGAAAAACAAATTTCAGATGATTTCCTTCCAGAACAGTTGATTTTTTAAAAGCTTGACTGCTTATTTATAGTCATCCAGAAAACTTGGCTATCCAAACTGCACGCCATTCTCTGAAAGTTCTGTAGAGTCAAGTTTTGACAACTTGCATAGACACGGAAGTTAAAGGTTAATGGGCCTTCAACAAAGGGTTTATTAGGTACATGTTCACATTGCAGATTTGTGGCAGTGCCTTTATATCCTATTTCTATCCTTCCTTAATCAGGTCCCCTACGCACATGCCTGATAAGCAAGAGAAGAGGAGCAGGTTTCTCAGGTGAATTAGACAATTCAATTGCAAGCAGTTCAGAGCACGCTCTTAGCCCACCAGCCATCTTGCCCTTGCTAACCTGGTTTAGAAAAACTTTCTGCTTGCAGGTATGATAGAATCCTGCTCATTCATCCAGTCAAAAGTGAGTATTTGGGGAAAAGTGGAGATGAAGAAGGTGCAAAGAAAGCAAATCTCTGACCAGTTTTCAGAAACCATGACTGCTGCAGGCGCGAGCAGTTCTTATCTTTGGACTGACTCAACTAAATATGAGGAGAAAGTATTCCTGAAATTTTACTTAACTGGAGAGTCAACGGGAGTAAAATTTTTTTTGTGAAACACTGAATCATTCTAATGCATGCAGCCAGAAGGTTATGCAATTCCTCTTTTATCACCGGAAGATCTTTAGTAATTGTGGGCACTCCTCTTATTTCAATAACTTCAGAGAAGGATTGTTGACACCTTAGATTAAGCCAGTGGATACATGCTACCTTTTCCCATTCATAAAGCCAAAGAAGTAGGATGTGCTGAAAACCTGAAAGTCATTAAAGGACTGGACTTTTTCTTTCTTACCTTAAATTCTTTTTAACACTCCTGTAAGATTCTTATGCCATGAAAACAATTAGGAATCCTCTAATCTTAAATGCATACAAATCTGCCTCTCTCCTTCCCTCACCAAATATTTTTTGTCTCAGTCAAGCCTCCCGGCTTATGTGGCACTTTTGACATGCACACAGACTGCTGTATTTTCATAGTGTGGAAGGTGAAACCCACTCTATGGCTGGACAACCTCTCTGCTAACAAAATCCACCTGTTCTCCAGTTTTGCTTATATTGCATTTTCAGTGCAGCACCAGGAAGGCTGTGAGCACTTGAATAAACACTACATCATGAAAATAATTGTGTCTCCTTTACTTATCTTTTAGCATTTAGTTGCTTAATATCTTGTGTAGTGCACACCAGGCATAACACAAGTTAATATAAACCATAGATTTTTATACCTAAGAGATTTGACTTCATGTAATGATTGTCACTCATATAAATTATCTAATATGTTACAAACCTTGAAGAGTAGATTGTCTGTCAGAAAATATACATAAAAATATGTGAGAACCACTTTGATTCACCATGCCCCCCCACGATTAACAAAATCCAAACCCCAAACACAAATCGAGTGAGATTGGCCATCATCTCCATAGCAGAACTTATACTTTTATATTATATAAAGAGAACCTCATTTTCTCCATGAAAAGATAGACAAAAATTAGTGTGCCTGACCTTAAAAACATGGTTGGCTGACTTATTTCCAACATCACTGGAGCAAGCTGGAGATTACTATTTGTACCTAAGGGAAATAAGGCATATTTGGTGCTCCTACCCTTATGTTGCAGAGAATCACAGAAGATAGCTAATGTCATTAGAGGTGGCATTCCAGTGGGGTTAATGAGTAACTAAAGGCCCATTGTAAAGGGATAACATCTGGAATATGCATGGCCTAGGAGGAAGAATGGACCTTAAATTAAACTGGCAACATGGCAAAATAATCTTGTGTAAGGTGAGAAGTTAAAGTTTCTCCAAGCTATAGGAGATCTGATTACATAACCGGTAATTTATTTTACTATATTACATTCATATTCATTCATTCATCCCTATATTACCTAGAGTGGGAACACATAAACCATCATTGTTCCATGAAACCAGAGAGCAGATTCTAGCTCTTCTGCTTCCAGGCATGATGGAATAACTGGTACCAGAGTTTTTCTCCCCGCTGGAGACAACCAGAAAGCTGGACAAAATGTATGAAACAACAGTTTTCAGATATTAGGCAAAGCAGAGCACAGGACTGTGATCCTTAAGAGAAGAGAGAAACAAGGTTGCCCTCTGCTCACCCCAGCTTTCTGCTAGAGGCACTATCTGGACTACAGTCCAGGGAGGTGGAACTCAGGCAGTATATGGGGGTCTGGTGATTGAGGAGGCAGAGATTAGAGTTCTGGGAGGCTGAGGAGACAGTGTTTGGGATGGAGTAATGGTGAGAAAGGAGCAAAAGCTCCAGAAATTTGCATGAGTTCTCCTTCAGGCTGTGGCTGAGCACCCACAGAATGAGACTACACAAGGCAGGGCTAATAACCGGGGCAAACATAACTATCAGGATGCTATAAGCAATTCCTGGAGCTCACACAATGCTAGGAGGCATTCAAGGACAGGACTCTTTAAACACCTGGCACATTCAATAGAGGTCCCAGAAAGATCAAGCCTTAGAAGGAGAGCTGAACTAACTATAGTCTCAGGTTATTCTGTGTCTACATAGCAAACTTAAAAAGAAGCTTCAAAAGGACCAAACTGATCCCCAAGTATTTTAGCTGCCTGCCAAAAAGCCCACAATATCCTTTGAAAGAAGATAACAAAATACACCAACACAAAACATCACAATCTCTAGTATCCAATACAAAATTGTGAGACTTGTGAAGAAACAAACAAACAAAAAAGTGACCTATAGCTATTATAGGTGGCCCTAATATGACACAGATGGTGGAATTATCAGACAAGAACTTAAAAAGCTACCACAAATGTATTCAAGGATTTAAGTTAAAATGTGAATACAAATGGAAATGAAATTGAAGATATGTAAAATAGCTGAATGGACATTTGAGAGCTGAAAAATACAATATCTGAAATAAAAAAAATTCACCAGATGAGATTAATAGCACTTTAGACAATGCAAAAATGCAAAACAAGATCAGGGAACTTGAGGCCATAGCTATAGAAACTATGTAGTTTAAACAGAGAAGAAAAAAATTGGAAAAAAATAGAAAGAAACTTTGTAATTTGTGTGACCATTAAGCGGTCTAACATGAATATTAAGTGGTCTAATGCCCAAGAAGAAGAGACAGAAAAAAAAAATGTGAAGAAATCAAGTACAATTTCCCCCAGAATTTGAAAAAAAAAAAAAAAAACCTCCACCAACTTATAAACCTATAAATTCAAGAAGCTCAGTGAATCCCAGGCAAGATAAACACAAAGGAAACTATGTCAAAGTACATCATAATTGATTGGCTGAAAACAAATTATAAAGAGAGTCTCTTAAAAGCAGCTAGAGAAAAAAGATACATTATAATACTGTATAATTATACAGAAATACAGATAAGAATGATGTCTGCCCTCTTCAGAAACCATGCAAACCAGATGATTTTTAAATGATGAAAGAAAAAAATATCCAGTGAAAATATCTCTACAAAATTAAAAAAAAAAAAAAAACATTAACAGAAAACACTGGGAGAATTCATCAGCAGCCAACTAGCACTGCAAGAAATGCTACAGGAAGTTATTCAGGCTGAAGGACTAGGATATCAGATTGAAATTTGGATCTACTAAATTTTTCTTTTTAAAAGTAACTTTAAAAGATAATTTATAGGCGGGGTGCAGTGGCTTACGCCTGTAATCCCGACACTTTGGAAGGCCGAGGAGGGCGGATCACGAGGTCAGGCATGAGGTCAGGAGATTGAGATCATCCTGGACAACATGGTGAAACCCTGTCTCTACTAAAACACAAAAAATTAGCCGGGCGAAGTGGCGGGCGCCTGTAGTCCCAGCTACTCGGGAGGCTGAGGCAGGAGAATTGCTTGAACCCAGGAGGTGGAGGTTGCAGTGGGCCAGGATCACACCACTGCACTCTAGGCTGGCGACAGAGCGAGACTCCGTCTCAAAAAAAAAAGAAAAAAAAAAAAAGATGATTTATGGATAATCTTTAAAAGATAGTTTAAGGTTTGAAGCAAAAATAATAACAATGTATTGAGGGGTTTATAACATGCATACTTTTTTTTTTTTTTGAGACAGAGTCTTGCTTTGTCACCCGGGCTGGAGTGCAGTGGCGCCATCTCGGCTCACTGTAACCTCTCCCTCCCAGGTTCAAATGATTCCTGTGCCTCAGCCACCTGAGTGGCTGGGATTACAGGCGCGTGCCACCACGCCCAGCTAATTTTGGTATTTTTAGTAGAGACAGGGTTTTGCCATGTTGGCCAGCTGCTCTCGACCTCCTGGCCTCCCAAAGTGTTGGGATTACAGGCGTGAGCCACCGTGCCCTGCCAGACATGTATACAATTTAAAAGTATACAACAATAACAGAAACACGAGGGAGAAATAGGCTTTTTTTGCATTTTCATTTTACAATTAAAATGTGGCAAATATATAATAACACAAAATTTTCTAATTTAACCATTTTATGTGTGCAACTCAGTGGCATTAAGTAATCCACAGTGCTGTGCAACCATCAGTCATCTCTATTTCCTAATTTTGTTGTCATTCCAAACAGAAACTCTGCCCATTAACAATAACTCCCTGTCATTCATATCCATCCAGCCATGGTTACTTCTATTCTACTTTCTGTCTCTAAGAATTTGCCCATTCCAATTATTTCATATGAGTGGGATCACATAATATTTGTTCTTTTGTGTTAATTCACATAGTACACTGTTTTCAAGGTTCGTCCATGTTGTAGTGTATGTCAGAACTCCATTCCTTTTCGTGGCTGAATAATATTCCATTGTGTGGAAATACCACTTTGTGTTTATCCATTCATCTGTTGATGGATACTTGGATTATTTCCACCTTTTGGCTATTGTGAATAGCACTGCTATGAACAAGTATCTGTTGGAGTCTGTGTTTTTAATTCTTTTGGTTATATCTAGGAGTGGAATTACTGGGTCATATGCCAACATTATGCTTTGTTTTTGAAGAAACTGCCAAACCATTTTCCAAAGTGGCCACACCATTTTACATTTCTACCAACAGTGTACCCGGGTTCCAATGTCTCCACATCCTCACCAACACCTGTAATTTCTCTCTCTCTGTTTCTTGATAACAGCCATCAGTAAAGGAGGATCTCATCTGGTTTTGATTTGCATTTCCCTAATGACTAATGAAGTTGAACATCTTTTCATGTACTCTTTGCCACTTGTATATCTTCTTTGGAGAAATATCTATTCTAGTCCCTCACCCAGTTTTTCATTGGGTTGTCTTCTTGCTGTTGAGTTGTAGCGGTTCTTTATATATTCTGGATATTAAATGCTTATCATTTATGTGATTTACAATTTTTCGCCCCATTCTGTGGGTTCTTTAGATTTTCTAGATACAAGAGTCTTGTCAGATATACGTATTATGAATACTTTTTCCAGTCTGTGGCTTGCCTTTTCATTTCTCTAGTGGTATCCTTCTGAGAGCAGAAGATAATAATTTTGATGAAGTTAAATTTATCTTTATCTTTCGCTTGTGGTTAGTTCTTCTTTCATCTTAGCTAGGAAATGTTTGTTTGGCCATGTGTGGTGGCTCACAACTGTAATCCCAACAGTTTGGGAGGCTGAGGCGGGCAGATCATGAGGTCAGGGGATTGAGACCATCCTGGCTAACACAGTGAAACCCCATCTCTACGAAAAACACAAAAAATTAGCTGGGCGTCGTGGCATGCACCTGTAGTCCCAGCTACTCGGGAGGCTGAGGTAGGAGAATCACTTGAACCCAGGAGGCGGAGGTTGCAGTGAGCCGAGATTGCACCACTGCACTCCAGCCTAGGCAACAGAGCGAGACTCCATCTCAAAAAAAAGAAAGAAAAAAAAAGAAATGTTTGTTTAACCCAAGGTTGTAAAATTTTTCTGTTTTCTACTAGAAGCTTTACAATTTTTTATTTTATGTATGCGACTATGATCCATTTTGAGCTAGTTTTGTGAGGTGAAGATCAAGGCTCATGTTTTCCACATTTTTCCCATATGAACGTCCAGTTGTTCTAGCACCATTAGTTGAAAAGACTTTTCTATCCCCATTGAATTACCATGGAGGTTTTATTGAAAATAAATTCACAACATATGTATGTATGTATATGAGTTTATTTCTGGATTCACTTTTAGATTCCATTGATTTATAGGTATATCCATATGCCAATACCACACAGTATTGATTATTATAGTTTTATACTAAGTATTGAAGTCAGATAATATAACTTTTCCAATTCATTCTTCTTTTTCAGATTGGTTTTGGCTAGTCCAGATCCTTTTTGTTTCTATATAATTCTTAGATTTCACTGACAAGTTTCCTTTTTTAAAAGCCTGTTTTGATTTGTATTGTGTTGAAGCTATAGATCAATTTGAGAACAATGTCATCTTTTAATGCATAAACATGGCTTAGTTCTTCATCTGTTTTGGTCTTCTTTAGCTTCTTTTAGCCACGTTTGTAGTTCTTGCACATATTTTGTTAAATTTTTCCCTAGATAATTTATGTTTTGGAATGTTACTATAAATAAATTTTAACTTTCCAATTGCTCCTTGCTAATATGTAGAGATAAACTTGATTTTTGTACAGTAATTCCCTCTTATCCATGAGGATATCTTCCGAGATCCCCAGTGAATGCCTTGAAACCATATAGTACCAAACCCTATATATACTATTTTTTCTATACATACATACCTATGATAAAGTTTAATTTATCTTAATTTGACACAGTAAGAAACAAAAATAACTAATAATAAAGTAGAACAATATGACCATATACTGTAATACAAACTATGTTAATGTGCTGTCTCTCTAAATATCTTACTGTACTGCATTCACCTATTTGTGGACACTAGTTGACTGCGGGTAACTGAAAGTGCAGAAAGCAAAACTGTGAATAAGGGGACTACTGCACATTTACCTTCTAACTTGTGATCTTGCTAATTTCACTTAGCAGAATATGAGTTTCACTTTTTCCACATCTTTACCAACTGTTGTTATTATCTGTCTTTTTTGTTTATGACCACACTAGTGAGTATCAGGTAGTATCTCATTGTGATTTTGATTTGCATTTTCTGATGGCTAATGACTTTAAGCATCTTTTTATGTCCTTACTGACCATTTGTATATTTTATTTGGAGAAATGTCTATTCAGACACTTTGCCTATTTTTAAATTGGGTTGTCTTTTTATTACTTAGTTATTAGGATGCTTTACATATTTTAGGTGCGACACTTTTATTTTTAACTTATCTACATCTTTATATTTAAAATGTACTTTTTGGGCTGGGAGTGGTGGTTAACATCTGTAATCCTAGCACTTTGGGAGGCCAAGGCAGGCAGATCACTGGAGACCAAGAGTTCGAGACCAGACTGGCCGACACGGTGAAACGCCATCTCTACTAAAAATACAAAAATTAGCTGGCGTGGTGGCAAATGCCTGTAATCTCAGCTACTCAGGAGGAGGCTGAGGCAGGAGAATAGCTTGAACCCGTGAAACAGAGGCTGTAGCGAGCCAAGATCACGCCACTGCACTCCAACCTGGCTAACAGAGCATGACTTCATCTCAAAAAAATAATAAAATAAAATGTACTTTTTGGACTGGGTGCAGTGGCTCTCACACCTGTAATCCCAGCACTTTGGGAGGCCGAGGTGGGTGGAATACCTGAGGTAGGAAGATCGACACCAGCCTGACTAACATGGAGAAACCCCGTCTCTACTGAAAATACAAAAAAAGTAGCCAGGCCTGGTGGCGTATGCCTGTAATCCCAGCTACTTGGGAGCCTAGGGCAGGAGAATCACTTGAACCCAGGAGGCAGAGGTTATAGTGAGCTGAGATCACACCATTGCACTCCAGCCTGGGTGACAAGAGTGAAACTCCAACCCCCAAAAATTTTAATTTTAAAATTAAAATTAAAAATAAAAATACAAAATGTACTTTTTGTAAACAGCATATAGCTTAGATTAAAAAAAAATGGAACAAAATTGTTTTCACTTTAATTGGAGTGTTTAGACTATTTACATGTAATAATATTTACAGATATGGTCAAGTTCAGATCTATTGTCTTGCTACTTGTTTTTTATTTGTCCCTGCTGTTCTTTGTTGCTTTTTTGCTTTTTCCTGCATTCTGTGGATTAATTCAACATTTTTAGAATACATTTTGTATGCTTGATTGAAATACTGAGTATAAATCTTTGTGTTACTTTTTGTGACTGCTTTGAGTTTGCAGTATGTGTCTTTATATTGTTACAGCCATATAATATTACACCTTTAACATGTAATATTAGATCTTAAAATAACACACATGCTGGTCATAGAAAATGGTGGAGTAGAAAGCTCCAGGGGTTAGACCCTCACCAAAACAAACACAAAGCTGAAAAAACTATCAGAATCAACTATTTGAGAACTCTGAAAGCTGATCAAACATTTACAGCAGCCAAGGGAGCATTTAGTGAAGAGAGAGGCTACTCAACCTTGGTAAGACACTGGCATGTAGGAACCAGTTATTATCCCCCATTCCTCAGCCCCTCCTCTACTGTTGGGCCAATGCCTGCATTCCTAGAGTAGCTGGCTCAGGGTGGTAAGGATCTGTCTTCTAAATTTCTTGTCTTCTAAAATTTGAGGTGGTACATTTTGCTCAGTCTGGTGGTTCCCTGAGGAGCTTGCATAGACATTTGCATCTGTTTCAGCTACCACTGGCTATAGTGGCTTCCCTGGCATCTATTAGGTTTAAATCGCAATTACTTTTACACCAACCTAATAGATGCCAGGGAAGTCACTATAGCCAGTGGGAGCTGAAAGGTTTGGTGCAATTACTTTTGCACCAACCTAATATCATCTATCTGAAGGTTTTAAAAGGTAAAACACTTTAAAAAATTGAGACTTTATCAGGTCACAGGCTGACCTCAGAGACAACAGAACAGAAACTTTAGTGATCACACACAACAAGGAATATAGACGTTGCCAAAATAGTTTGGAAAAGTCGCCATACAGACAACTGCATTCCTCAATAGCAATTCCTGAGTAAGGAGACAATTTGATTTACAGAATTATCATATTACAATATTCAAAATGTTGGCCAGGCATGGTGGCTTATGCCTGTAATCCCAGCACTTTGGGAGGCCAAGGTGGGTGGATCACTTGAGGCCAGTTCACGACTAGCCTGGCCAGCATGGTGAAACACCATCTCTACTAAAAATACAAAAATTAGCCAGGTGTGGTGGCACGCATCTATAGCTCCAGCTACTCGGGAGGCTGAGGCACAAGAATTGCTTGAGCCTGCAAGGCAGAGGTTGCAGTCAGCCAAGATTGTGCCACTGTGCTCCAACCTGGGTGACAGAGCAAGACTCTGTCTCAAAAAAATATTCAAAGTGTTCATGTATCAACAAAAGGCAAAAAGCACACAAAGATATGGGGAAATATGGCTCCCTCACAAGAAAAAAAATGTGACAGAAACTATTCCCAGGTAAGTGCAGAAATTTGAATTAATACCCAGATACATTGATTCAACTGTCTTAAATATGCTTGATGAGCTAAAGGAAACCATGGACCAAGAAATAAAGGAAATTCGGAGAATGATGTATTAGTAAATAGGGAGTGTCAATAAAACAATAGAAATTATTAAAAGGAAACAAATAGTAATTCTGGAGTTGAAAAGTACAATAGTTAAAATTTTTTTAAAATTAAAATAGGTTGACTAACATATTTAAGCAAGCAAAAGACAGAATGAGCAAATATGAAGATAAAGCAATTGAAATAATCAGTTTGCAGAGCAGAAAGAAAGAGAATAAAGAAAACTGAGCAAAACTTGACAGAGCTGTGGAATTCACCAACATATGCATCTTAGGAGTCCCAGATGGAGAAGAGAGACAAAAAGGCAAAAAAAAATTTGAAGAAATTATAGCCAAAACTTTGCAAATTTGATGAGACATGAATCTAATTATCATACACAAAGCAGGATAAACCCAAAGAGATGTGTACCAAGACACACTGTAGTCAAATTTTTGAAAAATAAAGACAGAGAATCTTGAGAGCAGCAAGAGAGAAGCAGCTCATCCACATACAAGGGATTCTCAATAAGATCAATAATGGACCACCACTCAGCAGTAAAAAGGAAGTAACTACTGATACATGACACACGGATGATTCCCAAAATCATTAGGTTGAGCAAAAGAAGCCAGAGAAGGGTACATGCTGTGTGATTCCATTTAAATGAAATTCTAGAACAAGGAAAACTAATCTATAGTGACAGAAATCAGATTAGTAGTTGGCTAAAGTCTAGGACAGGTGGGTGAGTGGAGAAGTGCAGGAATTGATTGCAAATGGCATGAGGGAACTTATCCTGTTGAGAGAAATGTCCTTTATCTTGATAGGAGGGTGGTTACATGGGTATATACATTTGCCCCAACTCACCATGTTCCTCTTAAAAATGGGTACATTTTATTGCATTTAAATTATACTTCCAGAAGTTCATTTTGAAAAGTTTTTAAAAGTAGATTATAGTAACTAATTCAGTTAACAGTACATATTGATTTAATGCAATACCACTTTTTACTAGATGCCAGGTAGGAAATACAAAGCTATGTGTCCTTTGGCAAGTAATTTAAGGTCTTTGAGCTTTATATTTCTTGTAGATAAGGCCAGAATTATTTATGGAGCACTGTTATAAAGATTACATGAGAATATTTTAGTTAAATCACTTAGCATAGTATTTGGAAGCAATACAATAAATCTTAGCTTTTTAGATTTTGTTTATAACATGTATAAAATAGGACTTTGTGAGGATCATATGAGAGAATTAATAAAAGCCCTTTGCATACAATAAAACACTAAGTAGGTTCTTCTTTTTTTTTTTTTTTTAATAGAGACAGAGTCTTGCTATGTTACCCATATGTCAACCTATGTTGAACTCCTGGCCTCAAGCCATCCTCCCACCTTGGTGTCCCAAAGTGTGGGATTACAGGCTTGAGCCTCTGCACCTAGCCAATCAATTCTGATTATTATTATAAATATACAGAAACATAAGTAGAAACTTGCTGTAGCTTTTAAAAATTCAGCATGTAAAATTCAGACTCCTAGGACTGGCCTAAATCAGTAGTTCCCAAACTTTGCCTAGCAAAATCACTAGAGAAGTGTTTGCAAATACCAGATCCTAGGTCACATTGTATCTAGATAGAACTACTGAATCTAAAATCTCTGATATTGAGGCCCTAGAATCTAGATGATTCTAATGTACCACCAAGTTTGCAGATGTCTGCCCTACGAAAATATATTCCTGTTTATCAGTCATTTATATTTATCAATTCATTACATAATTAATGTATTTCAGTTATGTCAAAGCACTGTGCTGAGTCCTAAGATTAATGATTTGCAGTCAGTAATATCAATTATTTATAACTGGATACTTCTGAAGTGTATGATGGTATTCTCTATAGTATCTTATTCTCTTTATCAACCATTTCTTGATAAAACTGTTGTATATTAGTCAGTGTTCTCCAGAGAAACAGAATCAACAGAATTTGCACACACACACACACACACACACACACACACATTTTAAGGATTATATATATATATATGTTATATGTTCCTTATAATATGGATTTATTATAAGGAATTAGCTCATAGAATTACAGAGGCTAAGGAGTCCTATGATCTGCAGTTGATAAGCTGGTGACCTGGGAGAGCTGATAGTGTAGTCTTGTCTGAGTCTGAAGTTCTGAGAACAAGGAGAGTTAATGGTGCAGGGTCCAGTCTGAAATCCAGCAGGCTTGAGACCCAAGAAGAGTCTCAGTTTGAGTCCAAAGGCAGGAAAAGACTAATGTTCCAGCTCAAGCAGTCAGTCGGGAGAAGTACCCTATTATGAAAAAGTTTAGCCTTTTTGTTCTATTCAGGCCTTCAACTAGTGGGGTGAAGGTCACCCACACTGGGGAGGTGCAATCTGCTTTACTCAGTGGACCAATTCAAATGATAATCTCCTCCAAAAGCACCTTCACAGACACACCTAAAATAACGTTTGACCAAATATCTGGGCATCTCATGGTTCAGTCAAGTTCACACATAAAACTAGCCATCATACCATGTTATTATTGAAATGTGTGGATTAAATTAAGATAGTGAAATAAATATGAAATAAATCCTTAAATTTTTCCCATCCAAAATCATATGTGATTATAAAAAGACATAAGTGTATAAAGAATAAATAGCAATAAAGCAAGAAAAAAACATGACCAGACCAGAATTTTGTGGAATATTTAAAAAACAGATCTGACCAAATGCATAGAAAAAAAATCAGAGGAAACCATAATCAAAGCATGTACAAGAGAAAATTGCTGAAAAAGCATAAGCAGTTTGGAGTGGTTCTAAGCACAGAACCAGGAAATTCAAGTTGGGGATGGCGAGGAGGGGGTTGGAGCATTCATCAGGGTTACTAATTGGGGGGCTGCATTTGGAGCCATTAGGCCAGCTGGGTCTTCCCCATTCCCACTTGTTCTCAGCATGGTTAACAACAACTACATCCAGATTAAAGCACTGAACGTTGGAGTAAGAAAAATGGGCCAATACTTTAGTAAGAGCCAAACATAAGAAGGGTTGTCTCCACAGAGTCTTCACAGCCCAAAAATGAGATCACTGACAACCCCATTTAGCATAATATCTGTTCTCCCCTGATTTAGCACCTGAATTAGATAACGGCAAACAGAAAAAAGCACTCAAATAAGGAATCTCAAGCATAGATGAGCACACAAAAAAGAATAACAAATATTTGAGAAAAATCAACAGCATGATATGGAAGCATCAGACTCAGCAAAGAGATTAATTCCTGAGCTAACAGAAGAGTGTGAAGTAATACCTTTCCATTAAGATGTCAACACAAGTTCACACTTTCATGTACCCTCTCTGTAGAAATATAGAGAAATGACTGTAAAATGTAAAAAGCAAAACCCCAAAAGGTCCTTATATCTATACTCAGCTGAGTTTTGACAACTGTGCCAAAATAATTCAATGGAAAAAGAATAGTGCTTTCAATAAATCATGCTGGGACAACTGAATAACCACATGCGAAGAATGACATTCAATCCTTACCTCACACCATATACAACAATGAACCCAAAATAGATCAAAGACCTAATTTTAAGAACTAAAATTATAAAACTCTTTCTTATTCTCAAGAGGAATGAAACAGGCCTGGTGTGGTGGCTCATGCCTGTAATTCCAGTACTTTGGGAGGCTGAGGCTGGAGGACTGCTTGAGACCAGGAGTTTGAGACCAGCCTGGGTAACATAGTGAAACCCTGCCTGTATAAAACAAACTTTTTTTAATAAAATTAGCTGGGCGTGGTGGTGCACACCTGTAGTCCCAGCTGCTTAGGAGGCTGAGGTGGGAGGATCGCCTGGGCCTGGGAGGTAAAGGTTGCAGTGAGCTGTGATCACACCACTGCAGTCCAACCTGGGCAACAGAGTGAGATCGTGTCTCAAAAAAAACAAAAGAAGTAATGAAACAGTGGTTACCACAGGTAGAGGTGGGGGAGAGGAAATGAGGAGATAGGGGTCAAAAGGTACAAAATAGTGGACATGTAGAATGAACTAGCCTAGAGATCCAATGTACAACATGAGAACTAAAGTTAATAAAATTGTATTGCATTAGGAATTTCGTTAAATAAGTAGATTTTAGCTGCTCTTGTCACAAAAAACAGTAACAATATGAGATAATAGATAATGTTAATCTGCTTCACAACTATTTTATTTTCTCTATATACCTTGTAGCATCATGTTATAAACCTGAAATATATATACAATACAATTTATTTTTTTAAAAACAGGTGAATTTAGCAAGATTGCTAGATATCAGGACAATATACAAAAACATCAACTGGATTTCCACATGCCAGAAATAAACAAAACAATACACATTTTTAAATGATAGTATTTACAATAGAAAAAAATTAACTACCCAAGAAAAAAAATCTAGCAAAAGATGTAGGAGATCTCTGCACAGAAAACTACAAACATTGCTTAAATGAATTTAAAAAGACCCAAATAAATGGTATAGGCCATATTCATGGATTGATAAGCTCAATATTGCAAAGATGCCAATTCTTCCCAAACTGATCTTCAGATTAAATGCAATCCTAGTCAAGAATGATAAGCTGGTGAATAGCAAAGATAATCCTGATAAAGACAAATGTTGACAGGCAAAACTATTTGATAAAAAGGCTCATTTTAAAGCTACAATAATTCAGGCAACATGGTATGTAGATATAGAATATACAGAACACAATAGAGATAGAACTCAATAGAACATAATAGAGAGTTCAGAAACAGACTAACAGATTTTGATGACAAAGTTGTCACTGTAATTTCATAGGTAATAAATGGTCTTTTCAGTTAATGGTGCTGGATCAGTTTGATATCTATAATGAAGAATAAATAAATCCCAACTCTTAACCTCCCACCATACACACCAATCAATTCCAGATGATTTGTAGATCTCAATATGTAAGGAAAAGCAAAAATGCTTTTAGAAGATAACATAGGGAAATAAGTAAAAATTTCTTGAACAGTAAGAGAAAGCTGTAACAATGAAGGAAAAGATAGACAATTAGGACTTAGTTAAAATTAAGAACTTCTGTTCACCAGCAAAGAAGAAAACGAGAAGCTAAAGAATTGTAAAAGAAGATACAAAGCAATCCTTCTTTCAAAGCAAGCAATATGAATGTCTACATAGAAACTCCCCAAATTTCTAAACAGAGAGCTAATTCAGTGAGGTTCCTGAAGAGATCAACATTAAAAAAAAAAATCAAGAGCATTCCTACGCACCATTAATATATCAATTAGAAAATAAAAGGATCTCTATCACAATAACAAAAACTATAAGCTATGTAGGAATAAATCTAAAAAAAACCCAAGTAAGATAATTGTGTGAAGATAATTTTAAAAGCATCATTAAGCCAGGCACGGTGGTCCATGCCTGCAGTCTCAACTACTTGGGAGGCTGAGGTGGGAGGATCACTTGAGCCCAGGAGTTTGAGTCCAGCCTGGGCAACATAGTGAATCCCCATCTCTCACAAAAAAAGGGCAGGGAGTGGAGGAAGCATCACTGAATAACATAAAAGAAGTCCCAAATAAATTGAGAGATATATTACATTTATGGACCAAAAAGCTAAGTATTATGAAAATGGCAATTCTCCCCCAAATTAATATATACATTTAATACAGTTACAATAAAAACTCTAAAATTCTTTGGAGGGGCTGAGAGTCAAGAGTCACAGAGACAATTTTGAAGGAGAACTTGGTGAGGGACTTTCCCAGTCAGATATGAAGATGTATTATATAACAATTGTGAGAAAGTACAGTATTTGTGCGAGGAGAGACGACTAGATTAATGGAACAAATCTGAGAAGCCAGAAACAGACCCAAGCAATGATGTAGGACGAAAATACCCCTGCAGGTCACTGAGGCAAAAAGAAACTCTTCCAGAAGCTATGTGGAGATCACCGGTGGTCCACATAGGAAGAAATGAAACTGTATTCCTTTTTCACAATCACAATGATCAATTCCAGGTACATTAGAGTCCTAAATAGTAGTGGCAAATTTATAGAAGAAAGTTATCTTTATGACCTTGTGGTAAGAAAGTCTTCTTCAAACAAAACAAAAAATATATAAACCCTAGAGAAAAATATTAATAATTCGAGGACATTAACATTTAAAACTTTTGTGCTTCTTATTTTCTAAGGACAAAAGGAAATATCCTTAACCTGATAATAGGTATCTACTGTATTTAGTAATAGTTAATAATTCAGTATGACAAGCATTTCCCAAAAGTTAGAAGGAAAACAAGGATGCTTCTTCATGTAATTTTCAACATTTTGCTGGAGGTTCCAGCCAATGAAAATTCAAGATAAGGAAAGATTTTAGCTATAAATATTGAAAGAAAAAGACAATATTTACAAATTATGTAATTGTCTATCTAGAAAAATCCAAGAAAATTGGCTGGGCACAGTGGCTCACACCTGTAATCTCAGCACTTTGGGAGGTCGAGGCAGGCGGATCACGAGGTCAGAAGATCAAGACCATCCTGGCTAACATGGTGAGACCCCATCTCTACTAAAACACAAAAAAGTAGCTGGCATGGTGGCGGGCGCCTATAGTCCCAGCTACTTGGGAGGCTGAGGCAGGAGAATCGCTTGAACCCGGGAGGCGGAGACTGCAGTGAGTGGAGATCGCACCACTACACTCCAGCCTGGGCAACAGAGCGAGACATCTCGGTGGGAGCGGGGAGAAATTAGCAAAGCTTAGGCCTGGCGCAGTGGCTCACACCTGTAATCCCAGCACTCTGGGAGGCCTAGGTGAGTAGATCACCTGAGGTCAGAAGTTCAAGAACAACCTGGCTAACATGGTGAAACCCCGTCTCTACTAAAAATACAAAAAGTAGCTGGGCACGGTTGCAGGCGCCTGTAATCCTAATTACTCAGGACGCTGAGGTGGGAGAACCACTTGAACCTGGGAGGCGGAGGTTGCAGTGAGTCGAGATTGTGCCGTTGCACTCCAGTCTCCTCCACAGAGCGAGACTATCTCAAAATAAATAAATAAATAAATGATTAAGAAAAAGAAATTAGCCAATCTTATATTAAATAAATCATCAAATGTTATTTAAAGAATGAAAGAAGACCCAAATATATTAATAGCTCATCAGTAAATATTTGTTGAGCACCTATTAAGTCTCAGGCACTGTCCTAGGTTTTGGGGCTATTTATAGTGATAAACAAAACAGACAAAGGTCCTCATTGCTGATAAAGAGAGGCAGACAGTAAACAAAATAAATAAGTAATATACAAAGTGTGTTAGATGGAGACAAGTGCTGTGGAGAAAAATAAAGCCAGGAGGGGAAGAGGGAGTGCTGGAGAGGATGCAGTTTAAAATAGGTGGTTGGGGAAGGCCTTGACTAGGGGGACAATGTATGCTACACAATGGGCATTATTAAATTGCAGAGAGGTCAATTCTCCTGGCAGATAAATATGTAAATTAATGTCTTCTTAATCAAAATGTCAAAAGGTTTTTATTAAAGGAACTTGACAATTTAGTCATAAGCTTTATATGGAAGAGAAAATGTGCAAGAGAAAATAATCCACAACTTTGAAAAGGAAGAAAATTTTCCTAACACAATTAAAACATATTGTAAAGTTATAGTAATTAAAACCGTGATACTGTCTACAAATAGAAAAATGGACTGAGATAAAAAGCAAACAGAAATGTAGCAGGCTAAATAAGTGGCGAGAAAATACCTAATTTCCTGCTTCTTAAATTCTCTAATTATTTGTTTTCCCACCAATTCTATTCGATTTTCCCACCAATTCTATTTGATTTTCCCAAATAGAGATAGTTCTATCTCTGTTTCAATTCTTATGCATCTAGTGGCTTTCTCTTGTCTAATAGCGTTGACTAACTCCTCTGATATCACGTTAAATGATAATGGTAATTGTGGTCACCCTTGTCTTACATCTTATTTTAGTTTAGCACTTTAGTGTTCTCACTAAATAAGATGCTGGTCTAGGGGCTAAGATATATCTATACATGATATATAAAATGTATGTACATAAATTCATGTGAAGGAAATAACATGGTAATTTTTGTACGGTATTATTTTAAGAAAGTATCAATTGATTCCTATTTTATTTGGTGTTTCTATCAGGAATGGGTTTTTATTTTGTCAAATGCTTAGGTCTATTAATATGATGAAATACATTAATAGATTTCCTAATATTGAAGGATTCTTGCATTCTGGAATGAGTCTTCATCATGTTGTTTGCTTAATATGCTATTGGGCATTTTATTGAAAATTTTTGCATTCATATTCATAAGTAAAATTGGTCTGAAGTTTTTTGTTAACAAATTATATATTTTTTTTAAATTGTATTTTCCTAGAACATCAAGTCTAAGTGTGGTCCTAGGATCCCCTCTTCCTGAGATCTTCTTAAGGGGTTAAGATTAAATTTATTTTCATCATAATGTTGAGCTGTTACTTACTTCTTTCACTCAGATGCCTTCACAAATATACAGGGGCAGCTGGGTGCAGTAGCTCACACCTGTAATATCAACACTTTGGGAGACCGGGGCAGGCAGATCGCTTGGGCCCAGTAGTTCAAAACCAGCTCAGCCAACGTGGTGAAACCCCATCTCTACTAAAAATACAAAAATTAGCTGGACATGGTGGTACGTGCCTGTGGTCCCAGCTACTTGGGAGGCTGAGGCATGAGAATCACTTCAGCCTTGGAGGCGGAGGTTGCAGTGAGCCAAGATGGCACCACTGCATTCCAGCCTGGGCAACAGAGCAAGACTCTCAAAAAAGAAAAAAAAAAAACTACAGGGGAGTGATCCTGCAGTATGTGAGACATCACAACAAATTGAATGCAGAAGCAGGTGAGAATCCATCTGTCTCCTATTAAGCCAGAGACATTCAAGAGATCTTCCTAATAAGCCACTCCCCTCTGCATTTTTTTTTTTAGGAAAATATAAGTATTTTTCATAAAATTGTTATTTATGTCAACATGTAATGAATTTATTATCTAACATGGTAAATACTAGCAGATATAATCCACGCACATGAAAGCTCTTTTGAGTCTCCAGTAATGTTCAAGAGCCCCAAAAGCTTGAGAGACACTATCCTCCCAAATTATTTACTGTATGTAGGTTTTTACACGTATTTGTACAGAGTTGTGGTTTTTTAAATTGGTTCTCTTTTGATAATGACTTTCCCCTTGACATTTCTTATTTGATATGTTTGGGCTTTCTCCCTCCTAAAAAACTAAGTTGGTTATTGAATTGTTTATTTTTGTTAACTTTTTCAACAAACAAGTTTTTGATTTATTGTCAGTTTTAAAATCTCATTAATGTCTGCTTTTATCCTTATCATTTTTTTATTTCTCCCATTTATGTTATTTCCCTACTTTTTAGTTGCACATTTAATTCATTTATGTTAGTATTTCTTAACATAGATATTTAATACTCTTAATTTCCTTTTTAATACTCTTAATTTCCTTTGAGCACTGTTTACCCGAGAGTCTGACACGTCTGTTTTCAATATTGGAATTTTCTAGGAATTCTGCAATATCATTTTGCATTCCTCCTTTGATCCCAGAGCTCTTTGATAATATACTTTTAATATAATAAATAACATTGGCTTATTGTTCTTTTTGTCCTTCTGTGCCTCTTATGCAATATTATAAAATTTGAAAGAACAGGATTTGAAGGCATGAAGTTTTACTGTTTAATCTGAAGTTACCTTGCAAGCCTCATGCACAGCTCCATGCCAAGTTTGTGATAGGTGGGTTTGGGCTAGATGCCGTCTGAAATTCCTTCCAGTTCTATGATTTTATTATTCTAAATATACATGCAGATTAGAAAAAAAATTTAATAGTTGTTTCTCTCTTAGGAAAGATTTTACAGCTCTCAGAGGAAGCACACGTCTTCACTCCGTGCCTTGCACCTGGACTGACTGCAGGGCGGATTGGAGTGACTTTAGCCAATTGGGTAGAAAACTTCTTAAAGGACGTGAGTTTGGGATAAAGTGGAGGTGGCAAAAGTGAGGGAGACTGAATACAGTTCTGGCTGTCACCAACCAGAGCCCCCTGCTTTCAGGGCCATCACCTGGTGTCCCTTCATCTCCCTCGAGGCACATTACATTGTGTTCTGTTGGGGGCAGAAGTCATACACTGCTGATGTCCAGCGAGGGTAACTGTGCAGCAAGGAGCACAAATGACTCGGATTCATACACTGACAACATGAAACCACCTAGGCGAGCACCTTGCTGCTGTCCATTAAATAACAAACGATCTATATTCGGAATAGCGCTACACTTTCAGCATAATTCAGAGGAAGCAAAGTGGTCTTGTGTTGATGCGTTTGTTTCATGGTTCGGTTTGATCAGCAGGATTCTGTGTTGTGAGGGTCTGCAGGGGTTTTCTCAGGAGTACTCTTTTCTGTGCTTAGCTCTAACATGCCCGCTCCCATCAGGCACCTTTGGTGTTTCACCCACGGGCTGGTACATGCGTATAAAAAACAATTTTAGTTGTTTTGTTTTTTCCTAATTTGGCTACAGCAGCCACACCCTTACTCACAATAGACTGTAAAGTCTTATGCTTCCTTTCATATTGTATTTAAATACAAACTGTTTTTTAATGAATCCCTTTCTTTCATGTAGGATTGTGCCTTCCTCTCTACCCCTCTATCTCACAGCCCTGGGGTCTTGGTGGCTTGTCGGAAGGCAATAATACTTAATTCAATAATACCTATCCTAGGTTAAGGGGTTCCTTTAGCCCTACCTGTGCTTACACCAACAGGCTCTGGAAAACCACTAGCAGGAAATTACGTTTTCCTGCTAGGTTCATCCATGATTATCTGTCATACAGTACTTATCCTCAGTTCATTTGGATGTGGAACCTGGCATGAGGAATCTTTCATCCCACATTGCCATTCAAATGCTTATTCACTTCTAAGCTCTCTTTTCTTTCCTTTTAAAAATTTCAACTTTTATTTTAGATACAGGGGGTACATGTCCAGGTTTGTTATGTGGATATATTGTGTGATACCGAGGTTTGTATGAATCCTATCACTTAAGTAGTGGGCATAGTACCTGATGGGTACTTTTTCAACCCATGCCCCTCTTCCTCACTCCCCTGTCTAGTAGTCCACAGCGTTTATTGTTCCCATATTTATGTCCATGTGTGCTCCCACTTATAAGCGAGTACATGTAGTATTTGGTTTTCTGTTCCTATGTTCATTCACTGAGGATAATGGCCTCAAACTTTATCCAAGTTGCTGCAAAGGACATGATTTCATTCTTTTTTATGGCTGCATAGTATTCCATGGTGTATATGCACCGCATTTTCCTTATCCAGTCCACTAATGATGGGCACCTTGGTTGGTTCCATGTCTTTGCTATTGCAAATAGCACAGCAATGAACATGCAAGTGCATGTGTCTTTTTGATAGAATGATTGATAGTCCTTTGGGTATATATCCAATAATAGGATTGCTGGGTTGAATGGTAGTTCTGTTTTATGTTCTCTGAGAATTTTCCAAACTGCTTTCCACAGTGGCTGAACTAATTTACATCCCTACCAACAGTGCATAAGCATTTCCTTTGTTCTGTAGCCTCACCAGAATCTGTTATTTCTTGACTTTTTAATAATAGCCATTCTGACTGGTATGAGACGGTATTTTACTGTGATTTCTAAGCTCCTTTTTCCATGCAAGGAACAATACATGTATTTTGTGATCCTAGATGATCTCATGTATTGAAGTCTTGGACTTCATGGTAGAAGAGAGACCTAGAAGGCGTGCTGGTGACTATAAAATGGCAACATATGAAACACATTTCTTTTTATTTGAGGGAGTCTCTGTTACTCAGGCTGTAGTGCAATGGCACAATCTTGGCTCACTGCAACCTCCCCCTCCTGGGTTCAAGCGATTCTCCTGCCTCAGCCTCCCGAGTAGCTGGGACTACAGGCAGCAACCACCACGCCCAGCTAATTTTTGTATTTTTAGTAGAGACAGGGTTTCACCATGTTGGCCAGGCTGGTCTTGAACTTCTGACCTTAGGTGATCCACCCACCTCGACCTCCCAAAGTGCTGGGATTACAGGCATGAGCCACGGTGCCCAGCCATGAAACACATTCTTAATATTCTCTACTGTTAGTCTTTGTAACCTTCCATTAACTTGATCCTATCACTTAGGGTAAATGTTTTAATTAAAATGATAACTCAAGCAGCCAGCAGCCCTGAGGCTTGAAGCAATTGTAGGGAATAAAGATACTGCCAAGGAGCCCAATCCCACTTCCAAGGTGCTCTCTGTGGAACTCCTCCGGCCTGCCATCACTGGGCTGCAGGCAGTGGGCTCTGATCCAGAGGCTGACACGGAGCCTCTCCCCTCTTTGCTGGGAACTTAGGCATGCATGGCACATACTCCTATCTGTTCAGAGTTTCTACCCTGTGTATCCCAGGTGAGCCTGAGCAGTGTCTATTTCTCCATTTTGGTAATGGCTATAATGCAACCTTAGCTTAGATTCAACTAAGCAGGAAGTCTGAAAGGTTCCATTTAAAGACAGCCTGGGTAAACAATCATCAGAGATGTAGACTGAGTAGGAGCTTTGGAGTAGTCCAGCAATAAATTGTTTTTGAGAGACTCAGCTTCCCTTTCAAGGGATGCAAGGATCAGGTGTGGTAGAGGGACCATAGAGACTAACCTAGTGGTGTGCCTGACCTGTTGCCCCGATTTAACCAGAACAAATTGACTACAACCTGCATTTCATGTTAAGGTTCCATGTAAAAATATATATTTTTTAAAAAAAATAGTGTTTCATTACAAAAAACATGCCTGTAATCCCACCACTTTGGGAGGCTGAGGAGGACAGATCACGAGGTCAAGAGATCGAGACCATCCTGGCCAACATAGTAGGGTGAAACCCCAACTCTACTAAAAATGCAAAAATTAGCTGGGTGTGGTGGCGTGCACCTATAGACTCAGATACTCGGGAGGCTGAGACAGGAGAATCACTTGAACCCAGGAGGCCGAGACTGCAGTGAACCGAGATCGCCCTACTGCACTCCAGCCTGGCAACAGAGTGAGGGTCCATCTCAAAAAATAAAATAAAATAAAAAAATAAAGTTTTAAAACGATTGGGCTAAAACTAATATTTATGGTTTATAGATTTCCTAGAATGCACGGATTCCCCTGCCTTTCAAGATTTACTCTCCATATGTTTTGAGACCCCCAAAATCTTTAATGGGTCTCCAGGTTCTGAAAGAAATGCTTCAGCAATGGCCATTACTTTAGAAAGGCGATTTTGGTGTTTGTATTTGTCCCTAGATTCTAATGAATGACCGTTTAGCACTTTAGAAGCAGAATCTGGCTTCATAGAATACTTGAGTGTGGTGTTTTAGTTTCTGCCTTCTGCTCAATCTATTTAGCCCCTAAGAAGTTATAATAAATTATGGTTCTTTGACTTCTTTAAAATGCATTTTTTTGGTGGGGGAGAGACAGGGTCTTGCTATGTTGCCTAGGCTGGCCTCAAAATCCTGGCCTCAAGGGGTCCTCCTGCTTCAACCTACCAAAGGTGCTTGGACTACAGATGTGAGCCAGTATACCCAGCTAGTTCTTTGATTTCTTTAAGTCAGGCAGTATTGGGTTCCAAAAAGCCTGTGCCATCCCACATTCATTATGGTAGCAATGGGACCCTAATCCCTTGTACTTTTGTGGGCAGAGAAAGCTTCACAGGTGAAACTTGGGAGTGGGGGCTTAAAAGGTGGGAAATTTGGACAAGCTCTTAGAAGAGAAAGAAAGAACACATCTCTAACCTCATGAGCAGAGGCAAGTAGGCAGGAAAGTACAAGTTATATATGGGAAATAGTGAGTAGATCACTAGTCTGGAGAAGAGAATTGATGCGGTAGGCAGCTAAGACCATTGGTTTTTGTTTGCAGATGCCTTGACAATAAGCTATAGATTGGCTTTTAGGCTCTAGGCAGCAGGAGCTCTTCTGGGTATGCGAGTTAGAGATGTGCCATGATGAAAGTGTCTTTAGGCTTTATCTGGCCTAACTTTTGGGAAATAATTGGGGATGCAAATCTGGGAGCAGCAAGAACATTATGAGGATATAGTTAAGGGATGCAAACAAACGCAATATTTGCTTTTGAAAATAACAGCATTAAAGGGTCTGAAGTAGTGACTCAGTTTACAAGAAGTTAGAAATACAGGTTTTGGGATTTTGTTTGTTTTAAAATACTCTCATGTCCATTCCTATTACATTTTAGTTACCCCCCTAAAGGTTCAGTAGGTCTTGTAAAAAAACAAAACAAAACAAAACAAAAAAACACTGCTGGGCTATGCTATCATTCATAGGCAGATGTTCTTCTGTGGCCACTCTTTATGAAGTTTTATTGTATAAGAATCTATCTATAGCCACATTTTCAGATATAATCAGGAAAGCCTAGTGGTTTCCATGTCACTAGACTGTTTTTTGACAGAAAGGTTTATTTTCAAGTAAGGTGCTTGACAGAACTTTATCAATTATTAGAAGCAATCTCATCTTCCAATAATACTGGAAATCAGTTCATAGGTTGTGCCTTTTCTGGGAGAAATCAAACTCCAAGGTTTAAAAAGATAGTCTAGGAAGCCTGAGAAGAATGTAACAAACAAATACAAAAGATTTTAAAGTCAAAGAAACACCATTTCCTCTTCCCAGTACAGACTTTACACCTCTCTTCATACTACCCTCATTCATTTGAATGTCTCCTTTAATTTTCAACCATCTTCCTGCAGTGTTGCAATAGCCAGTTTAAAAATTAGTTTTTTGACTCACTCACTCTAGGCAAAACTCCAGGAAGGGCCTATTCTTAACACATTTTTTGTTGATATGTATCAGTCAGCTGCACTATGAAAACAACTCCAAAATGCCAATTTCTTACAACGTAAACATGTATTTATCGCTCACATTAAGATGCCGGCAGCTGCAACTGCCTGCAGTTCTGTTGTTCTTGTCTCCATTCTGAGACTCAGTTTAACCATTTTGAGGTCAATGGGAGAACCAAATGAGGTGGCATTCATGGAGTAAATTCTGTTGGTTTCCATGCCATTGGCCAAAGCAGGTTCTATAACTAAGCCCAGTATTTTGGAACAGAGAAGCAGGTCACTTTGCAATGGTTGGGGTGATATCATCCGCTTATGAGAATGGAGGAGAGTAAGGAATTAGGAACAATAATATAACTATTTGCAATCTTTCCTGTTGATGACATCCTTTCATTCAACAAGTTTTAAGGCTTATCTACTAATGGTCTATTGACTAAATGTAAAATAAATTTAAAAAAAGAAATAAGAAATCTAGTCTCTCTAGATATAGTTACGCCCTTTGAAATGGCAGACTTAGGGAAACAGATCCTGTTGGGTATATGCTCAGTAGATCCATTAACTTAGTTTAATGGCCAAACTCCAGTTTCAGAAGCCTAAAAATCAGGCCTAGAACCTTGATAAAGCTCTCAGTTACTTCCTCTTCTTGAGACTAGCTGTGGACCCATTTCCTCACCTTAGAATGGTAAAACGGATCCCAACAGAACAAACTTGGAAATGAAACTATGAAATCATTAAACCATTCAAAGGAGAGAAACTGAGGTTTAGAGTTTAGTCATTTGCCAAGGTCACACAGTTAGCAAGTGATAGAACCGGTACGGAAACTAGCCCAAAGCCTTTACGCTTAACCAGTCCATACGCTGCCTTCCTGGTAAATTGAGTCTTGACTCTAGAGGACCTTAAATACCAAGTTAAGGAGTTTAGGTTTGACTTGTTAAGCCTGGGGATCCCCTGGAAGATTGTGACCAGGAGAATGATGTGATCAGAGATTTTAAAAGCGTACCTGGCAGAAACAAGCAAGGGAATGAGGCCAGGGAGCCCAGTTAGGAGGCTATCACAATAAAAGGTGTGAATAAAGGCCCTAATCCAGAATAATAGCTATGGGGATAGAATAAAGGAATAGTTCTTGAGAAGAAATAATCTACTGGCCTTGTCTACTAATCTTAAATTGAAATGTATCACTGCTTTGATGTGAAATATGCAAACCAAAGTGTCTTTAGAGCCCAAGGGAAACTCCGAAGGTAAATGAGCATCCCAAATTCATTCTAGTCCATTCCCTACAGCACTCAGGTCCCAGGGCTGGTTTGAGGTCTTCAGGGTATATACAGGTCAGGATTTGCTGAGCCCCTCTGGGCCTAGTCTTACAGTTTTCTATCATTACCAGTGAGTTCCAGAGTGGATCCAAGAAGTCTAAACCTGTGTTGTCCCCTCACTAATCCAATAGAGCTAATGTCTCCCTTCCCTAGGACCGAGAATCTAAAACAAGTAGGGTTAGGCGGTTGCTGAACTTAACCTGATCCACCCAGGTGGCTCTAGCTTTCTGCTTTCTGCTGTGAACTGCCTGGAGGAGTTAGCTGAAGGGTGGAGATTCTTATCAGAAGAGATGTATGTGGATATGGAGGTGGCTGAAAATGACCAAGGGGTGGGGTTCCCTGGGGAGCATTCATTTACACATGAGGTGGGGCCAGGTAACAGCTCTCCTCCCTCTCAGGTTTTATCTCCGGTGTTCCCTCTTCCCCTTTCTGGAAGGTTATCTCCTCGATAAAGGTAGCAGGCTGGGGAGTAGGGCCCATGAAACAAGAGTCCTGAAAATATAGACCAGTGGGCAAGCACAAGTGTGTGTGTCTAACTGTATCAATATCCAAGCAAGATAGAAAGCAAGTTCTCAGAGTAATCGGGTGTTGAATAAGAGGTGGATAAATCAGAGAGAATGACTCGTTGCATTATTTTTCTACATGTTTACAATCAACAGGCTTAAAGTCCAAGGAAACTTGTACCACAGGAGGAAAAGTACCATTCAAGTGTGAGCCCACAGTTCAGACACTCAGAAGTCACCTACGATGAGGGATAGCTTCATGGGGCTATTGTGAGAATTTCACAAAATGACAGCTGAATCAGTGTTTATAAACTGTAAAGTGCCTTTAAACTGCAAGGTCCTACATAAACTGTAAAATACAAATGTAAGTAATAATGTTATGATTATTTGAGGAGAAAACATTATTCTGAATATAGCCTGTAACCTGCAAATCAGACAGTAATAAACTGTTTATTTTCCACAAACAACAGAATTTGCCTGTTGGAATGCATCTTCTCTTTCAAACCTGATAACCTTGATGGGTCTATACATTTATTTCAGAGAGAAACTATTCAAAATAGATCTGAGACCCCTTTCTGGGATTTACTTCAGAACTAGTTTGTAAGCCACAGAACATTGTCTCATTAACTTATAGTCACATTGCATTTTGGACCGTATATATTATCTAGCTTAATCAATGGATTTGACTCCAAAAGAATTAATTTTTTTTTAAATCAAAATTTACTCCCTAAAGCAACAATTCTTAAACTTTTGTGTGTGTGTTGGGGGCCTGCCAAATGCACAATACACAGTACAGTATGCATGGAAATACCTGGATTTCAGGTAAAGAATTTCTGATCTTCCAAGAGTTACAGGAATTCAAATAATGTACTACAGATCTGAAGGCAATTATGTTCTGAACATAAGCAGCAGCCTTGTAGGAATAAATAATCCCCCACAGGAATTGCTTTGAAAGAAACCATACCACTGTAGGAATGATGGTATGGTATCAGTGTTTCAAAAAGCATCCATTGTGGTCACCTGGGGTTTGCGTTGTCATTTCTGTAGCTACAGTTTTTATTGTGTGTGCATGTGTGTACGTGTGTATGTGTCTGTTGTGTGTTTATTGCTAGTGGAATGGCTTGGCACAGCACAGGCCTTCCCAGATGTCCACCCTCAACTCAGTTTAGCTAATACAACTAAAAGGAGCCATAACCCTAGGAAAAGGCATCGGATGGGCTGAAATTGCCCTAGAGGCTCCCCTGGTTGCAGGAGCAGGATTAAGGCATGTTTGGCATTTGTTTGGCTGCTCCTGGAGGAGTCCTGAGAAAAGGGGGTTTGGGACTTACACAGGTTTTCTATGTGACAGAGAGGGTTTCTTGTGATCTCACATGCCAACCACTGTTAGGAACAGACTCTATCAGCTTGTTTAATTCTTAAGACAACCTCCTTGGAAAGGAAGCATTGTTCTCATTTTACAGATGAGAAAATTGAGACACAGAAAAGTTAAACTACATAATCAATTAGCCAATAACTAGCAGAGCCTGGATTTAAACTCAGTTTGATTCCAAAACCCAGACTCTTTCCACTAAACAACACTGTCTCTTCCCTTTGTCTCCTGGCCTCTGTGAAATGATTCCTTAACTCTCTCCCTCCCTGGAGGACCCCCGAATATGAAACCCATTTCATTTATTTCAGGAAAGGCGATGTTCCCAATGGCCCACCTGACACTTAGGGTTGAGACTCATTTGCTTCTATTACTAACTCCCTTTTTGACCTTGGCAAACTCCTTACGTTGCCTGGGCCTTGATGCAGCTAGATGCAACTTCCAGCTGTAAAACTCAGTGACTGAATTCTGTGCACAAAGCCCAGTCCCAGCAGGTGGCGTGCCTCCTGTCCTGTGGGCTGTGCACAGCTCACCTCCAGGGTGCAGTCTTCTCTGAGCACCTGAGCTAGAAGCTTGCCCCACTGCAACAGCATATGCTGCTTGTGGTCCATTTTACATCTTATTCATTCTCCTTCCATATCTTACCTGAACTCATCTGCATTCCTCATATATTTTATTTAACTCCTACACAGTATTCCAATTTATGAGTAAACCACAACATGTTTTAATTCCCCACGAGAGGTGGTTATTTCCATTCTTTGTACAAACAGTGCTGCGACCAATATTCTTTTACTTGGTTTCTTATGTACATGTGCAAGAGGTTCTCTAGAGTAAATGTCCAGAAATGGAATTGCTGAGTCACAGGGTTTATGCATGATTGCCAAACTGTTCCCTGAAATGGCAGTACCAACACACCCCCATTAGCAACGTGTAAGACTTCCTTCTGCTTCTCATATCCTCACCAATACCTATCAAGCTTTTTTTTTTTTTTCCAAACTAACATTTTGACTGCATTTCACTTAATGCATTACACTTTCTTCTTTATATTTACACATCTTCCCTACTGGGCAATAAACTTGGTGAGGGCCAAATCCTTGCTTAATTCATTTTTATATTCCTCTCATAAAATTTATGGAGCTAAGTAAAATAAGGGGTTGTGAACAAATCAATAAAGGACAGAATTAATTTATCTTGGCCCGAGAAGATGACGAGTTCCATGTGGGCAGGGATGAGGCTTTCTACCTTTACTAATGTGGGGTGAAGACAGAGGTAGGCAGTCCCCATAAACTGCAGAGGTAGTTGCACAGTGGTCAAAGCTGGCCTACAGACAAGGCTTCAAGATTTGTAGAAGACTGCAACCAACCTTTCAGAGATCTTAGCTGCAGATAATTTTTATCACAGTATTCACTGAATATTTATTGATGGTTGTGAATAGCCAATTTCCCAGTCTCTGGGGCTTTTTTTAAGTAGCAAGAAGGCTGTTTCTGAATGGAACTTCCCCACCCCCAGCCCCACCCCATTACTAAGGGCTGGAGAGAATCCATATGTCCTTCAGACCAGGGTGCTGCCTGACCTATGGTAAATGCCTCTCCTTTTTGTCACTGCAGCATTTCCAGGCTGACTCATTTTCTAAATAAGCCACTTGTGGTTTTTGGTCTGACATCACATGAAGAAGAATGAGTAATTTTTTAAGAACCAGAATTATATTCTATCAGAATAAGAAACATTGTGTATGTTACTCATAGTTTTAGGACAAGGGGTCAACACTGGTCACAGATTTCCTAACTTTCTCCCACTCCTTCTTTCCCTGGGGCCAGGGGATGAAGAGAGAAGGTAAAGAAAAAAGGTGGATATGCAGTAAATTGTTGTGTGCACCTCTTATCACACTATGTAAAATTTAATACAATTGTCTTGTTGACTCTGCTAGATTAAATAAAAGTAATATGGCAAAGTAGCCCAGGCCATGAGTTCTGATGCTGCACTGCTTAGGTTCAAATCCCAGCTCTACCACCTGTCCAGCTGAGTGACCCTGAGTGAGTTATTGACCTTGATGTGCCTCCATTTCTCATTTATAAAATAATAACAGCACCTACCATATAGGCTTATTATAAGGAATACATAAGTTGATGTGCATTAAGTATTTAGAATAGTACCTGACTATGGAAGTGTCAGCAAATATTCCTATGAATCCATCACAATGTTTATGTTTATCATAAGTGCTCAAGAAATGTTTTGACTAAACAAATGACTTCTCTTAAAACATATTTGGAATCAGGGGATACAAGCAATGGCTAGTGGCAGACTCTTGGTTTGTGAAGGCGGTCAGAGTATGCCACCTCAAAATATGCCACTTTATTGTTTATTCAGCTCAACAGTTTACATTGAGCTGAAGGCAAGAGAACAACAGATGCAGGAAAGATTTTCTGACCTCCCCGTTCCTGTCTGAAGCAGGACTAAAACTTCTTGTCGGAAGGGTGCCTCTTCCCCAAAAGGAAGAAGGGAACAAACATTCTTATCACCAGAGACAGGGAATTGACACTGAGATGAATCTCCACAGACAAAACCTTACTAAAATTTGTAACCCTTCTCTCCCATTAGTTTCTCCCATATATTTCCTACTTTCCCACAATTTACTGGCTGACTAGCTCAGACCCCTTTGTTTTGTCATATCGTCACAATTTATCATTCTTTATTTAAAATGGTATACAAGTTGTGGGCTTAACAGCTTGGGCCTTCATTTTCCTTATAAAGATTACACGTGAAAATAGTAAATAAAATGTGTATACGTTTGTCCTGTTCATCTGTCTTATGCATGCTTAACTTTCAGGCCCAGCCACAGAAAGTAACAGGACATCTGCCTCCCCTACATCTGGAAATAGAAGGAACTCTAAAGGTCAATTGCCTTGCACCCAGGTACCCCATGCTTGTTTGGTTTGTTCTTTAGTTATGTGTGTTGTGGGAGGAGGGCTGTCACCTCCCAGGTGTCACTCAATGGGAAGTTCTACTTTGTTTTCTAAGTGTAAGAAGAGGGTACGGTTCTCAATCCTTGAACAGAGAATGAGTAAGAAAGGAGACCCTGGTATCGGAGAAATTCATTCTCTGACCTTGCAGCATCTACTGTCCATGAGGAGAAGTTAACAAGATAGTGGCATTTGGAGGAGTGTTATCTTGTTGAGTTAGTAGGATGGGTGTCACGTGTAGGAAATTATCTAGATACTTATTAACATTCAGATATTAACATTTTAACATGTTTTTTTTTTTATCAGTGCAGATGTAGTGTTTATCTTCACAGCATCCGTGGTCTTTGGGAAAATATACTTGAATATCAGGGAGTCATGAAGCAGCCAGAGTGAAATCCCTCAGAGCCCACCCTCAATTGCAGGCCTCTTTAGGATGGCTTCGTTGGGATCCATGGGAGCCTGGTTATCAGAGCAGGTTGGTCCGGCCTCATTGGGACCACCATGTAGGCCTCAGCTGAGGAGCTTGATGACAGACCAGGCAAGTGAGTCTAAATTGACTCCTCCGAGAGCAAGGGTTCTGTGCTTATTTGAAAGGTTACAAAGTGCATAATATAGGTAGAAATGCTGAGTTGCTGAAGGAAGGCTAGGTGTCTTGGAGGAGACAGATTCACTGGGGAGGTGTCAGGAGGCCCAGAAGTGGCATGTAAAGGACAGACACATTCTCAAACACTTGCAAACATATGTACACCTGCAATCACACACACAAACTGACACAAACAGCTTCACACACCTAGATTTTTCACTCCCTACACTCAAGCACACACACACCTCATGGACGCTCTCTCAGCCTAAAGGGTGGCCAACGGGTCAAGACCTCATGGCTGAATCAAATGTTGGTGAATGCTGCCGCTTTTATTACACCAAAGGTCTTAACATTTATTAGGAGATGAACACAAAGCTTGGCATACTGCTGTCATAGTGGCATGCATTCTCCTCTATAGTGCAGCTCTGGAGTTCAAGGTTACTGCAGATTGCACATAAGAACCACTCTTCAGAGGGAAGAAAAGGGAAAACTGCAGATCCTTGTTCTCCCGAATATCAGCAGACTCAAGGTGCTTCACCACCACAGCAGCCTAAGATCTTTTAAGTTGGGTGGGTGTGCTTTACATAGTAACACAGGTATGACAAGGGATCCAGGATGGGGAAAGTTCCCAAAACTTAGGGCCAAGAGTACTTTTGGGGAAGTATACACTTCCCAAACAGGTATCACTGAATGGGGGCAGGGCATGCTTAGCACTGCAACTGAGCTACGTTAAGCTGTCAGGAGTTCACGATTAATCCTAGTTTCACAGGGAAGAATAAGACATGATGGCACTGTCACAATAAGGCCACTAAACTTATAGCAAACGATGACTTCAGAAGGAAGCTCTCATGACTACAGGGAAGCAGCTCTTTCCTCTCTGATGCCAGGTACCCCTTGCTGGGTAGGCACCTGCCCTGAGACTGTCACATGGTCCTTTCTGGGCTGCACAACATCACTTAGCACACCAGAGCAGAGGAAGGGACCACACACATCAAGGTCATGGGACATCACCACCAAGCTGGCTGACTGTTGTTGGTGAATGTCTTAGATGCCTTTCCCGGTTGGGCCGGGGGTTCCCCGTGTGTCTGAAGAGCTAATCTGAAAAGAGGCTGGCAAAGGACTTCCTCAAGCTCCGGATGGTCTCCGCTTTGGCTTCATCCTCATTGGCTGAAGACCGGAAGAAGGAGGACTCAGAGAAGCTGAAGGCATTTGTCAGGGACTGCGACTTGCTTGAAGATAAAAACCAGAGAGAATGTGAGAGGGTGGTGTTCCCAGCAAGGCAGGGAAGGACGATGACGTGAGGATACACAACTAGAACCCCCACTCCCTCCCCGGGAAGACCAGGGTGATGGAGGATAAAGCCAGAAGTGGCCATGCTACCAAGACCCTGGGAGATCCCTAGGCTACTTCCTCATCTTCAGTGCTACTAGAATAGAAAGGGTGGGGACAGTATGGGAACAAGGGAGAAGGGAAAAAAAGAAATAAGGGAAAGAGGAGGAAGAGGTGACTCAAAGACTGCTTCTTTAATTTAATCCAAAATGCCCGAGGGCTAAATTTCAGAGATCCCAACTTGGTAAAAACTAACCTAGGAATCTCACATTACTTCTCTGATGAAAAGAAGTCACAATGGGCCTGTGACTCTGGCACTCTCTTCTCTATCAGCTGTCAACTGGTGGAGCCAGATCAGAAGACCTGGGCCAAAGTCTCATTCTGCCACTCAATCCCTCCTAACTGGAGGCAAGCCATGTGCCTCTCTGTGCCTTGGGTTCTCATCTGTGAAGTTTGGTAAAATGAAGATCTCTACACACTTTTGGCTCTTTCTATTCTGATCCCTTCTCTGATTCCAAAAGAATATACTGGCTTGGCCCAAAACACCAATGCTTCAATTTCCCTGTTCTTTGTTTGTTTGTTTGTTTGTTTGTTTTGAGACAGAATCTCTCTCTGTTGCAAAGGCTGGAGTGCAGTAGTGCGATCTTGGCTCACTGCAACCTCCGCCTCCTGGGTTCAAGCAATTCTACTGCCTCAGCCTCCTGAGTAGCTGGGATTACAGACGCTCGCCACTATGCCCAGCTAATTTTTGTATTTTTAGTAAAGACGGGGTTTCACTTGGCCAGGCTGGTCTTGAACTCCTGACCTCGTGATCCACCAGCCTCTGCCTCCCAAAGTGCTGGGATTACAGGCGTGAGCCACCACACCCGGCAATTTACCTGTTCTTCAAATGGATGTAGTAACCACCCTTGCAACCCTCCTCAGAGGAGCGCTAATATGAGGTCTGTGGGGTTCAGGGTGTTCAGTGGCAAAAAAGATATATATCAGGCCTTTACAAGTTTCTTAGGGAGATTTCTAATGAGAAAATCCAAACTACACACTTTTTAGGGGCCTGTTTTCCCCTTGAGAAACTAGAGGTTCACAGAGAAAAACCATGAAGCACAAGGCCATGGGGAGGCCCAGCCTGCACTCCAGGAGAGGACATGAGGTCTGGCTTCTCCACCGGCCCAGCTTTTCTCCTTCTTGACTCCCACTGGCTCTCGTTCCAGCTGCTTTCTGACTCCAGAACTCTTCTCCTGGTGTCTTGGGACTCTCTGCCCTCCCTTAAATGCTGGGTGCAGCTCAGGAGAAACTCCCTTCTACAGAACTATGAGCAGTCTCTCTTCACCTGCAGTGATGGTGAACAGACACCCTGCCTTTCATTAGGGCTGGGAACGAGACCCAACACGCTGGCCTCTGGGAGTGGGGGCACTCCTCAGCCCACACAGGCAGAGAGTACAGGGGAAGAGCCTCCAGCTTGTCATCAGAGGCTGGCTCTATTCAACAGCTTCAGCCCAGAGGCAGTGACAATCCAAGGATCTGCCTTCACGCAGAGGCTAGAGTTGGCTAGTGAGAAGGCAGGAGGGATTAAAAAAAAGTCGGCAGGCAGTAAATAGCTGGGCTGAAGGGACATTATGGGGCAGGCAAGAGGTGCCACTGGCCAGAGCTGGGGAGGAAGAGTGGGTGATGCCCCTTCCATCACGCCAGACTGAAGACCCAGAGAAAGTGACTATCTGGGCACCCGAGCCCCACAACCTTGGCTCTGCCACTAATTAGAGGAGTAGCTTGGCTTTGAGAACAACAACAAAAAAAAATCAAATTTCTTTGAGCAAAGTTTTCTAATCTGCAATGACTACATGATCTCCTAGTGGCTCATTTCAACTCCAGAATTCTCCAGCCTCCTTTTCTCCCTCCCTGAACAGTCATTTGTTGCCCATCACCTCACTCTGAGAAGCAGGGGTGTGTCACTACCATCCCCTTACCAAACCCTTAAGGCTACAGCTGTCTGTGCTGAAGGTGGTGACAGAAGTCTGCTGGGGACACTGCAAGCAATCAGAGACCTCTGTGGGAGAGAGGGCAGAACTGACCATCGTCTACATTCAGGTGCTGTTCCTTCCAAGGACAGCTCTGCTGCTTCCAGGGGTCCTGTGCAGCAGGGCAGTGTGGAGGGGCTTCTAGGGTGACTGCTGGGTGTGAGGGAACCCAAGAGGATGGAGGTCCTCAGCGTCTCTGCCTGGGAACTCCTCTGCTGCCCACACCAGAAACTGACCTCCTTTGGACAGAGCTGAAGGTAAAATGTTGAAATGGATTTAACTAATTCCCTCTTTTCATTCTGGGCAGGCTTACTGATTGCATACTCTGAACTGTGAGTCAGAGGCAGAAAGATTAAAAAAATTTTTTTTACAAGGAAAGAAACACACAAAGAAAAGGAATGGAAAAAAAGAGTGGGAGACAGGGTTTAAAATAAACCAACACCTTAAGCTAGTACAAGACTAGAGAAGGGACAGTGACTCTGCCATATTGCCACTTCCCAGGAAGAAAGGGAAGGGGGTTGAATTTCTAGTTAAACTTTAGACTTTCACTTCCCTCTTTTCTCCCTTCTCCAGTGAACGCTAACCATTCCTCTAACCAAACACACACACACACACACAAACCAAAAACAAACAAACAAAAAAAAAAAGCCAAAAAAATCCCACCACAAAATATCTGTAGGAGGAAACCTCGTTGAAAGTGATTTCTAGCAGCTCTGAGGCCCAAGGCCCACAAGGAGGGCGGGAGGGGGGGAGGGAGGAGCTGCTGAGTTGTCTCTTACTTGAGCTGTGGGTGAGGCTGGGGCTTCTGTGGTGTAGCAGCCAGGGGTGGCTGGGCCTCTGCCAGGGAGCTGCTGCTGGAGGGTGCATCTCCGTGGGTGGTGGGGCCGCCCGGCCGCTGAGGAGCCGAGGAGAAGGAAGAGGAGGAGGAAGAGGAGGAAGGTGGCAGTGATGGTCCAGGGGGGAGCCGGCGTGGAGGCAGCACCTTGCCTGGGGGCTGCATTCCTTGGGGTTGCCCAGGGCCCCCTAGGTTCAGTACAAGAAAAACTTCATAATTTAACCATATAAAAATGTTTCCTTATTAGAATCTACATCTCAAAGGGTGTGGTTAGTTAATTACCAAAAGGATAAGCTCTATGCCAAGAAGCCAGAGTCTCTGAAGGGCCCCAAAGGGGGTCCTTGGTTAGCTATCCTTGTACATAGCTACTAAGTGCTCCTCCTCAGAAACGCAGCGACTCAGCCACAGCAGAAGTCAGCAGGACAAGGAGGAACCAGGGGCGAGTGACCCTGTCAGAGGTACACGCTCTCACAGAAGGCCCTAGAATGCAGGGTCCTCACCCTTCCTCCCTAGAGGTGCCTCAGGCACACACCACCCTGCTCCAGGGTTTACTGGGAAGTCTCAAGTTCCACATGGCAGATACAGGAGAGGGCGGTGGAGAGAGCACTGGATCTCAGAAATAGTCTACCAGTGACTCCCTGAGCAAGTTACCAAACTTCCCTGGGCCTTGGTTTTCCCAACAATAAAACTTTAAAAAGTGTAAACCCCGGTCTTAGTTGTCTTTTGAGAGGTAGTGGTTCAAAGATAACAGGGTCGAGCAAGTTCTTCAAAAAGCATTCCATACCTTAAGATCACCTTGATGGTCCCTGACTTATGTTGTTTTATGGAGCTGCCCTTGGTCCTGCTCCAAGCCTGCGTGGGTCTGATTACCAGGCCCACCATGCCCCACCAGGGCTTAATTTTAGCATTAACTCATGCCCACAACCGGGAGAAATCCATTCTTCCAGGCACTGTTTTGCCTCTCAGTACTATCCTCAGGGGCTCTAGCAGGATGAACCTCTCAGGCATGTGTGGTAGAATTCTCCAGACATCCAAACCCCACTCTCCCCTGGGGATGTTGTGGGTGCTATTTGGCAAATAAAGCCCCTCTAAAAAGGAACAGCACACCCTCCTCCCAGCATGAAACACAAAACCATCTGGTGGCCTGGAGAGGAAAAAGGTCCTCCTTCCTCTGGGAGTTGATAGGCATTAAGGTGGTACCGGACTGCCTAGAGTTTGCTGAGGAGGGTCCCAACACTTAGAAATCAAAAGCCATCCCCATTAGCACCTACTGACTAGTGGAAATGATGCCCAACTGCCCTAGGAGGTCCAGTCTCTCAGCCTCAATCCCACAGTTCACATCCAGGGGCCTGCTGGAGGGAGTGGACTTACAGAAACTCAGCACCAGCTAGTTGTATTATCACTTAGTTTTTAAGAAATACCAGAATATCTGCGCCCTCTGGAGAGGCAGAACTGTATGTCTATGCCACTGTGCACCCATGCCTATCTGCTCAGTTCCCCACTACAGGGCACAGAATACCCTTTATCATCTAACCAAATAATACCAGAGTTAGTTACAGATAAATAAACACATACATAAGTAAATGGAGTTCTGCAGGTTTAAGAAGCTCCAAATTCAAATCAACTAACTAGTGAAGACGATAGATTAGCAGATTATTTCACATTAACCAGCTTTTGCCATTTCCAAAGTTTGGCATCACTTGTATTAGCATTTTCCTGTAAAGTAATACAGGTTAATAGCTCAGTCTCTTGCACCAGAAACCTGAGTGCTTTCCCATTTGTGCAGATACTTGGATAGCCAGAAACTTTACAACTTAACACTGAAGACAGATATAACTTTTCCTTTATTGCACATTAAGCTGTACAAGAGTCACAAAAGAGAGGTACTTCAATCACACTTCCAGCATTGGCTGAGGTTCTCCCAGTTGGATCAGTACAAAAAAAGGGGACAACGTCAGGAAAGAAATAGGTACAAAACACCTGAACGGCAATCCTATACTGTGACACAGATGTCCCCCAGGCCACAGAGTTGTCCCTAAGCATGCTGCCTGAGGGCACATAACAGTCAGGTTATGCTATCTGCTTGCATTTGGCAGTGGGAGCCCTAACCAATTTATCCCCCACCTGAAAGACCTTGGCTGACACCACCCTGTAGCCTGACTGAATTCATATGGCAACTTTGCATTTGTGGCTCACAAATGACACATGAAAAGCACCGGATGTACACACTGATAACATGCAGAGAAGCAATACCACCATCAGCTCATTACTTGGACAAAAATATAAGATAAAATAAAATAATGTATTCCTCCATTCTGGGAAATGTTACTTTATTCTTTTCTATCATTTCATAAGATTGGGAGGTATTTAAGGACTTGATTCTTATGCAACCCATCTGGAAGTGCAAATATGCATATATGTGTATATTTACAACAGATGAACTACCATCATCAGCTGAGGGAGGGATTACAGATGACAACATTCACACTCAATGCATTTCTCTGTGGCCTCAATTTACCAGCAATCAAAGGAAAACCAAGGCACAAGCCCCCAGACATGTAACTCTTGTTACAAACCACCAACACTAGTTCCTTCTCAGATCTGGGAGTACAGAACGGTGACATGTCAATATAGAGGTGGAAGGGAATGTAAAAGTAGGGCCAGTAGCATTTCTTCTCAAAGGCAAGCCGCTGGCATGAACTCCCACGGACCATGGTGTTAGAGGCGGCTGCTTGGTGCCCGTTCCCAGCCTGGCCAGGAGATGGCAAGATGAGGCACTGAAGCTGAGACCTGATTTAATGAACTGTCTCAGCATCTGCTCAGGTGCTGCTTGTCAGAGGGAAAAGAACAAACTGGTGAGGGTTCCTCAAGAGCCACCACTATGGAGCCTCTGTCCAAAACACACACAAGCTAAATCTGAGACAGTTCCTCCCAGGAAAGAGAAAGCTCCTCAATCTCTGAACCCTGGAGGGCTCTGGTAAACAGCTGAGAACTGAAGCAGGAGTCAACCTCAGGGTTCTGGAGGCAGTGTACCCACTGAAGTAACATGGGACATTTTTGATTTGGTCTCCCATTACGATGCCTCAGGAGAGGCCAAGAGCAGAATGGACAAATCCTTGACAGACCTTAAGTAGCTCCCTGCATTCTATGTCCAACATTGCCAAGGAATTATCTCTGTACACAGGTCAAGCTTTGGGAACACAAAGCAGCCTCAGGGCCACACAAGCGCACACATGGCTGATCCAGAAACAGCAACAATGAAGACACAATTGAGATCAACACGCACAAAATACTCACAGGTTCACTTTGATATTGCACATCAGCGGCCCCATTTTATAAAAATCTCATAGCTAATTAGTTAATAATAAAATGAAGGGTACACTGGGATGTAAAATACAGAACACATTCCTGGAAATTTCTTTGTATTTCATGTCATCACTAAAAACACAAGAGCTCTACAGGCACAGCCAGCCTATTCACATAAACTCAAACTGCACCAAATTTTAGCAAATGGAGAAAAAGGTGGATGTCTTCAAATTCAGTGGATGAAGCTATGGCAGTTTGATCTTGAAAATCTCTTAATGTTCTATCTAAGTTACAATAGTCATGCAGAAAGAAAGCGAAAAGCACATTTCATTGAAGATCCCAAGCACACTGGTGGAGGTAAAGTTGGGGGTGGGGGATTTTATCTGAGCTTGGGGGAAGAAGGAGAGGAGCTAGGTTTTCTTTTTGTGGTTTCCATTTCTCCCCTGTCCACCCCCCTACTCCCATTTCACCCCACATTATATATTACTTTTAAAAACACTATTAAACCACCCAGAAGATAGAGTCACACTGGACTTGGGAGAGGCACAATTCTTTTGTACACTGTTGACAAACAGCCCTGGAATCACAAGTTATACAGAGAAAACATAAGTGAGCATTACAAGCACGAACAGGAACAGGTAAACAACCAGACAGAGGAGCTGACACTGCATAGGAAAAACACAGTCCAGTCAGCATTGAAAGAACGCAGCAACGGCACCAGTGGGAGGGTCTGTTTTCCCCGCCCCGCTTTCCTTTCTTTTGTTTTTGGCTTAAAATTTCTGCTTTGAAAAATTAACTACCAATCATTTTAAGAAGCTTGGACTTGTTTTGGCCCTACTGCAATGCCATTACAGTCGAGAATATACTGTAAACAACCTTGAGGGGGTGGCCGCTGAGGTGGGGTCTTGCTTGAGTCCGGATCCTTAAGTGTTCCGCTCTGGAAGACAAAAATGCAAGAGATAAAAACAAAACTCCAAGCCACTGAATTCCAAAGAGAAACCACGTGGCTCCATGGCAAGGCCAGAGTGGAATCCAGTGGGACCTGGTGGGATCCAGTGGGATCTGGCCATAGGCTTCTGCTGCTCCAGAAACACCTTAAAGGGGATCCTCGGCCTCAGGTATTGCTGGGACAGTGTGGGGAGTCTGGAGCTTGGAGCCATTCTGGTAACAATGCCTGAGACCTCTTCAACCCCTTTTTCATTTTCCTCCATTTAGACTCATTCTTTCTAGAAGCTTTGCATCCTCTAACACCACCTGGTTTCTTTTCTGGTTTTATGGTGCCTGCCCATGTCCAGCTCCCACTCCTACGTACAGGCCTGGCTTTCTAAAGGAAAGGGAGGGCCAATGCCAAACCCCAGAGACAGGGTTGGACTATAGGTGGCTGTAGGGGCAGGTGAGCAGGAAGGCAGGGGGAGGAGTGTATGTGTGCGCATGCCCGCGCCCAGCTGGACCTAGTGACTAGCCTAGGCTTGGCTCACTTCTCATCTGGAGTTAACTCCGGAGTGGGATCAGTTCTCGGGCTGACTCAGGGAATCAGATCCACTCTTTGGACTCGGCTGAGAACTCCTGAAGGGAGGAACTTGAAGAAAGGGGTTGTCATTTGTTTCCCAGGCCCCTCCTTACTTTAGAGGGAAGGAATAAGACATTAATGTTTGTAACAGCGCTCAAGGCCAGGCTGTTTTTCCTCCCAAACAGCATGATTACACTTTACCTAACAGCATGGCTCCGATCCCATGCTCCCTCTCCCAGCCGTGATTCTGATTATGCCCTGACGGGATCAAAGACCTGTGCGACTTAGTTTGTCTAACGTTTGTATTAGAGGCAGTGAACGTTTGGAGTCTGAGTTCAGCACAAGGGAAATGCTCTGTGAAGCCTAAAGCCTGCCAAGTGTGCTGATGGTGATATCAATGAGGGGCTTCCAAGGCAAGGCGGTGGCTGAACACAGGCATGTCCTCAGTGAGCACCCACTTCCCCTTTAGTGCTCCTCTCCCCTTTTGACGTGCCCTTCAGCCCTACTCCCACATTAAAGCTGCTTCTCCTCCTGTTCCCCATTTCCCTTGGGCATCCCATTCTGGCTATTTATCTCCCTGCCTATTACGGCCTGTTTTCAGCTCCACTGCCAGGGAAGTGTTACCTTCTCAGTATCACAGTCTTTTAACCACATTACTCGGAACTGTTCTACTGAGAGGATTTGGGATTGTAACCAGGAGGGGGCCTTTGAAATGTCCTCAGTGCCACCACATCAGAGAGTGCCCCATTCTACCATAACCCCCAATCCCCCACAAGTCACAGTGAGAACACTACTTCCTTTCTCCTCTTCTGGGGACCTTCTTGGGATCCATAAGGCACAGTCTGAGCCTGACACTGCAATACCCACACCTGGGAACCCAGCTGGAAACCACTCCATCCCATCAGCCTTCAGGACTCCTCCACTTTTCCCTCCTGGTGTCTGAGTCACCATCTTCCCTCGACTAACTTTAGTCAGGCCTTTATCATTTCTTGCTAGATGAGTCTCCTAATTCTTTCATCTCTTTCTTTCCAATCTGTCTTCTCTGGGGCTACCTATTATCCTCCTAAACCTTTTTTCTAGTTGTGTCTCTTTAACTTCTCTAAATCATCTAGAGCTGACATTTATGGAGTGCTTACTGTGTTCCAAGTAACATGGGTGCACTATTGTGCACTCTCTCTCTGTACCTCACTGTATGAGGTAGACACTATTTCATCAGCACTCCTGATTGCTTCAGCATGGCTGGGCTCACCCTTTCTAGCCTTCTCCCTCCTTTATGTCATAAACAGCTGCTCAGTCCAGGCCTGATTCTCTACTGTTCATTCGCTAGTCTGGCCCATGCCTTCAATATCACAGCCTCTCATGGTCAGATACAGATACTTAGGTGAAGGACAGAAAAAGTCACAGTTTGTGAAGCTGCTGGACTGGCTCTCACTGGTCCCTCCCCTCGGGCCTCACGTCCGGTGCCACTGAAGGGTCCCAGTGCATCATCTCAAATGCTGGCCAAGAGCAGCTGACGATGTTCTCCTCCCAGAGAGGGTTACAGAAAACTATGTGGCATGAGAGCAGAACCAGGGCCAGTGGGCAAAAAAGGTCTAGGCAGACTTTCACTTACGAGAAGAACTTTCTTTTGCAAAAACAGTGAGATAGGCTGTTTTGGGAGGTAGATGTATGTGTTCACATAGTGGGTAGTGAATGACCTGACAAAGACATCATAGATAATATTCCTTCTTTAAATATGAGATTGACTGGATGAATGCTAAGGTTCCTTCCAATCCTGTGAAACTGTGATTCCAAGAAAACATTTCAAATCCCATAGATTAAGCTTTAATGGTAGAACTCCAGACACAGGATGAGCTCACAGGGGTGATCATACCATGCGGGCTAGCCTTGTCTTTCCTCAGCCATGGAAATATATATGTAAGACACCCACGAATGAACTAAGCCCAGAAGTGCCCTTCTCCAGGCTTCAGAGGAAGAGCTCCCAGAGGCAGTCCTTTGGGCTGGAGCCTGAGAATATGCTTTGGCCACCCTTGATGGTGCCTAGGAAGCTTCTCTTGGCCCCGGCTCCACTGAGATTGTGTATGGAAGACTTCTCAGGGGCTGCAGGAGGTGGGGAGGAGAGTTCCCAAGGACTGTCCCTTGCCAGGCTGAGACTCCCTGGCTCCACCCACAAGCCTGCTGTCAGCTAGGGTCTCCGGGCCTATTCCCTGTGGGGCTTGGCTACTATGGGATCTGTTTCCAGTCACCCAGAGCATCCTGGGATGCCGAATTCCACAGAAGTCTGGCCACTCTGGCGTCACTGCCAAAGTCTGGCATGGAGCCAGCCCACAGCAGCAGGAACTCATGGCCAGACTGAGAGGCAGAGTTTTGCTCAGAAAGTTGGATTGATTCAAACAGGTAAGAATGTGAAGTTCAGTGCTTGTGCCTAGCTGTACACAAAATGGAAGGGGAATAAATGACCTTATAGTAGCATAAGAAAAAACCCAGCTGGGCGCAGCTCACGCCTGTAATACCAACACTGTGGGAGGCTGAGATGTGCGGATCACTGAGCCCGGGAGCTCGAGACCAGCCCGGATAACATGATGAAACGCTGTCTCTGCAAAAAATACAAAAATTAGGTGGGTATGGTGGCATGTGCTTATAGTCCCAGCTATCCAGAAGGCTGAGGCAAGAGGATAGCTTGAGCCTGGGAGGTGGATGCTGCAGTGAGCCAGGATCACGCCACCGCATTCCAGCCTAGGCAACAGAGTGAGACCCCGTCTCAAAAAAATATATAAATAAATAAACCGCAGACAACCTTGGGTTTACAGAGTGACAACAGGCTGAGAGGGTGTCAGACTGTAATGATGCTGCCAAAAATCGGATGCAGCTGGAGGTATGTCTGTGTCTTGACAAGGGAAAGTGATAGGACCACTGTTCTTTTGGCTGATCAAGCCTCATGAGAGCGTACTGCAACCAGTTCTGGTCACCTCTTAAGGGGGATGCTAGCAGAAAAACGTGGGTAGATGGAGCAGATAGGATGGTGAGCAGTCTCAAAATGACATCTTTATGCATGTGACTTTGGGCAAGTTACCCTGAGTCACAGTTTCCCAAATGGTATAAATGAGGTAACCATGGAAGCACCTAGGGCTTAGTAGAAGACTGAAATTAGTCAAATGTATATCTGAATAGTGTCAAGGGCTGGCTTGGGTACTAGTGAGCTTCCTGGCATGAGAGGTATTTCAGCAGTGCTTGGACAAACTCTGGTCAGAGGGGCTCACGTAGCTGCAGGCACATGACTTCTACAGGCCCTTCTGGCTCTGGGCTTCCATGAATTCGTTTATGCATTTTTTCCCCCAGTTCTTCAGGTGTGTGAGAACTGAGACAAGCCTTTCTTAGCTACAGAGTTCAAGACCAGCCTGGACCAGCTACAGAGTCTTGAACTCAGCAAGACCTAGGGCTATTGGGCCTGTGCAGAGATGTCTTGCAGGTATAGGCTTTCAGGGGCTTGGCAAGGAGAGTGTGCTGCTTCTATCAAAGCTAATTGGGCTGGTATCCTGCTATGCTCAATCCACTGGGCTTAGTGATCAGAGAAGCCAGGGAGGAAGGAGAGAGCTGGCGAAGCTCAGAGACTTCTCCAAGTTGGTAGGTCCACCACTTGTTAAGGGAGGAATGCAAGGGTTTTCCTTACATAGAGATATAGAGTCACAAATGCCCAGCTCACTCCATTCTTACCTTCCCCTCTGTTGATGTCGGAGCACCAAAAGGGCAGGGTGCACGGTATTGTGGAGAACTCCCTGAACTGGGGCCCAGAAGATCCAGCTCTCCTGCTTAGCAGCTGTGTGACCTTGGGCAAGTCAGTTGCCTTCTCTTTGCTGATATGTGAAACAAAGATACACTTGCCAGCCCAAGACATCTTAAATAAGCATTGTTAGGCTTAAACTAAAGAGTGTGCTTTGTAAACTGTAAAGTGTTAGACAATGTAACTGAGCATCCTACTATTATTAAATAATAAATATAAATCCAAAGGAAGGGAGGTCTAATGTTAGAATCAGTGAAGAAGATATTGTTGTGTGGTTTCCTGTCACCTGATGCATAGTTTCATGAATAGGGAATTCTGGTCTGGGTTATACCATGCCTTCTGTATACTGCTTAGTTCCTGCAAGGTCCCTGCAAAAATGGTAAATATTAGCTCTTGAGATGACTGGAAAGGAAATCACTGGCCTGCAACAGAAACCAAGCCCATGGATGAGGGTTTGTAGGTTTTTGTCAAAGGCAACTTTAAAATGCCATCCCGTGGCTTTCGGCAGACAAGCTGGAGAAAGGAGCTCCTGAAGTCCCAGCAGGATGGAAAGCTGAGGAAGGAAAGACATTGAGTGACTCAACACTTGTGAGCTGTTGGCCTGAGACCAGCTGCTCCAACCAAGGAGGAAGGCCTGTGCTTGCTCAGCATATCTGAGACAGGAAATTGGGAAAGGGTCCCAGGGTCTGGCCCCAGGAAAGAGGCCAGGCCAAGCTCCTTGCCGGACACGCCACAGAACTATTCTGATCAGCTCCCCCAGGCCCCGCTCCCCCGGTCTAGGACCCCAGGGAGAATGAGGCAGCGGGAAAGAATGTGGTCGGGAGGTTGTAGGTTTAGTCAGTGCAAAGGGGACCGCATGTTTTGAGGCACCTTGGGATCTTTCTGGGCTTGCCCCTGCAGTCACCAGCACCCACCTTCCTTCCTCCTTCTAAAAGGTGCCCAGGGATGAGCCGCTTCTCTTTCCCTCCTGGGGGGAGTTGCTTCTCTGTGTGCAGAGCTCATCTCTGGGAGGGGGGCCCTCTCATAACCTAGGACCCAAGAAATATCCCATGGGGGCAGTCCCTGAGTCTTCTGGGGGCACTGAGGGGCAGGTCACCCAGGTCAGAATGTCAGCTTCAAATGATTAAACATGTCCCTGAAAAGTTAAGACAGTCCCAGAATAGTTAGCTTCTCTTAATAGTCTGTTAAGGGATCTAGTCACTAGTGGCTTTATCTGAACCTGCCCCAAATCTCCTCACGTTCTCAGCTTATACTCACTGGGGAAGAAATTCACTAAAGCCATTCCTGCTGTGGGAAGCAGGAAGGCCTTTCATTTGTCCTAAATTTACCTCTTCTAAGCTGAAGTGAAGCCCTGTTAGTCCCATGTTGGGGATCGGAGAGACCTTTGGACCCCTCCCTAACTGGAGAGCCCTTTAGATTCCACTTTTCAGAGTGAAGAACTCCCTTCTTAGGCTTGGTCTTCTTGCACTTAGGAGACCTCATATTTTTTAGAACGGGGCGGCTAATCTTTTGGCTTTCATGGGCCACATACACTAACACTAACGATGGCTGATGAGCTAAAAAAAAAAAAACTGCAAAATATCTCATAATGTTTTAAGGAAGATTATGAATTTGTGTTGGGCCACATTCAAAGCCATCCTGGGCTGCAGGTTAGACAAGCTTGTTGCAGAGCCTTTGTGGCTGGAAAAACCTCGCTGAAAATGTTTTGTTTCTTTTTATACCAGAGAACCCATATAAAAAAGGCCTGGTAGAATGTCCCACCAGAGAAGAGAGGTTATTCAGCCTCAGTCCTTCAATTCTGAATTCTCATCACAGCCTTTCCCAGGTCCCGTGGCTGTACAGAGTCTGGATCCCAGCATGTCAGGCTTGGAAGGAGATTGTATAAGTTACCTGTTCCAACAGCCCCAGTCCCCAGTCCTTGCCTTTCACCATATGCCTTACAAGCTGCTCATCCTGCTCAACGTCAGCAACAATGTGGCAGCCGCATACCATTTCTGAGTGTTAGAGAGTTTACTCCCTACACTGGTTCAAAACCAAGCAGATTTGCCTTTTGGAATCAGTTCTACCCCATGACAGCATCAGAGAGCTAAAGATATTAATTAATGCACTCCTGGAGATGTCTGCTATTCAACTGCAATTCCTTTAACTTTTACTCATAGCACAGATTTGCCAATTGCCTCAACCTCCTGGTTTCTCTCCTCTGAGCACATTCTGATTGGAGTTAGAGTTTGTCCTTGTTATACTGCAACCCTCAGACTAGAAACATTTCGGATGTGCTCTGATCAGCTCAGGGTAGGAGAAGAGGCTCATCTTCATTCTGGACACCAAATGTATATTAATGCTTCCAAAGGCTGAATCTTAGAATCATTCCCCATGGGTCTAATCCACCAGTCAAATGGGAAGCCAGCTCTGTGGCATAACTGAGGGACACTGAAGAGAGAACAGTTCCCATCTCAGTCCGTCAGTGTCTGAAATTCCTGCATGAGCAATTCAGCCTTCTGGCTCTGGAGAATTTTACAGGAAAATAAAAATAGTGGAACCAGTATAATGAGAAATGAAAAAAACATTAGCCACATGAAGGAGAAGACCAGATGCCATCTCTACTGGCATGGCCTGAAAGCTCTGTCCCCCTGAAGTTCTCTCCCTGGTTCCTGGGAGTCTGAAGAGCAGCCCACACCTCACCAGAGCCCTAGGACACAAGGCCCAGCTCAGATCCTAGACAAGAGACCCCCAAAGTCAGTGAATGTGTAGGAGGGGTGGTGGGAAGGCAGTGGTACAGGGAAGAGCCTCTGTAGGTATAGAGCCTAGAGGCTTTGGCCATCAATGGCCACCAGGTGTCACTGCCACCTCGAGAACAGTCTCTCTCAAGCATTTCAGAATCCATGTACAGAGACAGAGAGTCAGTAGCTGCCGCTGACCATCACAGCAGCCCACAAGCTGGCAGTCCGGCCATGCTGAGGCCAAGCTGTCATCAACCAGATCAGGCTTTGCCACTCACCTCCCTGCTCTTGGTGACATGGCCAGTGCTTCTTATGCCCCTTCCCCTATTCCTTTGAAATGTGTGCAGCAGCTGGTTCAGGCCCACCCCCACGTCTTTGCTCTTTGCTTTCTATAATTAATCCATCCCAGGCTAGGGAGCTGGCTGGTAACAAGGTAAGGTGTGCCCTCTAATCACCATCCTCACCCCTAAGTCCCAGCTCCCTGTCCCCACTTTAGGGGACTGATCTGGAATCAAATAAATGAAAGCACTAACGGTAGAGCTAAGGGCAAGGATAGAGAAGGAGAAAGAGAGAAGGGTAGACAAGCAGCTAGCCACAAGTCTGTCCTGGTCTTGGTCTAGAATTCTGGGCAGGAGCAGCTCCTAGGGCTTATGACTCAGACCAGAGGCTCTTTCAGTCCGAGCTTCCACAGCCACAGAAGAAAGAGGCCAGCAAGAGGCGCCTATGAGGAATGGTGACAATGCCTGTGAGCAAGTTAGTGACAACACCTAAGGGCTCAGCTGGCCATGTAAAGTCCTGGCTGGGATGCAGGTAATGTTCCTTGGTTCACATCCTTTCCACTTGCACACTACCAAGATCATCCATAGGACCTGACATCAATCCAATAGGCTGATAGGGCTGTTAAAGATGCCTATTCCAAATGATGAACTCACTCAACAAATATGTATTACAATGGCACATCAAAGGGAGTGGGGTAGGAGTGGTTTGCTTGGTGGGAAGAGTATTTTATCAACGTCATTTGTATAGAATTGCTACCATATGTTGATAATAAAAAGCAGGCCAACTTAGTTATTTTAAAAATTTTCTATAGTCAACTGCTTGCACCTGGGCAAACCACTCTCACCTGCCTCCCCTTGGTACACCCTTGATGTATTAAATGGCTACTAGGTGCTAGATACTGTTGCCCTAGAGATATAGCCATAAACAAGTCTGTACTCTTGAGAACCTAACATTTTAGTAGAAGAGACAATGAAATAGACAAGAATAATCTCAACTGGTAGTAAGCACTATGCAGAAAAGTAAAGAAGGGAGAGGTGGTAGCCAGTGATTAGGTGGCAGCTTTGGATTGGATAGTTGAGGAAGTATCAGTTATACTGTTAAGGAAAAGCCAGTTATCGCCGGGCACAGTGGCTCATGCCTGTAATCCCAGCACTTTGGGAGGCCAAGGCAGGTGGATCATGAGGTCAGGAGATCGATACCATCTTGGCCAACATGGTGAAATCCCATCTCTACTAAAATACAAAAAATTAGCCGGGCGTGGTGGCACGTGCCTGTAGTCCCAACTACTTGGGAGGCTGAGGCAGGGGAATCGCTTGAACCCGGGAGGCGAAGGTTGCACTGAGCTGAGATGTGCCACCACACTCCAGCCTGGCGACAGAGTGAGACTCCATCTCAAAAAAATGCAAAACTAAGAGAGAAGAGCATTTCAGGGAGAGAGCACAGTCTAATACAAAGGTCCTTACCAGTGTGGCTAGGGCACAGTGAGCAATAGTTAGGATAGTACAAGGGCAAAGAGGCAGGTAGGGGCCTACATAAATTGCTTGGGAAAAACAGTGTTGTGGGAACAAGATTAAGAGGAAAAACTAGAGTTCTGTGTTATGTTTAGGGTGCCCTTAAGATATGCAAGTAAGGATGTCAACCAAGAATTAGAAATGTGAGTCTGGAGTTTGAAGGGGTGGTCAGGGCAGGAGATAGATAGGGGCTGGCCAAGACCACCAACAAATATATACATTGACCAAGTTCTGGGGCACTGATGTTTAGACACTCAACAGAAGTGGAAGAATCAGCAAAGGTGGCCAAGAAGGGGAAGCCAATGATGTAGAATGAAAACCAAGCAAGGGTGGGGTCTCAGGGGCCTAGAAAATAGTGTTTAGAGGAGGGAATAGTCAACTGCATCAAATGCTACTGAAAAGTCTGAAAGATTAGAACAAAAGTGACCACTGGACTCAGTGACATGGAGATGACTCTTTTTTTTTTTTGAGACAGAGTCTCGCCTCTGTCACCCAGGTGCAGTGGCGTGATCTCGGCTCACTGCAATCTTCACTTCCCGGGTTCAAGTGATTCTCCTGCCTCAGCCTCCCAAGTAGCTGGGATTACAGGCACCCGCCACCACACCCAGCTAATTTTTGTACTTTTAGTAGAGATGGGGTTTCACCATGTTGGCCAGGCTAGTCTCGAACTCCTGACCTTGTGATCCGCCTGCCTTGGCCTCCCAAAGTGCTGGGATTACAGGCGTGAGTCATGGCACCTGGCCTCATGGAGGTGACTTTGACAAGGGCAATTTCAGTGGGATGGTGGGAGTGGGATGCTGACTGAGAGGACAGGAGAGAAAATGTGGTAAAAGAGAGACGGTGGCTAAAACAACTTTCCAATAATCTTTTGGAAAAAGAGAAATTGATGGTGGAGAAGAGAGAAGATACTTGAAAACAAAAAGGAGATAGAATTTAGGTCACAAGTGGAGGGTGAGCCTTAGAGCAGATTCATGTGGGTGGAGGTGCATATAAGTGGGTGGATGTGATAGCAGGCACACGAAGGTAATCTAGTTTGACAGTTCCATAGTCCTGGACTTATGATGGCTGAAATGTCTGCTCAAATGTAGCCAATGAAAATGTGCTATTATCTAGAGGAAATTGGAGGTGGGAATATGACCAGTACAGTCATGGCTTTAAGCTCAAGTTGTGGAGTTTTGACAACTGTGGCTGACTGTTGGATGTCTTCTGCCTTCTGGGTGGCCTGAGGTCAAGGCACAAGGCTCAGGAGGAAGTCGAAGCTCATAGAGGTTACCAGAAGATACTATCGGAGAAATGATGACCTCTGAATTCACTCATTATTTTAATTTAGAATATAAACGTTTTGGACAGCAACTTTAAGTCCTAAGGCTATTAACTAATTTTAAGCGCAAACTCTGCATTTCCATGTTAGTCAACAGAAATGCAGATCAATAAGGCATAGTTCTTGCCCACAGGGGCTGAAAGTATTTGAGAAACATTTGCTATATTAACTTAATCATGTGTATAGTAAAGAATTTGGCTTTGCCCTAAGAGAATTCTGGCCTTTGTCTTTGGCTCCTCAGAAGTAACCTCTACACTCCTGGAGTTTCTGGAGTGATAGGAGTGTCTCTTGTCACTCACAGTAGGTCCCTCAGGCCACATGGTATTATCCTGACCTCCAAGGAGGGAGGAGCCAGAGGCTGAGTTCAACCAGGTGATCAATCAGTCATACCTACATGATGAAGCCCCAATAAAAACTGTGAACACTGAAGCTCAGAGGAGCTTTCTCAGTTGTTAATACTCTATGCATATTATCACATATCAAAGCCAGGAGGGGAATGAGTCCTAACTAATGTAAGTTTTGTGTTTGAAACCCTCCCAAATTCTGCTCTACACGTCTTCCTTTGGCTTAGTTTTGACCTGTATCCTTTCTCCATAATATACTGTAACTGTGAGTATAATAGCTTTCAGTGAGTTCTGAGTTCTTCCAGAGAACTGTCAAACCTGAGAGTGGTTTTAGGAACTTCCTGAACTTTCAGGTGATGTTAGGAGTGAGGGTCTTATGGAGACTTTGCAGGTTGGCTAACTTCAGACTTTGCAGTTTGGCTAACTCCAGGTATTATGTGGCGTTAGAACTGAAAGGGATCTAGACATCATCTAATTCAACTCCATTTTATAGGTGAGGAAACAGAGGTCTAGAGACGGGAAGTGACTTGCCCAAGGTCACATAATGTTATAGCAGAGTGAGGATTAGCCCTTGTGTGTCCTGACTCCCAGCATGGTATGCATTCCACAATATCCTTTGGATATGAATATAAGGCTGAGCAAAAAAAGCTTATCCTTGAGTCAAACTGACTTTGCTACAAGGAATTTCTGAAAGAGATGCTATATTTAGGGAGCTTATTCCTTGCTATGTTTTCTGCCTTGACGCTGACATATTGTAGATTTCTCTTACAAAATGTTCAAGCTACAACATTTAATGTTTATAAAATAAGGGGCTTATACCAAAGAAGGGCTAATGCTTTTTGTGGGGTAGAGAATTTTGTTCTGTAAATTATCTCTTTGCTTCTTAACTTTTATACTTTAGATACCCTTTTGTATAATATGGATTGTCTTGCTACAAGGGATCTTAGTGTGTTCAACCTTTAATTTTAGACACAAAGGTGCTGAGGCACAGAAATGGGAAGAAACCTACCCTAGGTCACCTGGTAAGCAGTGGCAAGGACAGGGCTACATGCAGGTCTCCTGACTCTTATCATGGCCTTCATTTTAGTTCAGAATGACTTTCCTTGTAGAGGGTCATGAAAGTTTACACATTTTGTAAGTACTTAAGGGCCCTTCACAGAATCCCAGAGCAGCCCATTCTGTCTGGGTAATGTCAGGTTCTCTTACCCTGTCATAAATTCTTTAAGATACTACCAGATGTTCTCTGTTTTTCTCAGTATTAAAGGGAAGAAGGGACTACTTGTCACTCTTTTGCTACAGCAGGGAGAAGCAGTAATCTGGTTTGCAGATTCTCTCTCATTATCTAGTGTGGACTAAAGGGCAGAACTAGGATTCACATATCTTGATTCCATCACATTTACAAAATCATAAAATCTCACCATAGGCCTGATTTTTTTTAACCATAAAAAACTTTTTATCATCTCTAGTTAAATATAGTAATTAAATAGTGGGTTTGTAGCTCTAACAGGCAATTAACTTTTGTTTTCCTAGTTACCCTACTGTGATTCTCTAGTAACTAAAACACTTATAAGAGCTAATATATAATAACATACCATCACACAGGGCTATTCTCAACTCAGATACCCAGAAAGAGTCAGGGTCCACATTTATTAGCCCAGAAGTTCCCATTTATCAGGATTAGTGAAGATGGAAGTATTCTACTCAAAGAAATTTTCAGAGCATAAAAGGTCTCTAGATATCAATGGGGAAACTTGAGATCCAGAGAGGGAACTGACTTATCAATTGTTACACTGCTTTATGTGCTGGTCACAAAGCTAATAAATGAAGAGTCTAGGATTCAAATTTGGGTAGTTCTCACTTCAAAGCCCACACTCTGAATCACTATTCTATTCTACCTCCCTAACTGTTTAAAGTTGGATTTTGAAGGAAAGCTATCTGAGAGAATTCTCATTTATAAATAATAAAACTTGAGCCCAAGAAAGGCTAGTCATTTCCCCACAAACTTACACAGCTATTTAGAGGAAGAGCTAGACTTAAGATTCAGTTTTTGATTCATTGTCCCAAGTTCTTAACATTTCATAGTATAAACATTTAGTGGAGTTGGGGATACTTTTGAAAGATGAGATCCCTCTTGCTTGGGAATAAAGACCTTTCCCTACCATAGGGTCTGATGTTCCACAAAACTTCAGTGTGGATTTCCCACTAGACCCACAGCTCGAATGCTGTTGCCATGAGTGTGATTGGCCGACTGAAGAAGGCCACTTGTCTCTTAGGAAAGAAAGATTTCTAATTTGAGTTTTGCTTTGTCACTCTCTCCTAGAATGAGGGACCTGATTCTCCCCTCTCCAGACCAGCTATTTCTCAGAAAGAACCTTCCTTATTTACAAAGATAGCAGGCTCGACACAGTGAAGCAGTGAACAGACAGTAAGTGATGTGACCCAGCTCTTCCTCAAATACCTCTCAGTTTAAAAATGGGAGCATCCTGAGTCCCAGGTGAAACTGGCTCTGGTTCCCTGGAGACTTCAGGTTCAGAGGAAAGAGATCCAGTGCTCCTCTGGTTAATTATATAATTGATATTGCAGATTGCTGAGAAGGCCCCTATAAAGGGTGGTGAAAAATAATCAGGCCTCCAGGGGAAAGGGAAGGGAAGGAAGAGGGAGATGTCTTCTTAGATCCCATTTAGGCCTGTGGGCATCTGGCCTGTACTCCATTCTTTAGGCCACCAACATCTAGAGCAGTGGGCTCTGCTATGTCTCTTCCTAGCTGCTTACCTGTGGCTGCTGGGTTGTTAGGGGTCTCTGAGGAGACAGGGCAGGAGTCCTGGACAGTAGCTGGTTCATCTTGCTGATGACTAGTTCGGTGATGAGTTGCCTGTCCTCCACCTGATGTTCCCCAATCAGTGGCATGCTACAGTCCATGACCTGGTGGGAGACGTGTCCCAAGTGAGGAAAGGGGTCTGGAAACATAAAAGGCCTGGTACAATCTTTCAGAATGGGTAGGAATTAAGCCAGCAGAGATGGACTGGAGATGAAGCAGGAGTTCTTGTCTTCAGCTGGAAGTATGATCATTTGCAGAAATAGGATCTTTGTCACTTCCTTCTACAAACCTTTGCCTCAGGTCTTTTTCCCAGGCTTTACCCGTGCCAGGGCTCAGTGAGACCACAAATTGCTGAATGAAGGTAGCCAGAAAAGGTAGAAAGCAAGGAGAGGGTAGAGCCTCAGGGTGCAAAAGTTTGCAGGCAGGGAGCAGGTAGATGTGAAAGGCATCCCCTTAAATCTCTGATTAGGAGCATGCGCTTTTCATCTCTGTTACTTTTCACCCACAGAATCTCTGTCTCCAAGCATGCTCTGCTCACTAAATGACCAGGTTCATCCCTCTGTACCTGAACTGGGATGCCCTCCCTTCTCACCACCAATCCTGGTTCTTCCTGTACCTCAAGGCTCAGATCAGTGTTTTCATCCTTTAGGAAGTGTCTGCCTCACAGACTCCATAGTCCAACTTTCTCAATTATGGGTGAGAAAACAGAGGCCACCTAGCAAGGAGAGGTGTGACCATTCAGAAGGTTACAGACCATGCAGGAAATGAGAGAGATTCAGAATTTGAAGCCTACTTTGGGCTCCTGACACCAATATCCTGGAAATACCACCAAACTCTTAGCAAGGAGTCTTTCCTGCTCCCAGCCAGATTGGGTAGGAATGTGTGGAAGGATTCATACTGCCACTGGCTTTCCTTTAAAACAGGAAAAGGGAGTCAGCAAAGTTGTGTTAGAGGACCAGGCAGAGTAGTGTCTCCAAGGCTCAGAGAGATGCCAAGAAGAACGTCCTGCATCTGGTGCCCGGCTGAGACACTGATTCACTCTGTGGTCTTGGGAACATGTTCATGGTGTTAGGCCTCAGTTTCCTCACCTGTAAAATGAGCAGGTTGGACAGAATGACTCCCAAGGGTGGCTTTCTGAGACAGAGAATGGTAACATCACTACAGCCTTCCCAGAGGAATGGCTAGTATCCCAGGAACCCATATCCAACATCTTTTACTCCTGGTGTGGATCAGCCTAGCAGGTTGGAAACAATAGCTACCCACTGATCTTGCTGGAACATTTCCATGGTTCAGGAGACCCTAAATTAAAGGCAGTCTGAGCTGCCCACATAGTTCTTAAGCCTTGGGAGTTATCTCTTACTGCTTGGTCTAGACTTACCTCAAAAATGTAGTCTTTCCCATCTTTGCCATGTACAGCTTTGACGGCACAGATGTCCAGGCCGCCAAACATCTCAGAGCAGGTGTCCACCCACAGTTTGTACCTGGAGGTGATGGGGAGGTGTCCTGAAGCTGGGGCAATTCGCTCACCACAAAGCTTGCTTGCTGGTCAGGCTCTCCTTGCTGCCTCCATCTCTCCCACCTCCCATCCCCACTGCTTCCTCCATCTACGTGCATCAAGCACATACCCTTATTTACAGTGCCCTCCTCCATCTGCTTTCCAGATCCTACCCATTTTTGCAGACCCAAAGCAGTTCTCACCACCTCTAGAAGGCCTCCTTGGCTATTCCAGCCCATGCCAATTACTCCTTCCTTGGAGCTTCTATGGTATGTACAGTCATCTTTTCCCATAGGCTGTTAGAAGAAGCCATGCTACCTCTTGCCCACTTGCTGCTTAGAAACTTCCTCCACCAGATACTCAAGGTCATCATCCCTAAATTCAGCCTTCTATAAATCCCTAGGGCATGGACACAATGCGGCCAAATTCTTTGCTATGGAGTGGCAAGTGTGACCTTTGCTTCAGTTCCCAGCAAGTTTCTTATTTCCATCTGAGACCTGTTAGCCTGGCCTTCACTGTCCATATTTTTATGAGCATTTTGGTCACAACCACTTAACCAGTCTCTAAGAAGTTCTGAACTTTCCCTCAGCTTCCTATCTTCTTCTGAGCCCTTCAACTCTTCCAACCTCTGCCCGTTACCCAGTTCCAAAGCCAATTCCACATTTTCAGGTATCTTTATAGCAACACCTCACTCCTTGATTAGTCTGTTTTGTGTTGCTATAAAGGAATACTTGAGGCTAGGTAATTACAAAAAAAAAAAAAAAAGGTTTATTTTGGCTCATGGTTCTGCAGACTGTACAAAAAGCATGGTGCCAACATCTGCTTCTGGTGAGGCCTCAGGAGGCTTTTACCTATGGTATGGCAGTCTTTGTCTTTATCTCTATCATCTGTCTTTATCATCAGTCCTGCCTGATCTTGTTAAATGGGATACTTGGGCCTTTTGTAAAACGTTTTATCTGTCCTGTTTGTTTCATGATTCCCTTTGGACAGAGCTTAATTCCTAAACTTCTTCATCTAAGGAAGTCTCCCTCTCACTGGGTTGGAAACTGGACTCCTTCTCTCACTCACCTGTCTGACATGGCGATCTGCTCCAGCATTGCAGAGCCAGTGTTCGTCTTCCAGTTCCCTGAGATCGATGTCCTCCTGCAACAACATCCCACCAGGATAGGACAGGCAGTGAGCCACACCAGCAAGAGGAGGGCATGAAACTTTCCAGAATTTTAGTTCTCTGTTGCTTTCCACATCTGCTTCTCCCACAAATAGCCCAGAGGTCTGTCTGCTGAGCCCAGAGCCTGGGTGCCTCTGCCAAATCCCCACCTGCAATACCGTCCCCCTCTCTACAAGGGTCTTGCCCAGACAGCTCTGGCTCCACAGAGCCTTCCCTGATCTCTCAACTGGATGACCTCTTACTGTCCTTAGAACTCCTACAGGACTTTGCTTCTGCCTGATTTTCAAACTTAAATCTACTTTTTATTTGAGTTATTTGATCTGAGTCTTAAGTTCAGATTTTTCCACAAGCCTGAAAACCACTTGAAGGTATATATCATGTCTTGTGTTCCCAGAAGCCTACCCATTCAGTATCTATACTGACTCAATACATACAAACTGAATTCCATTGATCCTGAGAACTCCTGCAGGGTTCTTTATCAATATCTCTGAATGTCTTCCTTACTGGCTCACTCATTCATTCATTCAGTGTTAATTTCTGAAGGCCACTATAATACTAGCAGTGTGACTCTGGGCAAGGGTTAAGTTGCCTTGTCAGGGTTAAGTTGCCTTGTCTGTCAAATGGAGCCGATGGCATCAAGCCATCAGCCTCTTCTCTGCTGTGCCCATGGCACCCTCCATCCATGAATATGTGTCAGTGTCAACTAGTCTTAGACTAAACAGGAGGTGGATTACTTGGTTTCTGGTTCTGGATTTGCTCTTGATGGGCTGGATGACCTTCATAGAGTCATTTCGCCCCTCTGAGCCTGTTATCTGTTAACACAGGGCTGTCAGAAAGACGAACTGATACAGGTTTAAATTAACTATGAACACCCAAAATATGTCTTTTTAATTATTAGCCTTCACCCGGACACAGTCAAGAGGAAGGAGATGGCCTAAGGGACAGAAGAGTCCTGCTTACATTGTTGACAGAGCCCTTCCTGTGCTGCCCTTATCATTCAGTACTGTTAGAGAGTGGTCTCCCCAGAGATCTGATTTCAGACACTGAAGAACCTAGATATATGGCTCATTTTTCAGAACCACGAGGTGGCCCCATGAGTTAACGAACAGGGTCACAACAGTCCTTAAGCTTGAACAGTACTGACTGCTTTCCAAGGTGACACCTCACCAAACCCCATTTCAAACCCCCTATTTTGTGAGTAGGCTGAAATTCTTGCCCCTGCTTGAGAGATAAGAAAAATAAGACTCAGAAAGGTTAGAGGACTTGTCTGAGATTATATATAGTCCAAATAGGTATGAGATAAAAGTCCAGGAATCTTGGTTTCCTCACATGACGTGCTTTTCCCTACACTCCACTACCTAATTAAGGAAAGGCAAAGAAACAAACTCCTGAGTGGCTGGCAAAACCTGAGTACAAACACAAAGACAGAATCGTAATAAAAATAACTCTGTCTTCTTAACATTTGCAGTTTACAAATGTGTCCCTGTGACCAGACTGCTCAAGGCAGGGGCAGAGAGTCACTCACTTCCATGTCCCCAGCCAGAGCCATGGCACATAAGAAGAGTCTCACAAACTTTGGATTTGTACACTGACTCCCACGATTTTCAGGTTGCATATCCAACTCAACCTGAGCCAAAATTCATTTTACCATTCTATCTGTAGGTGTTAACTTTCTTCCCACGATGTTTCCTTGGTTTATCAGGATATTCCTACTGCCCTGATGCATAACACCATGTGAAACACTGTTTCATCTATAGGCTTATTTATTTCATTAGTAGTAATATTAATAGTTTTCATAATCTGAGAAGGCTTCACTTCAAAATGAGAAGTCTCAGTAGCAGAACCTTTCAATCACAAATTTTGAATGACTTCATGGCTGCCCATCACCATACCATATATTTGAAGGACTCATTTACATAAACGTTTAAAATAAGAAAGTTAGGGCCAGATGTGATGGTTCCTGCCTGTAATCCCAGCACTTTGGGAGGCCAAGGCAGGCAGATTATGAGGTCAGGAGATCAAGACCATCCTGGTCAACATGGTGAAACCCCGTCTCTATTAAAATACAAAAAATCAGCCAGGTGTGGTGGCGGGTGCCTGTAGTCCCAGCTACTCAGGAGGCTGAGGCAGGGAAATCGCTTGAACCAGGGAGGCAGAGGCTGCAGTGAGCTGAGATCGTACCACTGCATTCCAGCCTGGTGACAGAACGAGACTCTGTCTCAAAAAAAAGGAAGACACTGAACCCTATATAATTGGTTTCAAGCCAGTCCTATAACCTCTATGACTTTTTCAACATTTAAGATACCAGAAAAAACATTATATAACCCTGTTGAAGTTAATTTATAGGTTAAAATCCTTTTTGAGTGGATAATAACAACATCCTTACATTTGCATGGCACTTTAAACTTTGCAAAGCTCCCCAACACTTCACACTGTTCTCTAACAATGGGATGCAAGGCATAGATCCATACAGGCTACCTGAGGCATGTGGGAGCAGAGGGGACACTGAGAGGCCATTCTCTAGACCCAAAAAATCATCTGACCTCCACAGCTGACCCACATTATTGCCTACCGCAGATGGAGGCAGGAATGGTACCTTCTTCACACCAAAGTGGCTGTCTCTGGATCTCCACGGAGATTGCTAGGGTAGACGAAAAGAATCCCAAGCCTGATCTTGGCTACTGCTAAGTCAATTCCTTCTTCTGAGAGCAGGAATATAGCCACAAGTTTGGGGAAGAAGTGTGGTGAAGAGAAGCTAAGAGGGCCTAAACATTTCTCGTTGCACACAAAAAAGTAAGTAAATGTTATCTAAAGTTTCTCTGGTCACCCACCCTTCATCAATGTTTTGGAATTCTCTTTTTTTATGCTTCATTTTAAGTTGTTTCTTGAAACCCTAACCCTTAAAAATTAGGTGTCTTCTTTTAAGGATCAAGATACTTTTACTCCACTTGTTGTCATTAATGTTTTGTGTTTATTTAGGGGATTTTAAAATTATAGGATAGATAATCTGCTTTCCTAGGTGCCTGAACATATATATGTATTTTTTGCTTCTTTTAGCAAGTTTTTATAATGGTTTTTAAAGTATTCTGTCTTAGATTGTGCATATTTCTTTTCCTTTTTTGAGACAGGGTCCTGCGTCACTCAGGCCGGAGTGGTGCAATCACAGCTCACTGCAGCCTTGACCTCCCAGGCTCAAGTGATCCTTCCACCTCAGACTCCCAAGTAGGTGGGACTACAGGCAAGCACCACCACACCCAGCTAATTTTTGTATCTTTTGTAGATAATGGGGTCTTACCATGTTGCCCATGTTGGTCTTGAACTCCTAAGCTCAAGCAATCTGCCTGCCTTGGCCTCCCAAAGTGCTGGGATTATAGATGTGACCCACCACACCTGGCCACATTGTGCATCTTTCTAAAGCAATCCTAAATCTTTTCTGGAAGCAAGAAGACTATAAATATAAAGTTGTAAACTAAAAAAGTATAAATCTTGACAATAAAGGTAAAATAAATTCTATGCCTCAGTTTTCCACAAGGGTTCTTCCCTGAATACTTATTGGTGCTTATTAATGTTCCTGCTGCTATACAAGGTAGTGGAGATGCAGAGATGATTCTATCATTCTTGCCCACAAGGAGCTCAGAGTCTGGAGGAGGAGGGTGACACAAAACACATGTGTGGCAAGGGCTAACCAGGAGGTGTGTGAAGAAGGGTGGTATGGGACAGGAGTGCAGGGAGGGGGCCTAAGTCACTCTAGGGGTGGGGAGTGTAAGTAGTGAAAAGGTGGGTAAGAGAAGAAAAACAGACACAGGTGGGGAAGGGAAAGGGAACGCTGCTCAACCTTGAAGTCTGCTAAAGTCCCAAGTGACCAAGATCAAATCTATATATTAATAATGTTCTTTCTTTGTAAAGAAAACACCACTGTAAACTTTTTTAGTGGGGGATTAATATTTCCAAAATTGTAATTATAAGCCACTTGCATTTTATGCATATTATGGAAAGTCAGGTAGTTTTGAAATCTTTTCCTTTACTAAATTCTAATGAAGGAAATTTTTAACTTTCCATCCTGGCAAATGGACAGTTATAGAGAAGTCATGCACTGGGCTTTTAATGCCTGTAGCATTTTTAGTGTTGGGTATTTACATCAGGAACTTTTTAACTTCGAGCTGTGGCAGTCTGGGGAAGCCTATGGATTCCTTCCAATGAACACAATATATAAGATGTGTAACCATATAAGACAGAGTACATGGGATCCCAGAGCTACCCAATTAGAGTTATCAAAAATATTAAACAAATCTGTGATTAGTAAAATATGTGTTTCTTTCTAAATAACAGGAGGCAGTGGCAAGTCTAACAACTACCATGATTTTAAAGTAGGAATGAGAATAATCCATAGAGATATCTGTCTCAATTATAGTAAGATATAAGAATATCAGTAATCGCCTTTAGTGACAAACTCCTATGTACAGATAACTACTGCAGTCTGTTGTCTCTGTTCAAAATGAAGAGAAAGCTAAATTTCCCTTAGAGGCAAGTGAAAATGAATATCAATGTATTTTCTCATCTTAGTTCACAGACCCCTCCTCTGACTTAACAGGAACCCAGGTAAAAAATCTCTGACTTAAGTGGCACCCTCTCTCTGTTATCTGCCTATGGGCCATAAGAGGTTAAACTGAGAGCTGGTTGCAATGTGGAGGCTCAGATTTTCCACTGTGGTTGAGAAGAAAGCATACCCCACTCTTACTTACATGTAAGCCTTGTAGTTGTTGCCGATCTTCTGGACCCGGATGTCATACTTGGAGTCAATGAAAGGCTCTGCAGTGGCATAGGTCTGGGTAAGAGCCACCACACTGGCAATGTCCTGGAAGTCGTAGTGGTTTTCCACTTTGACCTAATGTTGGAGCAAGGCAGAAAGGGGGAAAGGGAGACACACACATACACACACTGAGAAGTCACAAGGGCCCTGAGCCTCCAAACCCACGAATATGTATCTGATCCAGACACTAATCTGGGTGCCACATCTTCCCAGGAGGCCCCTTTTCCCTAGCTTCCCTTCCCAGAACTCAGGGGCCACACTTGCTGCAAAGGACCCAGAGGACCAAGCAGGTGGCTTGCATTCTGCTTACTGAAAGAGGTCTGGTTGGGTGACACTCATGGCTTTAGAGGTGGCAAATCATCTTCTCTTTGGAAAGAATTCATCAGTGACAGAGGGAGAAGAGCAGTTCACAAATGGGCGCTCTGAAAACTGCCCTTCTTGGTTCAACCCTGAAGCATAGCAGGCCTCTCTGCCTCACCTTGCCCATGCCTGAGTGAGCGTGGCCAATCTTCACCACCACAGGGAACGTGGGCAGTGTCAGCTGAAATCAGAAAAGAAAGGAATAAACTGTCAGAGTGTGCCCATCTCTCTGTGGAATCCTACAAATACTTTTCTTGGGAATGCCCTTGGGAGGGTTCTTTAAAGAAAGAACTAGTCCAATCTACTTGCTTTACTGATTAAAAAACTGAGATCCATGGAATGACAGTGACTTTCCAGGGTCACACAGCATATTACTGGCAGTGCTACAGGAACCCTGTTCTCTTATTTGGTATACCCTACATCTTTAAAACGTATCCTTTGAAGGAAATAATGTTCACCCTGATGAAAAGTCAGACTCCTGTGGGAACTAAGATTTGAACAGATATTGGGGGTATCTGGTCTGATGATTTCAGCATTCCTGGTTGAGGCCAGTCAAGGCTGGAAAACAGAACGTCAAAGGGCTTTAGAAATCACATAGTTCAACTCTACTTTATGGAGAAAAAACTGACACCCAGAGAGGCAAAAGTCACAAAGCTATAGTGACAGTCAGAATTGGAATCCAGCCTCCCACTATTCAGTCCAGCACCACGTAAAAACATCCCACAGCAATAATCCCACAGAGATTTGGGATTTGGATGCTTGGAACACTACGCTCAAACAGCAGACAAGGCTCTGGTCACAGTCACCCCCAAGTCCCCTGCTTCTTTGTTTTCTCTTTTTCTTTTTTTTTTTTTTTGAGATGGAGTCTCACTCTGTCGCCCAGACTGGAGTGCAGTGGCACAATCTCAGCTCACTGCAACCTTCGCCTCCTGGGTTCAAGCCATTCTCTTGCCTCAGCCTCCTGAGTACCTGGGACTACAGGTGTAGGCCACCATGCCTGGCTAATTTTTGTATTTTTAGTAGAGATGGAGTTTCACCATGTTGGCCAGGGTGATCTCCAACTCCTGACCTCAGGTGATCAACCCTCCTTGGCCTCCCAAAGTGCTGGGATTACAGGTGTGAGCCACTGCGCCCAGTCTGCTTCTTTGTTTTCTAAGCTATCCCACCTTCTAGAACATGACAATAGTCTCCAGTGAGAAGGGACATGCAATAAAAATCAGCACAGCCTAGGGCCTCGAGAGGGCTTTGAGGTCCAAGGTTTGCCCTAAGTGATGGGACACCTTGTGTTTTGTACCCACACCAAGAGCGCTGTCTCCAGCTATCTGGAGAGTCTGAGGCTCTGGGAGTGAGAAAGGGTTTCTAAAGCACTGACTGCTTCTTTGACATCTCTCCCCACCCCCCAGGCAACAGAGCCAAGACACACACACCCCAACTTTCTCTGTCCTGTTCTATTACTGTTTGCTGTTGCTTTGGAGCCTCATAAATAGGGCATTGAAAGCACTTCCTGCAGCTGAAAGAAGCCCTGAGTAGCTCGTCTCATTCCCAGCGTGCAGCTCAGCAAGGGGTCCGTCCTTCTCTGTCACTGTCTCTTTTGCCTGTTGTAATTCTGTCTGCCTCTCTGGGACTCTGCCTGTCTCACTCTTTCTGTCTGTGCCTCTCCTCACTCTTGTTCTTTCTGCCTGAATCACAGCCCTCAGTCTTTCTGTCCTCATGCATTTGTCTTTGTGGCTCTTTCCGTTTTTCTGCCCTTGACACCATCCCCTCTCCCAGTGCTTTCCCTTTACTTCCAGACCGCTTCGTGACTTAGGCAGGGACACAGAGGCCAGGGCCTCTTTCCTGGCTTCCCTCTGCATCTTACTGAGTATGCAGGTCGGAAGAGCCTCGGGTCCTGCCGCTGCGGGTGGCCTAGAGCCAAAGGAAGGCGGAGCCCATCGGGGCGGGATTGGCCCTTAGGGCAACCTCATAAAGCCTGGGGCGAGGGGCACGACGGCCTTTGGAAGGAGCCCTGTTGGGGCTGTTCGGTCTGACAGACCTCACAGACTCAGTCGGGCTCTGCAGTGTCATGCCTGGGAGCCCCCGGCCCGCACCAAGCTGGGCGCTGTTGCTGCGGCTGCTGGCGTTGCTGCGGCCCCCGGGGCTGGGCGAGGCATGCAGCTGCGCCCCAGCGCACCCTCAGCAGCACATCTGCCACTCGGCACTTGGTGAGTCCGAGGTCCGCGAGGTCCGCAGCAGGGGGTGGTTGTGGGGGATTAGTATCTGGCCAGCAGTAGACCAGGAGTCCAGAGGAAAAGGGAGGAGCTCAAATTCCGACCGGTTGCCTCTTGCTGAGGCTGATGGGTCGGGAAGGACCAGGCGCCATAGCAACCTTGCAAGCGCAGAACCTGACTGATTCATAAGGAAATGAAGATTGCGTCAGGGACTTCCATAGCGACGTCCCTCACTCTGGCCATACTGCAATTATGGAGTGTCACTGAACAAGGTGTCACCGAAGCTATCTGATGATTATTCTGAACTACTGGACTGGGGACAGAAAGGGGAGGGCAGAGGGCTTGCATTATAACTACCCGTGTCTGTCCAGGCCTATAACTGAGGTTGCCACCAAGCCCCTACCGCAACACACACGTTCTGTTCTTTCTTTTCCCTCTGCCTGGAATGCCCTCCCTCACACCCTTAAATTCCTGGCAGACTCCTACTCATCCTTCAAGGTCTAACTTAGGTCTCTCCCCTTCTCTGCAGGCTCCCTGGCTCCTTGGTGCCGCCTCAGCATCTAACTGTCTTAACGCTCCTACTATGCTGTGCTATTGTTCTTTACAAGTATGCCCTGTACTAGATCAAGAGCTCTGCAGGATGGGGATCCTGTCTTAATCACATCTATGGGCCTAGTGCCTAGTGCAAGGCCAGGCACAGAGGAAGAACGTCATCAAGAGTTTTTGGTTATTAATGATCAAATGGCAAGAGATGCAATACCTCAGTGCAGGGTCAGAACATTTATGAATTCAATAAACATTTACTAATGGCAACTGTAGGCAGGCTGAGAGGCCTTAACCACAGCAATAAACTTCACACCAGCTGCCCTGAAGGGGCTCCTCCTCCCTTCTGTACTCTGACTCCTACCCTGTGCCCCACTGCACAAATGGCTATGGAGAACTAGAGCTCTCCAGACTAACTGGTTCAAAAAGGCAGAAAGAGCTTAGCGGTTATAGAACCTAATAAGCCTGAGGGGTTTGGAACTTCCAGTGACTGCAGAGGAGGCGTTTCCAGGTCCCCCTTCTCACACATCACGTTGCTCACAACCCAGTCACACCAAAACCAAGAATTGCCCTATAGACTTCTTCAGGGACCCTGGATCATCCAGACTTCAGGTGTATTGCCCCCACCAGCTGCTAAAGGTTCCCTCTTTTCTCTTCCTATGCAGTGATTCGGGCCAAAATCTCCAGTGAGAAGGTAGTTCCTGCCAGTGCAGACCCTGCTGACACTGAAAAAATGCTCCGGTATGAAATCAAACAGATAAAGGTACATAGGGGCAGGCTGGGATGTGTAGCCCCTCAGACTGATGGAGGAAGTGGGGTCTGTGTTCTGGGAGGGCTGGTAGCTTTCAGGTGGCCTGGCTCAGTGATCCTTGGGTCTAGATGCTGAAGTGGAACTGGATGAGATTTGGAGGCAAAGCCCATAGAATCCCAGGGATATTGCAGGGGAGGGCCTCCGCGTCCATCTGGTCCCACAGCTGCTGGTGTATGGCGCCACTACAGGTACCTACTGGAATAAACCAAGGTTTAGGTGTTTGTTTTTTTAAGAGAGAAAATAACCCAGTAGGGACATCTGAGGACACAAAATCCTGAACTGGACTTCTGCTTAAATATTTAGGCTGAGAAATGAGAAACTTTTGCCTGTTAATATATGCAGTACACTCACTGACTCAATATTGCTTTTTTTTTTGTAACTGCCTGTCAGATGTTCAAAGGGTTTGAGAAAGTCAAGGATGTTCAGTATATCTATACACCTTTTGACTCTTCCCTCTGTGGTGTGAAACTAGAAGCCAACAGCCAGAAGCAGTACCTCTTGACTGGTAAGTTAAAGACCAGCAATTGGCCTTAATATAATAGATTCTGCCCTAGGGGAGGTAGTGAGAAAGGAGCCAGGGTCTTCCTTGGGCAGCAGGCTGAGCCAGGTGGCATTTTCTTGGGCATAAAACAGAGCTGTGTTAGTGACAGACAACCTCTGAATTGAGAGGAGCCTTGTAACCTCCCCTTTTTTTTTTTTTTTTTTTTGAGACGGAGTCTTGCTCTGCCGCCCAGGCTGGAGTGCAGTGGCCGGATCTCAGCTCACTGCAAGCTCCGCCTCCCAGGTTCACGCCATTCCCCTGTCTCAGCCTCCCGAGTAGCTGGGACTACAGGCGCCCGCCTCGTCGCCCGGCTAGTTTTTTGTATTTTTTAGTAGAGACGGGGTTTCACCGTATTAGCCAGGATGGTCTCGATCTCCTGACCTCATGATCCGCCCGTCTCGGCCTCCCAAAGTGCTGGGATTACAGGCTTGAGCCACCGCGCCCGGCCTCCCTTTAAATGTAAGAGTTCTCATTACAGTGATCCTGGCTACTGTTTCACTATTTTAAGGACAGGTTGCTCACCAAATAGTTTAAATCAGTATCAGATTTTTGGCAAAGTCAAAATCTCCTCTCTAAAACTGCTCCTTGCAGGTCAACTCTGCCTTTTCCACAGGGCCTAACAGGAGCTTGAGTCTAACAATAGTTCTGTCTCTGTGAACTTGGGCCCAGGCAGGATTCCTCCATACTGAATTGGTTTGGATGGAACAGTTAAAGAATCACACAAGAATATGACTCCATAAATGAATGCAACATTAAATTATTTTGGAGTTCAGGGAACAGAACTATTTGGTAGCTGTGAACTATCAGGGAAGCTTCATTGTGTAGGTGGGATCTAAACTGGCCCGAAAACACAAAACAATATTTAGAAAGAAAGCAAGGGAAAGAAAAAGCACAGCTGTGGGGGAGGGAACAGGTGAAGGGATTCCACTATCTATCCACACATTCAGCAATGAATGACCACTTAGTCACTGCCATGCCTTGGCCAGGAGAGTGGAGATTCAGTAACAAGGCACAGTCCTCAAAAGAGTTCACTGTCCAGACATGGCTCTTGAGTCATAGGCACTGGAGGCTATAATGATAAGGGCTTCCCAGCTCTGAAGATGTGAAATTGTGCAGAACTGAGGAGCTCCTGGATGGGAGAGGCAGAGGCAGGACACACTACTGAGCCCTGCAGTTCCCAGGTCTGGCAGACCAGGCCCTTTCAAACTCTGTTATCCCACCTCCTTCCTAAGCTCCTATCCTCTGTGTGTCTAGCCTGCTGCCAGGCATGGAGGTAAATCAGGGGAAATGAGGAAACATGTTCTCTGCCTTCAGGGAGGTCAAGTCTAACTGAGGGTGGGATAAATGACAAAAAACTAGTCTACGGAAAAGTTATCAATGGCACCCACGTCCTACAGGAGAAGGCACAAGCTCCTCTGCCTGGTGTTGAAAGCTCTTTGTGACCAGAACACTGCTGCCCTCTCTAGCTTTGTGTTCTGTCATTTGTCAGTGTCAGTTCCCAGCCCCTCACTTTCCCAAGAGCTGAACTCAGCTACCTGCAGTTGCAGAAGGTATGCTGCCAGGCTGTGTCCCCCTGCCTCTGCACAGGATAGATGCAATGACAGGAAGCCCTTCCCCCAACCCGTCTGGCAGGTGAACTCCCACTCATCCCTTCAAGGCCCAATGCAAGCAGAGTCTCCTCTGATATACCTTCCTTGTCCCACACCCCTTCCATAGATGGAAGTAATTGTATATTCCTTTGTTGTTATACTGCATTTTGTATAGAACTGTACAATAGTGTAATTTCCCTTACTTATCTATCTACCCTACTCATTTGTAACCTCGTTGGGAGATCCTGTCATTTTTGTATCTGTATTTCTGGTACTAGATCACAGTAGTCACTCAGTGAGTAAATGATTGAGCGACTGAGGTTCTAAAAGGGGTATGGGCTAGGTGGTCAGAGACGGCTTTGGGGTGGCACTGAAAGGGTCTTTGAAAGGTGAAAAGGAATTTCATAGGTAAAAAGGGGGAAATTTCCTATGGGGAAGGGGAAAGACTCACTAACCTAGAGCAGGAGACTGGCCTGTGCAGATACTGGGAAGGACTGGAAAGGGGGAAGGGGCCTATTATTTACTGAATATCTTCTGTGGGACCACAACTGAGCTGGGAACTTTATAGACATTCTCTCATTTAATCTGACAACTTTATAATTTTCATTTTCCAGCTGAGAGGTTATACAACTTCCTTAAGATCATTCAGCTAGTAAAAGAAAAGAAAGAGGGGGGTCCTACACAGACTCTGACTTTAAAGATCACATTCTTCTCTCTGTACCATGCTAAACGAAAAGGCCTTCACCAGATCCCACAACTCTGCCTCATACAAATATAATCTGTTTATCTTTTTGCTAGAAAGATTATAGTAGTTTTATTTTTTGGTCCCTTTACTGAGTCTCATGCCACCACTGCCACCAAAAAGTCACTGGGGAGGCTGCAATTCTGGGCTCAAGAACCTGGGCCCCTGAAGCTCCAGGAGAAGAATCTTCATGCTTGACTCTCCTCCATCTCCCCTTGAAGGTCAGGTCCTCAGTGATGGAAAAGTCTTCATCCATCTGTGCAACTACATCGAGCCCTGGGAGGACCTGTCCTTGGTGCAGAGGGAAAGTCTGAATCATCACTACCATCTGAACTGTGGCTGCCAAGTAAGGGAATGTCCATTTCCTAAGTCTTTAGGGATGGGGGAAGGGTTCTGAGCCTTCATCCATGCATGAATTTATTCACTTACTAGACTATACTTGAGATCTGCCATGGATCAGGCACTGTATGAAGTTGGGGATGAGAAAGCAATATAGTCTATAGGCCCTGATCTCAAAGTACTTACACTTTGGCTGGGAAGGTGGCCATCATAGGAGGCAGAACGAGATAACTGTAATACAGCCACCCTTTAAAGAGAGTCTATTCTTTGCCAGCCACTGTAATAGTAAATTTACTGTAAATGTTTAATTTAGTCTCCAAAACATATTTATGAAGAATTAAGATTTCCATTTTAAGGTGAAGAAATGAAAGCTCTGGGAAGTGAAGTGACTTGCTCAAGGTCAGTGGTAGAGTAAGGACCCTCGGAGCTGTCTGACTCCAGAGATGCCACTAAGTGGCAATATTGAATACGGGGAACCTTGGGGAAGGAGAATCCAGGGGAAGATTGGGGACTAGGAAAGGCTTGATAAGACAAGGGCATTTGAGATGGGCTGGAAGGGTATGTAGGAATCTGAAAGGCAGCAATGGAAAAAGAAGGACACCATACTCACTTTAATGTTGTGTGGCCATGACTCTAGATCACTACCTGCTATACAGTACCCTGTATCATCTCGGCCCCTAATGAGTGCCTCTGGACAGACTGGCTGTTGGAACGAAAGCTCTATGGTTACCAGGCTCAGCATTATGTCTGTATGAAGCATGTTGACGGCACCTGCAGCTGGTACCGGGGCCACCTGCCTCTCAGGAAGGAGTTTCTTGACATCATCCAGCCCTAGCAGGGACCAGTGACCATCACATCCCTTCAAGAGTCCTGAAGATCAAGCTGGTTCTCCTCCCCTGCAGAGCTTTGGCCATTACCACTTGACTTCTTGCTGCCAGCTAATAAGAAGTGCCAAGTGGACGGTCTGGCCACTGTCAGGGCAGGGAAGGGGCCATGACTTTTCTGCCCTGCCCTCAGCCTGTCGCCCCTGCCTCCCAAACCCCATTAGTCTAGCCTTGTAGCTGTTACTGCAAGTGTTTCTTTTGGCTTAGTTTGTTTTCTAAAGCCAGGATTATTCTCTTTCCTCCCCAGGAAAACGTGTTTTCCTTTGTCTTAATCGATCTGGTAGGGGAGAAATGGTGAATGTCATACATATGAGATGGTATATCCTTGTGATGTACAATACCAGAAGGTGGGTTGACAGCATCATAAACAGACTGACTGGCGGGAATGAAAACAACAACATACTGTGGCTGTGTATCCTCTACTTCCCCTGTCTCACCTCATCCTAATCCTCTGATACACTTTCATCTGTTTGGGGGATTCATTTGGGGGACACAGAATCCCTCAATGTGAAAGTTAGAATGGCCTAACCTGCCTCCCAATGCTGTTATCCCCTCTACACCATTTCTGGCAGAGGGTCCCGCCTGGTTAGCACCTCTTTGAATAAGAATGCACTTATTGTCTCAGAATAGGTGCTACCTCTCCAGGTTAACTCTCCTTAACTGATGTTCATAAGGCTTCTCTTCTGTCTCTTTTAAATTACTAACATCTTCATTCCTATTTCAGAACCTTTTAAAAGCCACAAAGCCTTTTACTTATAGAGTTGAAATCCCCCTTTGTTGGCTTCTTACCCCACAGAGAGGTGGTCCTCTCTTGAGGGCAAATTTCAGGATAGAGCACCAGAGAGAAACAGCACAAAGGCCCTTGAGGGGAAAGGACGGTAGGTAGGGAATATACCTGGCAATGGAGGCAATTTTTTTCCAGCGGCCAGCCCTGCTAGATTTTACAGCAGGAAAAAGCCAGTTTTGATCCCCAGAGAGCCCCCTGAACCCTTCAGCTGAGTACTCTCACCATTGTGTCTTGAGCTCCCTGAGATTCCCCAACCAAAGGACCCTTAGGGCTCCTCAGCCTCTGCAAGGCTTCCTGGTTTGCCCTGAAAGGAAAAGTCCTGATATTGGCCTCTAGGATTTATTAAGGACAAGAGCTTAAAGTTTCAGAGCTTCTCCCTGGGGAAGCTCTGGCAAAGATCACAGAGATGGTTCTTTTCAAGGCCCAAGGTTGTTTTTTGATATGTGGTCTGCTGCTAAGCAGGGTCATACACATGTGTCAGAAGAAGGCTCTTGATTTGCAGAAATGGTGTAAATGGAGACCCCTTTTGGCCAAGGAAGTGGGGAGGCGGGAACAAACATAATCTCTGTTCCACTTGGAATGCTTTGCAGGGAGTCTCCATTGGTGGGTTAAGCAAGATCAGCAATTGATCACACCAGCCTGGGGCAGAGGGTGTGGGGACAGGGAAGAAGGGAGTTTGAGCTCCAGGTCCCTGCACAGGAAAAACATTGGCAATAGCCTCCTTACCAACCAATCGTCCCATCTCTCTGCTCCTTCTGACTTACTAGGATGGCAGAAGGCACAGTATTAATCCAGCCTTATCACAGTTGTGGAAGTGCCAGGGGAATGGGAAAGTCAGGGGATTAATAATAGTAGGAGCAATGCCCTACATCTAGTAGAGTGCTTCACACTTTCCCAGATGCTATTACTTAATGAATGTCACTTAAATTGTGTATGTACCCTATTAGAGTATCCTGTGCAAGGATAATTATGCCCACTTGACCATCTTATTGGAAACTGCACACAGTGAGGAAATGTAGCTTGTTCAACAAGTGGCACAGTCAGGGCTGGGACTCAAAAGCAGTAAGATCTGATAGTTGGTCCAGAAGTTTGTTATTCTCTCAGCTTGATTAAACTGCCCTTACTCCTGTTCTTCCCTATTCTATCTCCAGAATTTGACAAGAGGCTGTCAGCTAAAATCTAGCTATTCCAGCCACACAAGTTCTGTAGTTCAACCCCAGTGGAGTCTTTGGGGTTGAGACGCTGAGGCCCTTGTCTGAGACCCACAGTCACCAGGTGGCTAAGTGCAAAATGAAAACAGCAGAAAGACTAATGTCCCCACTGAGCCACTTACCATCTCTTTGTGGTTGGGGTAGTATGTCTGCTCAATGAGAGGGAACTTTTCTCCTCCCAGTGTCTTGTAGATGGTGACCAGCTGGGCAAACTGCAAAGGAAAGCAAATGTTACGCTTATCTTAGAAAACTTCTGAAACAGGCAAAACATCAACTCATCAAATATTTATTGAGCATTTGCTCTGTGGAGGACTTTATGCTAAGCATTGTGAGGATATAAAAGAAGTGTACAATTCCTATTCCCAAGGATATGATATGCATTAGTTGGGGAAGGGAAAGTGAGTGAGCTAAAATTCAATTACCTTTCTCAATTGTAATGGTGTTTCAAATCAAACTGATGAACTAGGTATTTTATCATCTTCATTTTACATATGGGACCCAGAGAGGTTACAAAACTTTCCTAAAGTCACAGAACTGCAAGGTGAAGTTGGGAGTAAAACTTGGGTCTCTAACTTTCTACATCTGCATCTCCGAGTGATGGCAAGGCATGAAGCTGGATAGGTAACATGGGCCAACTCTTGGAAGTTCAAATGTCAGGCAAAAGAATGATGGAGTTTTCCAGTAAGCAGTATGGAGCCACCAAGAGCTTCAGCAGGAGGTGTCATAAAACGAAGTTCTTCAGGAAGATAGAATGGTCATGGTATGTGGGATAGACAGGCCCCGTCTTTCTGAGACTTACTACCCAACCAGGGACTGAACTTACTGAACCCTTTGCCTACGTATGAGAAACTGGAAAAGCTCCATGGGGAAGCGGCAAAGTACACATATTTACAGTGTCAGGGTTGAAAGGTTTTCTTAGTGCACAGCTGGGCTTCCCCACCCTGCTCCATTTTATAAATGAAGAAGCTGAGGCCCAGAGAGGTCACTTGCCCAAGGTCGCACAGTAGTTAAGCCAGGTTCATAGCAAGGCCCCTTCATTTCCAATCCATAACTCTCCTTATTCCTGCAAGTAGCTGCCTTTCAGGCTCTGCAGAAACTATGCCCTTTCCACAGGAAACACAGGACTTTCCTGCTCAATCCAGTCACATACACACCTATACTCCCATCCCCAGTGCATCAGCAGCAGAGGAAACACATCTCTCTAGGGCTACTGGATTAGTTCACACTCAGTCACTGGTATCTGGAATGGCTAGAAGGGAAAGTTGTTAGATGAAATCTACTTATCAGAGAAAGGAAAACTAGAACATTTTTCAAAAGCTCAGGTCCTGTTCTCTGCAAGCGATGCTGGCACATAAGCCAGGGAGGGAAGAGGTGGTTGGGGCAGTAAAAGCTTGGAACTGGGTTGTTAGAAACTGAAATCTTCTGATTCTTGTTCTGTTAACTTCCTAGGTGTCCTTGGGCAAACGAGTTTTCCTCTCTGGATTTCATTTTCTTCATATATAAAATGAGAGGGTTAAATTTGATCAGTTCCTCAAACTTTGTACAATAAATAATATCTCTTTATTGTATTTCCCCCAAACTCTGCTATCAAACTACAGTTTAAGTGATCATCTGTTGTGGTCCTTTTGTGGGTATAGATATAATTTTTGAAATGTTGGAAAACACTGGAATTCCTGGGTCCCTCCCTTTAGTGACAAACAATTGGTGACTCTAGAGCTCTAGAGCCTCCTCCAGGACTGAAAGGATGATTCATGGACCCTCAAGCCCCTAAGATATCACTGTCAAAAGGGACTTTATAGAGTCTCTAGACCAGCCCTCTCATTTGACAAATTGAGATTGAGGCTGGAGAGCAAAGGAAAGTGCAGGCTCCTGGATCACATCCTGGAGTCAGGGCTGCACTGCAAGAGCACTCAGGTCTCTTTTCCTTGCTGGGTGCATTCACCATTGTAACCTGCTGTCCTCGCTGTCTTTGGTCCTTCAATTTGCTTTAACCGTCAAGAACCAACCCTCAGACCTTTCCTGCCTCCTCTGATTCTCCCCACCTGCTCATCTGACCTTTATGTCCTACCTGCCCATCTGGGCCTGGACTCCTGCTCTGCCTCTGGATACCTGCCTGGGCTCCCAAGGCTCTCCAACATCCCTGGGGAGCTAATGCCAGCTCTGCCAAATGACCTCTGTCCTGCTGCAGCCCACGCTCTGGCATGGCACCAAGGCATGTGGGGCCCTACCTTTCCAGCATGTGGGGGAGTTACACAGACACCACACGGATGCCAGGACAGCCTGTGGCAGACTCCCAGAGCCCTGCAACAGCCAACACAATAATGACAGCCAGTTCCCAGGCTCTCGCTGGGTCTCAGGGAGCTCACCCCACCCTCCTCTCCAGCAGTCCCTGTCTGCTCAAGGTAGTGAGCTTGGCATCTAACCCATACCTCCCTGGAAACTTAGATTAAATCACAGCCATACAGTCACCAATTAAACAAATGTAACATCTGATAAGGGCTGTTTACACATAGACAAAAGAATGAATTTGGGAGCTGGGGGTGCTGTTGGCAATTAATAGGAAGATATGTCCATTATAACCACTCATTGAATGAATCAAGAAAAATTTCTTGGAAAAAATGGGATTCCAGATCCATTTGAGTAATGTGTCCCCATGCCTATCACTCCTGGAAATTAAATGATTTAATTTAACTCTGGTACACTTGTCTCCAAAAACCCAGAAAAACTGACAGAATTTCAGATAGATTGGCAGCAATAAAGGGTGGTGCCATTCTTGATTTGTCTGGAATGCTGCTTTCACTGACCGGTCCCCAAATCCCAGTGGCCTGCCCCGACCAACTTCAGAGACAGCAATGTGCTCAGAGACAGAGTCGTGCAAGGTAGAGCCTTTTCCAACCCAATCAAAGTATCTCCTCACACCAACAGCAGTCACAGTAAAGATATTGAGAAACACAACTCAAAGTCATCAGCTGAGAGGGACCCTCCCCTCACAGTCACCAAATCTGTCCACTCCCATGAACAAGCAGAGAACAATATGTAAAATGTCATTCATGTGGCAGCTGCTTAGTGAAACTGAAGGGAGAACTTGGGGTCTGGCCAGGGTGCCCTGCTGTTCTCATGCAGTGCCCAAGGCAATGTGTTCAGCTTGTGAATGGGTAAGAGTGTGACCCCTCACCAGATCCCAGATCCCGGAAGGAACAAAGCCCTAGCCACAGGCTCTCCCCATTCTTCCTGCCCTGGCCTCTGGCACGGTTTAGGAAAAGAAAACAGGGAACAAATTTTTTTTTTCTTTTTTATTTTTCAGACTGAGTCTTGCTCTGTCGCCTAGGCTGGAGTGCGGTGGCGCAATCTTGGCTCATTGCAAGCTCTGCTTCTGGGGTTCATGCCATTCTCCTGCTTCAGCCTCCCGAGTAGCTGGGACTACAGGTGCCCGCCACCACACCCGGCTAATTTTTTTGTATTTTTAGTAGAGACAGAGTCTGGATGGTCCCAATCTCCTGACCTTGTGATCCACCTGCCTTGGCCTCCCAAAGTGCTGGGATTACAGGCATGAGTCACCACGCCCAGCCACAAATTTCTTTAAGAGAACCCATATACTAGGAGCCCGTAACAACCAGGCCGTCAAAGTGGTGGCAGCTACTACTACTATTCCCAGTTTGTAGATGAAGAAACTGGGGCACAGGTTCAGTCAGAGGGTTGATAAGTAGTGAAATCACCCAGAAAAAGCTGCTAATAGCAGGATCACCCTGTGTGGCTACGAGAGTCAAATTCTGACAAGTGCCGGGGGTACATGTGGGTTAGGACATGCGTGCAGTAGGAAAGACGTGTGACTGAGGAGAAAAGAGAGGTCCACAAAAAAGACACTTGGTGAAGGTCTCACATATGCTCTTCTGTGATTAGCAACATACTAAAATCACACACTCTGTTAGTGTGTTTCTGAAGAATCTAGGATTCCAGATGCCTCAGGCCATGCAGAGGGAAAGGTTGAACAAGTGGAGCTTGGGAACCCAACCCCCTCCTTAACCATGGCAGCTCCCAGCCCTCCTGACTCCTTGTCCATTGATCTTTCTCTTACACTCCAAGCTCTCCCTGGCTTCCAAAGGAGAAAGAAAGCTGTTAGTTCCAGGGTGAAAAAAAAGATCAAGAGCAGAGGTGACAGATGTGTTTGGTTAACACACACACGCACACACACACACACACACACACACACACACACACACCCTTCAGCTCTCTGAGTGGTGTAAAGGCGTGGAGTTCAGAAACTTCACAATTAGCCATAAGTGCCAGGAACCTTGGCAATCCAGGGTGTATGACAGCTGAAATTCCACTTTTACAAAACAAGAAAGGCATACTGCATCTTGAGGTCCAGAAGTCCCTCCTAGGGGCCTGGAAGATGCAGGGCCTGGATCCCACCCTTTTACCTGGGGGAAGGGGGCCTCACTTGCCACCCATGGCTTGCTACCAAAGTTATAAACGGATTCCAATGAGTTGATGCTGGGGAGGCCTGCATACTGCAAGCCAATGAGGATGTGATTAGGGGCAGGTGTTACCTTCTGAGAGGGTCAGCCTGGAGTAGCAGAGCCAGCAGAGGCGCTGGGTCCCCTCAGTGGTTGGAGGGGAAGCCAGAGTGCCCCCAAAGCCATCATAAGTCACTCTCCCTCCTAGCCCCACTTTTTCTATCTGCCTAAAAGTTTCCACTGCCTTCCTAGATTTCCAAGTTGGCCAAGAAAAAGAAAACCAGATCAGTTTCTTCCTTATATAGGAGCCTCAATTAATGGGAGAGTCAGTGGGATGTAGAGAAATCCTGGCACTATAACTTTGGCAAGTTACTTAATCCTTTTTGGGTCTTGTTTCTCTGTAAAAAGTGATAACAACGATAATAATATCTTCCTTGTAAGGTGAGGATTAAATGAAATTAACGTAGAAAAATCTCAGAAACTGGCATCCTATAGTAAGTAGTTTTCTACACCTTACTTTCCTTCTTTAATTTTCATATCTCTATCATGAAAGGTTAAGGTCAGAGTTAGGGTTAGGCTTTGATGATCTCCAAGGACACTTCTAGTTCATAAGTATTTCATTCACATGCATGTGGATAAATTTCATTTTCAGGTTGCTTAACCACTTGGTATGACTCCGTCACTACCTCTGAGTTGGACTATTCCCTTGGTTGTCACTGGGCTCAGGCCATTCTAAAAGTTTGATCATTCTAGGAGGCAAGAAACAGACATTTTTATCATTGCAACCTATGGCCAAGGGCAGAGCCTACAGACCTATAAGGGCTTCTTCATGGTATCTTTGTACGACTTTGTTGTGAGGCCAAAGGTCCGCTCTGCAGCAAAGGTGCCCAGCCTGTGACAGGTGATGTTGTGCTATTGTGATGACCTGCCCTCCCCCATGTCCCAGGGGAAGCTCCTCTCACATCCTCGTAGCTGGGGCCTACTGCATCTTAAGGACCCTCCTAGGGGCCTGGGAGATGTAGGGACCCTCCTGGGGCTGGGGCCTACTGCATTTTGAGTCCCTCCTAGGGACCTGGGAGATGTAGGGCCTGGATCCAACCCTTTTACTTGGGGGAAGGGGGCCTCACTCACCACCCATGGCTTGTCACAGAAGTTGTATATGGATTCCAGTGAGTTGATGCTGGGGAGGCCTGCATACTGCATGCCAATGATCAGGTGGCGGAAGTCCTCATTCTCCGCCATGCCAAATGCATGCTGCCGGATGAGCACGAAGTCTGGCCGGAAGGACCTGGCAAGAAGGTAGAGGCAGGTTTGCTATTAACCAGCACTTCAGGCCATATATCATTTTGGTTCCCATTTCCAAAACCCAAGATAGGGAAGAGGGCTTAGGAACCACCTAGTCCAAGCCCCTCATTTTACTGTTGTTATTTTAGAGACAGGTCTTACTCTGTCACCCAGGCTGGAGTGCAGTGGCACAACCATAGCTCACTATAACCTCAAACTCCTGGGTTCAAGTGATCCTCCTGCCTTAGCCTGCTAAGTAACTAGTACTACAGGCACAAACCACCATGCCCAGCTAATTCTTTGTTTTTGGAGAGAGAGGGTCTTACTATGTTGCCCAGGCTGTTCTCGAACTCCTGGGCTCAAGTGATCCTCCTGGCTCAGCCTCTCAAGTAGCTAGGACTATAGGCACGTGCCACGACCCCTGGCTAATTTTTTCATTTTTTGGAGAGATGAGTTCTCATTATGTTGCTCAGGCTGGTCTCAAACTCCTGGGCTCAAGTCATTCTTCTACCTCAGTCACCCAAAGCGCTGGGAGTGCACACATGAGCAATGGTTGTAATTTTATTATTATTATTCCTTTCTGGACTGGGAAATGGGATATTACGGTACTTTCCTTTTTTGTTTGTTTTTTTTTTTTTGTTTTTGTTTTTTTGAGACAAGGTCTTGCTCTGTCACCCAGGCTAGAGTGCAGTGGCGTGATCTCAGCTCATTGCAACCTCCGCCTCCTGGGTGCAAGCAATTCTTGTGCCTCAGCCTCCCAAGTAGCTGGAATTACAGGCACACACCAATACATTCAGACAATTTTTTATAGTTTTAGTAGAGATGGGGTTTTGCTATGTTTGCCACGTTGGACAAGCTGGTCTTGAACTCCTGGCTTCAAGTGATCTGCCCACCTTGGCCTCCCAAAGTGCTGGGATTACAGGTGCAAGCCACCACGCCTGGCCAATATTATGGTACTTTCCAAAGGAGATTTGAGGAACAGAATTCTGACATTCCCTCTCTCCTCTGGGCTAAGCATTGCCTTTTTCTAAGGAACAAATATCCTTAGGAGCGAAGAAACACTTTTAGACTCTCACACCTTAAGTAAAAAAGATTTTCCTTGACTTCTTGAGGCAGTTAAGAGCCTGAAGGTCCTTGTGGCTTTCGATTTGGAGCTCAAAGCAGGTCCTGGAAAACTGAAGAGAACAGTACTTGGCTGCCTTCACCACACTGCCACAGAGGTCCCTGATCTCAGTGTTCTTTTCTAACTCCTTAAAGCTGCTCCTTAAAATAGGCAATGCCCTCATCAGGCCCCCAGGAGAGCAAGGGGCCAGGCTGGCTGAGGACAGATGCCAGAGTTCCCAATGTTATTCTTCCAAAGCGGACGCTAGGGAGGGGTACAAATATTTTTCGCAGAACTGAGGTTGAGCAACGGCTACAGGAAGCCCTGAGAGTACAGAATGTTCCCATGCATGGGAAAGCTCCTGCATTTCCCCTCCAGCCAGCAAAGCTTCTAGCCACGGCTATTCCAGAGGACCAAGGCCCCTGTTTTCACGCCTGAGCTTCAGAGAAACCCCACCTTCCCAGAGAGTCAGTTCTGTGGCAGCATCTATTCCCAAGGCGCTAAGCCTCAGTAGATTCATATAATATACAATGACCTACTTGGTTCTCTGCCCAGGCAGCCATTACCCACCACCTCCAGCCCAAGCCCCACCCAGGCTCAGAGATTAATCTTTTAAAGTGAGGGTGGAAGGAGCCTTCCTTGGCCACTCAGAGGACTTAAGCTTTCACACCGTTGGTGGGAAATGTAAATTAGTACAACTTGTACAGAAAACAATATAGAGATTTCTCAAAGAACTAAAAGTAGAACTACCAGATGACCCAGCAATACCATTACTGGGTATTTACCCAAAGGAAAAGAAATCATCATATTAAAAGACACACTCATATGTTTATTGTAGCACTATTCACAATAGCAAAGTCATGGAATCAACCTAAAGTGTCCATCAGTGGATGACTGGATGAAGAAAATATATATAGTACACACCATGGAATACAATGTAGCCATTAAAAAAATAAAATCATGTATTTTGCAGCAACAAAGGTGGAGCTGGACGCCATTATCCTAAGTGAAATAACTCAGAAACAGAAAATCAAATACTGCATTTCTCACTTATAAGTAGGAGCCAAATAATGGGTACACATAGACATATAGATGGAAAAAACAGACACTGGGGACTCCAAAAGAGGGGAGGATGAAAGGAGGATGAGGGCTGAAAAATTATCTATTGGATATGATGTCATTTGGGTGATGGAACACTAGAACCCCAAACTTCACCATTACATAATATACCCGTGTAACAAATCTGTATAAGAATCCCCTCAATCTATTAAATAAACAAACAAACAAACAGACAGACAGAAACATGGCATCTGTTAGAGCTGCTCTGACCTTCTTGTGTCCCAGTTCTGGGAAGTTGGCACCAGCTGTATGCCTGAGATACAACTCCAATCCTGCACCCCAGTTGCAGGAATTGAGCTGTACACTGTGGTCAGCCCCTGAGTTCCTACCCTGGTACCCAGAAGGGCCTGCCTTTATTCTTGTCCTGCTACTGGGCCTGTCACCACCTGCTTATGTTCAAGCATCCCCATTACTCTCTCTACCTACAGCTGGAGGAGCCCATCCATTTTCTCTTGTAGGAGCTACGTGAGCTCACTCCCCACCCGGATGGACATCTCTTTTTCTGTCTTCTTCCTTGATCTTCAGAATGGATAAGCTCATATTTCCTGTTGTTAGGTCCCAGACACCTCCAGTCTGGCCTTTCCTGTCACCAACCCAGTTCCTGTTGGACACTGGAAGCCTGTCAGGTTACTGTAGATTGAGGTAGGGAAGAGAGTGAGGTGAAATCTCTTCTTGGAACAAGACTGATGTCTGAAAACCTGAAGCCATACTGAGCTCCTGGGAAGAATAACACTTGTTGAAACCATTTCCCACTGCCCCCTCTCCCTGCTTGACCACCTTCCAACCTGGAATTCTCATTACCTCCCTCACAAAATTCTGTGAGTATGACAACATCACATCTATAAGGCATCCAGCATACCACCTGGCATGTAAGTGCTCAATAATTGCTTATTTTCTTCTACCCACCATGTCTCTTCCAGCCCTAGGTTTTTCTATCAGACTTAGGAGTTCCCAGGAATAAGGAATATAGAAAGAATACAGGATGGAGAGTCAAGGGATCTCACATAGAAGACACGGCTCTGCCATAACTCACTAGGGGAACCTAAGCAAATCAATGTAAAATGGAAGGCTGAACTACATCAGACATTTTCAGGTTTGTTTGTTTGTTTTAAAGCAATGGAACCCTGTTTTCCAACGGAAATGTATGCAGGATAAAAGCACGGAGCTGCACTGGCTGAAGGGGTAGGGGGAAATAATCCTATAAGGAATCCAGTTGTCTCTAAGTGAGCTCTGAGTCTGTGAAGCTTAAGTTGCTTTCTGTACCACTGGACTAAGCTCAGCGAGAAGCTGGTTTTCTCTGCCTTTTCTACTACTTTTGCAGAACACACATCATTAAGTTCTGTATACCATACATAACACTGCTATCTCACTCCAACACCTGACTTAGAAACCACCTCTTTGAGCCAGAGGTAGTAACACTGGAGACAGTCACAATGACCCTGAGTTCAGAAAGACCCTTACCGGACAACCTTTGTGCCATTCCGGAGAACCTGCATATCCACAGCATAGGTGCCATCTGCATGGGCCACCAGGTTAAGCTCTGAAAATTCTGCCTGGAAAATAATAACAGGGGAATAAGTTCACAATCCTGACTTTGGCAAGTCCTCTACATAGCAGCAGCAACATCCCCACCACCGAATATTTATATACAGTTTTCAAAACATGTTCACATACTGAGTTAGTCTAATTCTCACAGCAACACTGTGATGAAGGTGGGACAGAGATAATTATCCCCATTTACCAAAGGAGGAAATTGAGCCTCAGAGCAGTTAAGTAACTTTTCAGGACAAACAAAACTTATCATTGGCAGAGAAAGGAGCAAAAATCCAGTCCCCTAACTCCCAGCCCAGCATCTTTTGTGCTGGCTCTTTACAGAGCGAAAATGTGGACTGAGACAAGTGTCCTTTTATCAGTTTCAATATAAAAGCACTAGGTTTAAATTTAGCCAACTAGGTTTTAGTTCTGCTTCCCCCTACACAGCTGTATAAAACATTAAGCAAGTTACTTGTCCTCTCTGTGTTTCAGTTTTCCCAATCTATAAAATGGGAATAATTTTTATCAATCTTGCCTATCTAACAAGTTGTTTGAAGACAGTCAGTAAATAATAACACACTGTATAATGAATGATGAGTAACTTCTTTTATCACATAGGAAATACATGCATTGTTGAAACTGAACATCCTCCTCTTCCCCAAATGGACCCAATCACTATTTACTATGAAGCAAAGGATGAAGGAAGGTAAAAAAAGAAGAAAGAAAAGAAAAGAAAAGAAAAGAAAAAAAGAAAAAAGGGCTTTCAGTGCTTCACTGTATTAAGGAAGTGTTCTTTTCTACGTTTCCTCTAAAGTATAGCCTCAGGCCCAGAGGCACCATCACTGGGGGCAGCATACCTGAATGGCAGACATGTGCCTACCAAGAAGTATCTTGCCACCAACAATACGGAGGTAAAGTGCAATGTCCTGGGAAGACATTCCTCTAAGGTTTTCCTCACTCTGGGAAACTTACACTGCAAGAGCATCCTAAGAACCAAACTGTTTGCTCATCTACAGTCACCAGAGCCATAAAAAGGAATCAGAGAAATGAAAAGATGCAGACCCCAGGACCATCCTTACAGAGAGAAAGGTCCTGGGGAAAGGACAGGAGAGAGAGGAAATGCAGAGTCCAGAACCCAATGATGGACACAGTATTCCACTCAGCAGAATGACATGGTTCACTCTGGCATGCCAAGAAGAAACCGTGATGATGCAGATGCAGCTCTGGGCTTCAGGCTGATTACCTGTTCCACCTTGATATCATAATCTCCAAGGACTTTTTTGCCCCGAAAGCACTTGGCCCTGGAGAAAGGAATAAACCCACACAAATTAGTTTTGTGCAAGTATTTAAAGTCAGACATTTACTATTACAAAGAAGAGGACCACAGCAGACAGATCTCCAGAACGAGGGTCAAGAGACCTGGGTTCTGAACCTCATTCTGCTATGAGATCACCCCAAGACAAACCATTCCCTCTCTTTTAGCCTCAATTTACCCATCTGTAAAATAATCCAAAACATCCTTTCATTATTGGGTTTTGTCATAACATCTCTGGTCTTTTGGCTATAAAATGCATCTAGAAATAAGCATTTCCCCAATTTTATTCTTAGTAAAGGCTAGGTCAGCTTTATACATCTCTATAATTTTCTTTTTTCCTTGATCTTTCATTTTACTATGGTTTTCTATTTGGTATCCACCTTTGGATTTCTAGTTTTTAAAGAAACTGTTATCACTTTACTTCTTCATACCCACGCAAAGAGGACCCGAGGCAATTATCAATTTAAAAATATAGGCCGGGCGCAGTGGCTCAAGCCTGTAATCCCAGCACTTTGGGAGGCCGAGATGGGCGGATCACGAGGTCAGGAGATCGAGACCATCCTGGCGAACACGCTGAAACCCCGTCTCTACTAAAAAAATACAAAAAACTAGCCGGGAGAGGTGGCAAGTGCCTGTAGTCCCAGCTACTCGGGAGGCTGAGGCAGGAGAATGGCATAAACCCAGGAGGCGGAGCTTGCAGTGAGCTGAGATCCGGCCACTGCACTCCAGCCTGGGCGACAGAGCGAGACTCCGTCTCAAAAAAAAAATAAAAATAAAAATAAAAAATAAAAAATATAACCAACAAAATAAGGATTAAGGAACAATCAATGAATGTGAGAAAATTAATTAGATCAAAATAGAAAGCAGCGGGAAAAGACTGAGGAAAGCTACTGCATTTGAACACAAAACTTAGCCCATATTTCTGAGCAGTCAAGAAAATGGGTCAAGGTGAGTTACACAGTACACAGTATCTTCCCAGTTTGTCACAGATCTAGAGGACCCTCACATTAATGCATTAACTAATCCCCTGTAATAAGTAATTAATCCCTTATAAGCAGATATTTTTATACTTACATTAATTCCTACTTTGCTTCTAACCTGCCCCCCCTACATTAGATTTCCTTATCTGTCCATTTCAGCTGGTTCTCCATTTGTCAAAAGGGCCTTTCCACTCTCTACCTGTTAGGTAGGCTGAGCTTGCTTTTCCAGTGTTTGAAATTTCCAACTGTAATATTTCACTGGAGATTTTTTGGGAGTCTCTCCCCAAAATAAAGGAATAAACCAATATTTATTGGGCATCATGTTCTAGGAATTACACGCGAGTTGTTTTCAAGAACATCTCATTTAGTCCTAACAACGTGTAAGATATGGAGAAAGATCTTCATTTCAGAAACAAGGAAACCAAGATTCAGAATTGAAAATGGTGTATTCAAGGCCCTATAGCAAGTTATTGGCAGAGCCAGTGTTCACAGCCAAGTCTGTGGCACTCTGAGCCCACTGCCCTACACATTGCAGGCACTGTCTCCCTCTATTGATCTAGTCTCTCCTTCTCTGCTCACATCACCACAAAAACGGACTTGCCCTGTGTGTGCTGCATTGCATTTGTTCCCATTTTCCTTCTTCCACTCACAAGGGACTTCATGATGTGAGCACTAGTCCCACTACAAATACTTCCTACCCTGGTTCCTGTCAACTACCCGGGATAAGGCCAGGCTGTTTCCTTTTCTTTATGGGTTCTGGAACGCCCCGTTCTAGGAAGTTGTCATTTGTCCTATCCAAGTCCCTGGCCACCCTCAAATTGCTCCTCTGAGGCACTCAGCCATCCTGGAGCTGGACCACTTAAGTCCATCCCCCACCTCTGCCCCAATTTCTTATTAAGCTTCACACCAGCTTGTTTCCAGGACCCTGATCAACATTCACAGCTCAGCGAGCCCCTCAGGCAGGGGCCCTGTAGTATATTCTTGTAGTATATATATTTCTTTGGCTACTATTGCATTTTATTTACAGGTTTAACTAATAGAGTCTAGTATGGCACTATCACTTCTCTACAGACCTTAGACTCTGCAGGTTTGTGTCCATGACTATAAAAAGGAGGAACTGGAGTGAATGACCCATGAGATCCCTTTCTTTCATTGGTGAGGTATGTCTACCTTGTTATCAGCAATGCTTTTCTGATGCTTCCTCCTATTTTCCTGTCTCAAAATAGCTCTCCTTCTGTGAGTTAAATCTTAGAGACATTAACAATAACCTCTCATTTGGTACGATGCCGTGCATTTGCAAAGCATGTTCCTCGCCCTAGTTGTTCCTCACAACTCTCTGAAGGAGCCAGGAGAGATAGTGTGGTCCATTTGGCTGATGGGGAAACTGGAGCCCAGGACAATTAAATAACATGCCCAAATCAGAAAAGTTCATGGAAGTTAAGGCTAGAACTAAGAGTTTACATCTAGGTGCTTAAATGCTGCCAAGTTTCTTAATTCACTCATTTATTTTGTGGGTTTTGAACACTGATACTGAAGTATATTTATAGATTCTGGCTGGGTTTTTCTGCCACTTCCTGCACCTGCCCATTGACCAAGTTGGCTAATGAACTGTTTTCATGCCTTTCCTCCTCCCCCACCTCTCTAGCTATCCTAATGCCTTTTCCTTAAGGTAATCTGTCCTGTTGGAAATCTTAGTGTGTGTTTCCTGGCCCAGGGTCACTGACCTCTCTTGGCTGAGCCACAACCTTATAGAAAAGGAGCCAAGATGGCTGGCAGATGAGATACAGAGCCCTCTTCTGGAGAATGAGCACATTCTTGCAGCTCCAGGCTCTTGGACATTTTGATTCTAGGTATTTTCATGAAAAATTGTGTAATTTGCTAGCAAATGACAGAAGTATTTCCTAATACTAAGAGAACACTAGTACACGGCAGTGTGCTAGAATCCAGAGGATGGGCTCTGGAATCACAATCTAGGGTGTGAATTCTAGCTGTACCCTTTCCTGGTTGTGTGACCTTAGGGAGGCTTAAATTTTTTTAAAAAATAGTATATCATGTGGTTAAACTAATCAATCTATCTATAAAATTATATAAGAGGATAAAACAAAAAGTAAAATGTCCTTTTTTCCCATTCCTCTCTTATCACATATACTTCCGATTATCAATTATAAGCATATACTTCCAGTGGAGGGGGAAAAATGTGTGGATACACCTGCACACATATATGCTTCAAACATATACATATGGCATGCTACATAAATTTAAAAAAATTTTTTGTTTTTTGCACTTAAAAATATATCTTAGTGATATGCTTTCAGCACATATTGATGGGCCTCTTCCTTTTTAATAGTTGCATGAAATTCCATTTGAAGGACATACAGTATTTATTGGTAAGCATTTATTGGTATTGGCATTATATATTGGTGAGCACATTAGATTTCTAGTTTCTTGTTTTTGCTATTACAAACAGTGCTACAAAGTCTTACATTTAAAAATATAGCCATAGGATAAATATTTTATGACGGAAACACTGGTGCAAGGAACAAACACAGTTATGGTTTTTGCTGATACTCCCAAACTGTCCCCCACCCCAGAAAAAAATGATACCACTCTTACCAGCAATTGAAACCCGCTTCCCTTAGTTTTCCCACATAGTCCCCTGCATACGATAGGAACAGATAAGATGCCCAGTATGGACTTTTTTTTTTTTTTTTTTTTTGAGACAGGATCTTGCTCTGTTGCGCAGGCTGGAGTGCAGTGGTGCAATCATGGCTCACTGTAGCCTCGACTGCCTGAGCTCCAGTGATCCTCCTGCCTCAGCCTCCCGAGTAGCTGGAACTACAGGCACATGCCACCATGCCAGGCTAATTTTTAAACTTTGTTTTGTACAGACACGGTCTCATTATGTTGCCCAGGCTGTTCTTGAACCCCTGGGCTCAAGCAATCCTACCTTGGAATCTGAAAGTGCTGGGATATAGGAGTGAGCCACCATGCCCCGCCAATATGAACTTTCTGATTGGCAGTCTTGTCACATAAATCTAAATTCATCCCCTTGTGCTCAATCCTAAACAAAACCCAAGATGTACATCCTTGAAACACAGACTAAAAATATCTTTAGTGCCTGTGTTGTCAATTTCCCCCTATTGTAACATTTTTCTTAACAAGCCTAGCAGCTGAGGATCTATGTAAGTTTAATGGCTTGCAGCTTCCTTGATGGACCAGGTAATGAACCATCTCCCCTTATTGCTAAAATGAGCAAAAGCTTCTAGATTTAACTCGTTAATCAAGGAAGTGAATACCTTCATCAATTCCCATCCACCTACCAACTAGGGCTTGTGAGGCTGAGCAATACGATTCAGAGACTTCTCTCCTAACTCCCCCACAAAACTTGGCCCAAACCAGGCAAGCCTAGCTTAAATACACCCTCTTTTATGCATGGGATAATGGAGAAAGAGTTCTAGAAATAGGAGCCAAGGAAGCCAAGTTCAGGCCTACTTCTACCATTTTTCAGCTGTGTGACTTTGGGCAAGTAATGCCTCTCTTGAGTCTTAGTTGTGTCATTTATAAAACAGGGCTAATAGTGATCTTAATAGTGAACACCTGTGATGTACTAACTACTATTCTAAGTGTTTTATGTATTTTACCTCATTTAATAATATTTGGCTCACAGGTGGTTGTGAAGATTTAATGAAATCAGATGACATGAAAGTTTTGGAAATGCTGAAATTTATGCAAATATGAGGCACTGCTAGCAAAAAGCAGCAAACATATGCTGTTTTAATACGACTACGGCCAACATGGCTTCTTCCTTTTCTGAACTTTCATCACATTTATTGTCTGCTCATGATATTTGGCTCACAGCATCATCATCTGATACTACCTTTCAAGGTCGGTTGTCTGATAATCAGACACTGCTCCCCCACCTATGCCTCAGACCACTACATTATATAACAATGCTTCACAGCAGGGATGATCCATATGTGAATCTTGGATTTTTCAGAAAATTTTTTATTTTAAATACTGATTATGTCTTATTGTTTGATTAGACGCTCTAGGCCTGTACAAATATAATAATTATATCCATAAATTTCCAAATCCTTCACAGAGCTGTGACTTAGTAGCCTCACAATCAGGACTTGCTTATTAACTGGGATGTTAGGAGTGGTGGTTTGGGCTGGACCACTAGAGAAAACCAGAAGAGAGCACCCTCAGGACGGAGCCTATTTCTGCAGGCCCTGCCATCTTCTTCTCACATGTGTCAATCCTGACGGTCAAGTTCTTTCCTTCTTCTCCTTCCCCAAATGAAAATCTGTTTTCAATCTTTGTCTATATTGGAGCTAATGGACCTGAAACAGCCTAGAGTATAAATCCTCCCAAGATGACTAGAATTTGCATAAGTA